>NC_136414.1:161457500-161935000 GCF_051521515.1 Lactuca serriola | reverse complement strand
TATTTTTTTAACTAGTCCAGTACACTTTTTGTCTTAATAAGTCCAAATAATAAATATAATTAATTACAAACTACAAATCAACAAATGACAACTTCCCTTTCTCGTCTGTTTCAATACTTAGAAACCACGAACGACTTGAGCTGTAATGACATTTTGACACTTTTTAGTTTCCATGTAACTATATTAGAATATTATATATGGATTATGTTATGTTTTTATATGATTTTTGATGATATTAATTCTATATAGTATTAATAATTTAATATATAAATTTTGTATAAATATATAATATAAATTATACATAATATTAAAAAACCGCTATACCACTGCTATACCACTGCGATAACCGCGATTTCAAATAGCGGCATGTGACCGCTATTGAAATTTGAACCGCAATAACTGCTTAGGACACAGGTACTTCCGGTACGAAAAGGAAGGGCCCGACGCGATGACACAACACCCCCTCATGATTCCACACTTGTTATCATTTGTACTATGATGTTTTTGGCATTTTGTTTTGTGGTTGACTTTTGAGACACTTGATGTATGAAACTAATGGTTTTTAAAACGAAAAATTTTATAACTGTTTATGGGATGTTACATCGATGATGATGAAGACGAGGTTCCAACACATGATATTGCAACGAACTATGAATATATGACTCAGTTACAAGATGAAATTAGTGAGCAGTTGATATAAAATATGGAATAAATTATTTTAAATAAAATTGTTATTGTAAAATTAAAATTGCTATTGTAAGACTAATTTTGTTCCGTGAAGTTTATTTCAACATTGTATGACTAAAATTATTAAAATTTTGGCGTTGGAAAACTATTTTAAGTTTGTAAAATCATTTTATTTAAAATGCAGTTTATTTCAATTTCATGCAGACGTTTAAAAACAAACAGACTTCATATTGCGGATGGTAGATGTTTGGTTCACATTTTTTGCTATAGAGGCTTGTAGATGTGGTTCGCATACTACAAACGTTTGGCTTCGGAAAAAAAAACAAACAACACCTAAATATCATTATGGTATCTAACTCTGTGTTGCTTTCTAATTCATCACTTGTCCAGACCTATTTTGACAATATTTAGTCCATTAGACTTGTCTAGTCTCACCATATATCAATCACATTGATCGATTACATGATCACTACCTAGACTTGGTAAATATTTGTCACCAAACTAGTCAAATTTCCATATATAATCACATAACGAATCAACCCCGTAAGTCGTTAACCTAATCGACAAATCTTGGTAAACTAGGGTGCATAACCCTTATCGATCATATTAACATTTAACTAATCATCAAATTCCTAATAACACCATATTATGAAATCTCATAACCAACTCGGGGTTTAACAACCCTCTACAAAATACTACGTAAACATAATCATCTAATAATGATATAAAAATACCTCGACTCATCTCGTAACTTAACCCTCGTATCCTCGTACACTAGTACAACTATGTGTTTCTAAGTCTTCGAAAACACCTCCTAAGCCTCTCTCCTGATCGCGCGTGTCAAAACTCTTCAACTGACACAAACACACATATTTATAGTATACCTCGAAACCACAAAAGATTGTTCTTCTAGCCTTTTTTGGAACTTGGATTACCCGAACAAATAATGAACTAAATGGCCCAAACTATGAATGGCCCAGATTAGCACTTTAAGCCTGCATCCGTCTTTAAAGTTCCTCTGAACGATGGGGAAGAGATTACTCGAGGAAGGTCGCTAGATTGTTCTTAAGGCGTTGTATTAATCCGGTAATTCTTCGATCTTACTCCAAACATTAATTTCGTTGAACTTTGTAGGAATTCGAGTTTTGCTTAATGAAGTCCGATCATCTAGGGTTTGTTCATGGCCGATTTTGTTTTGATATAAATTGATTGCAGAAGATGATGAAGTTTTCAATTAGAAAGAAAAGGACACCAACAAAATAATCTTCATGCCGAATCAATACGTTATAATTCTTTTAGAACAAAAGGATCTTAAATTATTATTTGAGCTTGAAGATCATGAACGGTTATAGACGTGAATTTGATTTTTTTTGCTTTTACTAAATTCATCAAATTTCAAAACATGATGTCTTTGATTTATTCCATTTTGAACGCAACGAAATATATCTTGTTGTGATTCTTTTATGATAATCTGTGGTGATTCCTTGTTCGATTGAAACCCTAATTTACGTGATTTTTGTTTATACAGTAGTATCAAGATGACAACAGAGAAAGCACCAGCTATGGATTCCTGCAGAAAGAAGAAGTCCGATGACGCCACATTTCTTCAGGATGTTAAAGATCACATCGATGAGTTTGTTCATGCTTCCATGGATGAACACAAAACCTGCTTCAAAAAGACCATATCAAAGGTTTGTTTCTGATACCTCAAACCCCCTTCCAATTTTTAAATTCACTCTGTTTAAAATCACATACAAATTGCAGATGTTTGGGATGTCAAAAGTTGTTGCAGTGAGAAATGCTGCTGAGAATAAGGGAATTGAAAGCTCATTGCCTCTTCGAACTGTTGTTTCCGATTAAGGGTATAACTTTGTTGTTTCCGATTAAGGGTATAAACTTGTAATTTTTGCTTTATGGGTTGTACATCGATAAAGCTTGGCATTTCTTGTTTTGGGCATGAAGTTCTTATGTTAGCTTATTTAAAATTGGTAAGATTTAAAGTCTTTTGATATAGAAATCGATATAATTGAAACTTGTGGAAAAAATAGTCAAAGATATATATGAAAATATGATGTTATAAAACCCTTGTAGATTGTTGTTTTAGTTCTTTGTTTTAAGGTAGATGTTTTAAAATAATGTGACATCATGAGATTGGTGATGTATTTGAGAAATTTGTCATGACAATTGTAAGTCAAATATGATCCAAATCATCAAAAGTCATCCAAATCTCAACAAAAAAAAAATTGTCTATTTATAATGGCTTTTGAGTCAATTGCCACTTCTGAGGTATCCTTGAATGCTAGAATACAACTTGAATATATAAATTGAAATTATGGAATATATGTATGTATGTTAGACATGTTAAGGATACTAAATTCTAATAGAAAATTTCTTTATTTTTGGGACCATGGGATGAGATATGATAATAGATATGATTTTTTTCATCATGGTGTTGTTGCAAAAGCATACCTTTATCATAGGTGGTTATCTTTTATATTGTTTCCAATTGCTACTATAATGTTCAACTTGGGTGGGTGGGTGATGGTTGAAAGCTTACACATATGACATTTAATGAATAAAAACATGTAATTGCATGTGAGAAAATTAATCATGTGGTGATGCCAAGTTAGGATCGACCCTTGATGAGGAAGATGTATTGAGATTTTTCCAAAAGAATGTGGTTGCATTCTAGGCACTTAAGAAGGTGTTTAATAGCGATTCTAAAGACAGCGACATAGAAGATCGTAGCAGAACACGTACCTCGACTGCTAAAGTGTTAAGAGTTTGGAGCTTAAACACATTTAAGTTGAGGACCATTTGTAATCTTTCAAAGTATTGGGTGCAAACAAAATTTAGTCTCAAATTCTTTGGTCTATTATTGTAGCCATTAAGTTCAAGTTAGAAATCAAGCTTGTGTTTATAGTTCGACATATTATAATGTATAAACAATTATATATATATATATATATATATATATATATATATATATATATATATATATATATATATTGCAATTAAAAATAAAGATAATGTTGTAAAATGTATAAATTTTATACATTTTCTGTTACGAAAGTATTTTTGTCATTGTCAATCTTTTTTATTTCATTCACTTGTCTTTTTCCTTGTCTACCAAACAACATGGATTAATTTTTCATATCATTCCAGTATTAATATGATAATGAAATAGTGATGATTTATTTCATTGCCTTGCCAATCTATTCCAACCAACCAAACATAACCTAAGTTATTAGGGTAGTTTATGTTGTTAGAATAGTGTCTAAGGCTGCAACTATATTAGACAAGTATTTGACCCGATTATGCATGACCCTTTTGGGTTGTCTTCACCATAGCAACTTGACAGGATGATTTATTATGAGAGAATAAATATTATTAATATATTATGAGAATAATATAAGGAATAATAATATTGTTATTTGATTAATATAAGTCATAAATTAATTAGAATTAATTTGGTGACTTAAAGAGATTAATTAAATAAGAGGGTATAAACTGTCAGTTGTTTGATAGTTACACTTTGGGCTGTAAATCCTTCTTGGATAGGGTTGGACGATTTCTAGGGCTTAGGATAAGCCACAAATCGTCCAAGGGCTTATCTTGGAAAGGATTTGGATTGCTTTGAGAAAAGATTATCCAACTAGGGTTTAAGGGTGAAACCCTAGGAGCCTTACAAGTATAAATAGACCCTTGGGGCAAGGGAAATCGACACATCTGCTAAAGCAAAGAAACCCTGACCGATTTCTATTCCCTCTCCTCTCTCTCAAATCATCCTCTTGCTAGTTGGTGTTTGTAAGCCATTAGAGGAGTGACATTTGTGACTCTAAAGCTCCAAGAACTAGAAGATCAAACAAGTGTTTCAAGGTATGCTTCTAATTCTGATTTTGTATTGTTCTTATACTCCATTAGTCATTAGAAGTCTTGGATCCAATGCATGTTTAATTAGAGAAACCTAGATCCAAGCATTAGGCTTTGCATGTGCACATAGAAATGTTTATATGACCAAAACCCTTCAGTGGTATCAGAGCATAGATTGGTTTCTATTAAATTGATGCATGATTGTTTGTTTCTTGCTTGCAAAATTCGAATTTTGTGATTCTGAGTCATGAACTCGACGAGTCCCATGGTGGACTCGGCGAGTTGGCTTGACTCGACGAGTCCAGTTGGGAACTCGGCGAGTCCGAGCGTCAGGAAGAGCCAAAATCGGGATTTTTTGATATTTATCTTATGGAAACTTGCCTTTATCATATTAGATCAACCCTAATCCGATTTTATAATATATATGACTATAATATTGATCTAATTAAAGACACTTATCAATTAATAAAATATTTAATTTCCTTATGTGATAATTAATTAATTATTTTGATTAAATTGGTAAATTATTTTGCAAGAAATCATTAAATAAATCAAATATGGATAATTATGAAATTAATTGTTAATTAAGATTATTTGTTATTTGATCCTCCATGTTTTAAATGTTTAAATTTGCCCTCAAGTTTTGAAATTTATGTTTTATGATTAAAAGCTTAATTTAGACAATTTAAATTTCAAACCCTAGAATTTTACAAGTTTAAAATCCAACCCTATACTAATATAATATTACAAGATTAATATGTATATATATATGTATAACTAAAATGCTAGTCTTACCGTTAGTAGGCCTCATTCACGAAGCCGATCTATAAGGTGGGTATAAGGTTGTGGCCTATAAAATGACGCTTAATGAGTGTACACTCACACCCACCGCTTGCTTGATCGGTGGAGGGTCGTTAGCCGAACGGGTAGGATAGGGCAACCTCATCTCTCATTAAAAGTATAATATAAAATACAAAGTAACTACATGTTTTTCAAAAAATTTCCCAATCTTAGTTACTTTAGGAAAAGTGAATTGATGTAATCCCATGAAATTACACTTTGCACCCTTGCTAAGAAGTTAGTGGAGCGTGTGTGGTTTACCGGCACACTAATTGGTTCTAAGCAAAGGTGGCAAAGGGTGATTCATTGTTTATCATAGTTCGATGGAGCGTGTGTGGTTTACCGGCACATCGAATAGGTGATCGTTACAATGAAGGCACCATGTAAATTTGCATGGTAATTCACACCCACTTTGTGATCCTCGGTATCCCAGTCACAAACAAGAGGGGCATATCGAGATTTAAACATGCCATTGAAAGGTTTCAATGAATCTCATCTAAACCTAGGAATTCTCAATACATTTAGAACTTAAAGTTATGTTTTCATGATGGAGAATTAGTGAATCGTCATTCACTTACCTTCAAATTGTTTGCATGTTAGATTACGGTATCCCTTTTCTAATATGTAAATATTGTTGTTGGATCCTAGCCCTAATTTTCCTATTGGGTGATAATTAGGGATTCATATTCTAATCTATCTTTGTCCTTTCTATTTGTAGATGTCGAACGCAAACAACGCTGCTGCTAGTTCATTCACATTGATGAGCCTTTGTTAAAATGTCACTTTCGATGGGACGAACTTTAGCGAATGGATAAGATACATTCGCACTATTGCTCGCTATGAGGACAAGGAGTATGTCCTCGATTAGAAGCTCGAGAAGATCAACCCTGAAACCGCTACTCCGGCTGAAATGACCGCTTTTGAAACTCACGAGCGTGATGCAATGAAGGTACATTGCATCATGATAGCCACTATGAACTCCGAATTCCAAAAGTCCTATGAGGACATGTATCCGTACGAGATGCACCAAGACTTGTTGGAGAGATACCTCCAAAATGCGAGACAAGAGCGTTATGAGATTTTCACTAACATGATTTCCGCTAAAATGGGTCATGGAGAGTCTCTTACCGTGCACCTGCAAAAGATGCAAAGGTATGTCGACCGTCTTCGCAAGTTGAATGTTGACTTTGGGGAATACTTGGCGATCAACATGGTGCTTCAATCTTTGCCTCCAAGTTACAATCAATTTAGGATGACCTACCACATGAACAAAAAAGAGGTCACCCTAAGCAAGCTCCAAGGTCTCTTGAGGGTCGCTGAGAGCAACTTCAAGGACAAGTCTGTTGCACCCACTCCCAATCCACCCGCTGCTCTTGTTTTGGCTATTGGACAAGGAAGGGGAAAGAAGAGGAAGGCTTCATCTAAGAACCATCGCAAGGTTAAGTCCCGAGATGGTGCCTCTTCTAGTGGGACCAAAGTTGATCCTGCTAAACCCTACCCTAACCCAAAGGAGGCAGAGTGCCACCACTGCCACAAGATAGGACATTAGAAGAGAAGCTGCCCAGAGTACCTGCAAGCCATCAAGGAAGGAAAGATCAAGCTGTCTTTCGCAGGGACTAAGAAGAAATAGAGACGTGGAGCATGGAAGAATAAATCTAATCATGGGGAACAGAAGATCGTCGCCTGTGACCAAGATTGGAGTGTATTCTTTAGTGCTTAGGAATGGTTTATCTTTAGATTTGAACAATTGTTGCTATTCGCCAGAAATGGTTAGAAACATCATTTTATTTCATGGTTTGTTTAGACAAGGTTTTAGATTTTCTTTTAATAATGAGAATGGTTCTATTTTGGCTTATCTAAATGGTGTCTTTTATTTTGAAGCTATACCATGTAATGGAATTTATGAAACCGTTATGATTGTAGATAACTTAGGAAATGATGTTTTATGCATGGATTCTTCCAATCGTATGGATAGAGCATCCTTGTGGCATTGTCGTCTTGGACATGTCAACAAGAAGCGCATAGCCCAACTCCAAAAGGATGGAGTGTTGGAGTCATTCGACCTTAGGGAAGATGACACATGCGAGTCTTGTTTACTTGGAAAGATGACCAAGTCACCCTTCACAAGTACGTGTGAAAGAGGTGAGGGTCTATTGGACCTAATACATACTGATGTATGTGGTCCGTTTAGATCAACCACGAAGGATGGGAACCGCTTCTATGTGACTTTTACCGATGACTATAGTAGATATGGGTATATCTACTTAATCAAGCAAAAGTCAGAAACTTTTGAAAAGTTCAAAGAGTTCAAAAATGAAGTGGAGAATCAATTGGGCAGGAAAATCAAGATGCTTCGATCCGATCGAGGAGGAGAGTACCTAAGTCTTGAATTCCACGATTATCTCAAGGAGTGTGGAATAGTTTCACAATTGACGCCACCTAGGACACCACAATTGAATGGTGTGGCAGAAAGGCGTAATCGAACCTTGTTGGACATGGTTCACTCTATGATGAGTCGTGCTTCACTATCAATCTCTTTTTGGGGGTATGCCTTAGATACTGCCGCCCATATCCTTAACCGAGTCCCTACTAAGAAGGTTGCCAAAACACCTCACGAGATGTGGACATGGAAAGCTCCCTCGTTGGCACACATCAAGGTTTGGGGTTGCGAGGTTTTCGTAAGACATAGCAAAGGGTTGCTGCAATGTTCATGAGTGCTTATGAACTGGTTTTGAGCATTGGAACAAACCCGTGCTTGCTGAAATCACCTTATGGAATATGATATAAAAGGGTGATCGCAAGACGATAATATCATATAGTCTTAAAACCTAGATATATGGTTTGTTATTTGTTAATTGGTTGTACATTGATAATGCGAAAACGCATCAGTAACTCGGTGTTATAAAACGCATTGTTGTGTATAGTTGATTAATAAATAAGTAAATGCATATAAGTCGAAGTTTATCTGTTACTTTTATCCCAAGAGGGTAAAAGCGATATCTCGGCCGCTCGATGATTTGATTTGACTTATGTGCCGGGCCCAGTCAGAACTAAATTGATGTGTTCGATTAAGTTCTATGTCAAATGAATCGAAGATCGAGAAACCAAAGTGCTAGACTAATTATTCCATAGAATTGTCAGCATGATATCTAACAGAGGACTGTACGATCCCTTATCTAAAGGAAAAGATTGATTAGATCAGAGTTTGACAGCGTCTTTGAGAGCTACGATTGCAAATCGAATTGTACTTGTGCATATAGTTACTAGACTTATCCAAGTGGGAGACTGTTGGAATAGTGTCTAAGGCTGCAACTATATTAGACAAGTATTTGACCCGATTATGCATGGCCCTTTTGGGTTGCCTTCACCATAGCAACTTGACAGGATGATTTATTATGAGAGAATAAATATTATTAATATATTATGAGAATAATATAAGGAATAATAATATTGTTATTTGATTAATATAAGTCATAAATTAATTAGAATTAATTTGGTGACTTAAAGAGATTAATTAAATAAGAGGGTATAAACTGTCAGTTGTTTGATAGTTACACTTTGGGCTGTAAATCCTTCTTGGATAGGGTTGGACGATTTCTAGGGCTTAGGATAAGCCAAAAATCGTCCAAGGGCTTATCTTGGAAAGGATTTGGATTGCTTTGAGAAAAGATTATCCAACTAGGGTTTAAGGGTGAAACCCTAAGAGCCTTACAAGTATAAATAGACCATTGGGGCAAGGGAAATCGACACATCTGCTAAAGCAAAGAAACCCTGGCCGATTTCTATTCCCTCTCCTCTCTCTCAAATCATCCTCTTGCTAGTTGGTGTTTGTAAGCCATTAGAGGAGTGACATTTGTGACTCTAAAGCTCCAAGAACTAGAAGATCAAACAAGTGTTTCAAGGTATGCTTCTAATTCTGATTTTGTATTGTTCTTATACTCCATTAGTCATTAGAAGTCTTGGATCCAATGCATGTTTAATTAGAGAAACCTAGATCCAAGCATTAGGGTTTGCATGTGCACATAGGAATGTTCATATGGCCAAAACCCTTCATATGTAATCTACAAAACTTATGTGGTAGGTTTGAAAATCTAAAAGGCCTTTGTGGAAGATATAGAAAAGGGTAAATTACATCAACCGTCCCTCGTGCACATGCCAAAAAGCGTGTATAGTCCATATTTTCAAAAATTAACTCGGACCATCCCTCATTTCGTTAAAAGTTACACGCTTCATCCCTCGTTAATTTAAATTTGCACGTTTCATTCCTTGTGATACATAAAAAAACTATAATACCTTTTTCTTTTTCTTTTTCATTTATATTGAGCATTTTTTATATTTTTAATTATTAAAAATTATTTCAATTATTTTTCTATTTTGTTGAATAACACTTGACCACCACCGGTAATCTACACCACCATCGGAAAAGGAATCACCATCGCCACCCCTCATCGGAAAAAGGAGCACCACAACCACCCCTCACTTCATCCCACCCACTCCTTCATTCAAAATTCGAATGTTTCATTGAAAATAACCACAAACCACCACCTCATTCACCGACCCAACCATTTACTATTAACACCACCACAACCTCTATCAAGAAACCCACCTAAAAATCTAGAAAAATAATCAGGGCAAATCAGGAAGGAATAATCTTGGCATGGAAATGTTTAATTCGAAATCGGTAAAGGATTTGAAGTTCTTAAATTGAAAGCAAATCTGATTCAGTGAACCTCTAAATATGATTCGATACCAGGGAGATGGCAAGAGGGGATTATAAACTTGTACTTCGTCTGAGTCATTGCTCATCAATTTCTTACCCCTTAACCTCCAATTCGTTGTCTCATTCACTTCATAAGAAGATAGAGAAGCATATGGTGATCGATTAGAGGGAGAAGAATAAGGTTGTATCTGTGTTGAGACTTATGGGTATAAACACGCAAAATCCGAACAGGAGGTTGCGGTGGTGGTTGCGATTTGTAGAGAAAGTCAGGTTGCATTATTATCCTTCTTATGCCCTAACTAAAACCCTTGAACATCCATCTTCGAAAATCTGTGGATGGTACATCACATTGGCCACGATTGACTTGATTTCTTACCTAACCTCATTATCTCATATCTGTAAACCCTTCATCTTCTCCGATGAGCATCAAAAACCCCTCCGATTTTGCACCCTTTTTATCTTACAGATCCAATTTCTAGGTGTGTGGTCGATGACGTAGTTGCAAAAGATATGAGAAGGTGACTGAGCGGATCTATGATGGTGGTGCTTTGTCGGAAGTCGTCGGTCTCATTCTTCACTTGTACGCCACCGTCGAAAGTTGCCGACGGAATTTTAGATCAAGGTGTCGATGGTTTTTTTTGGCTCAGTGATATAGGTCTGATGTGAACGAGGTAAGAACAGGGAAGATGGAAGTGCGTACGAAGGGGTTTGAATATTTGGTTTATTTATTTATTTTTTAATTTAAAACTGATAAAGAAATAAAAAATGAAAAAAGAAAATAGTAAGGGTAAGATAGTCATTTCATGTCAATAGGGACTGAGCGCGCAAGAAAAAATAAAAATAGGGATGGTCCGAGTTAATTTTTGAAAATAAGGACTAAACACGCTTCCTGGCATGTGCACGAGGGACGAATGGTGTAATTTACCCTATAGAAAAACTCAAACGTTTGTGGTTATTTTAAAAAGTCAATTCATTTTTTGATTATTCCATTCCAACCAACAAAATATATAAGATATTAGGGTAGTTTATGTAAAATCTACAAAACTTGTGTGGTAGGTTTGAAAATCTCAAAGAAGTTTGTGGAAGATGTAGAAAAACTCAAACATTTGTGGCTACTTTAAAAAGTTCAACAACTTCGATAAAATGTAGTAGGGAAAATAAATTTATCGCCGACTCCATTGCTTAACTGGAGAAGCAGAACGTTCGCCGCCGCTCTGAAGCCCGTTACCGGCGACCACCAGGTTACCACCGCCGTCGATAACAGCGGAACACCTTCACCCAAGTAAAATATCGAAATCTCTAACCTCTAAACTAGCGTTTTATCTAATGTCAGATGATTCGCGTCTACTTTGGTTTGATATAAACCCTAATCGTGTTGATTCCAAGTGAATTAATTCCTGAATTTGTAATTCGATCAAAATCACTTACATTGTATGCTTATTCCTCTGCTTCAAATTCGAACGCGTGACAAAACTTGCAAATGATTCCACCTTTTTGTAAACAATCGATTCATTTTTCAGGAATATAAACATTTTGTTTTTTCGACCGAAGATTTAAACGATGGTTTACCTCCAATATGGCCGAAATATTCTTCGACAGAGTAAGATTTTGAAAGATACAGCTCTCTTCCAGAATTCCGATTCTGTTCTACATCATCCATTATTCTATGCTACTCAAGGCGTTAGATACAGAAAATTGGAGGTCATTCTTACAACAGTAAGTAGATCAGTTTCATCGATTAACCTCCTACCTCCATCTATTCTGTATAAACTTTACTACTCTTCAACATGAAATGAAGAAATTTTTGGTTAAATTCAGACCATAGACAAGCTCGGGAAAGCAGGTGAAACAGTGAAAGTTGCTCCTGGACATTTCCGCAACCATCTGATGCCCAAATTGCTTGCAGTTCCAAATATTGAAAAGTTTGCTTATCTCATCAGTGAACAGAGGAAGGTTGTTCCATCTTTCTGAATTTCTCTTTCATAAACAGATCTCAACAAAGCTAATCCTTTTATCTATTTTCAACCAGATATATCAACCCAAAGAAGCTGAAGAGGTGAAGGTAGTTCCAAAGACTGAAGAAGACACCATGAAAGAATACAGAACAGCAGCTAGACGACTTGAAAATGCTAAACTGGTTTGTAAAATGTAAACTGTAAATTGTAAATTGTAATTCAATTCTCCATCTTCCAAATTTACATTTTCTTGATCTTGTTCAATGCTTACAGGTTCTGAGAAGATACATAAAGATAGATACAGAACTTCGTTCACCTGTGGAAAAAGATGAAATCATATCTGAGGTAACAATTTATAAAAACTTAGGATTTAAGTCAAAAGGAAACAGATGATTGATGATTTTGATTCAATTTTTTGGTGATGTGACAGGTGGCAAGACAGATTGGAGTGCGTATTGAGCCTGAAAATTTACAATTGGAGTCTCCTTTGTCAAGTTTAGGGGAATTTGAGGTGCCACTTCGATTGCCTAAATCTCTTCCTTTACCAGAGGGTAAGGTTAACTGGACTCTTACTATCAAAATTCGAAAGAAGTGAAGAGAATTAAGTGCTTAATATTTTCACTTTTTAGCATTCATTAGGTTATTGAGTTTCACAAAACACTTTGTCTTTTTGTTTTTTGGTGGAAATGTTCTCAATTGGGAATTGTTAGACATTTGGTTTTTGTAGTTTTATTTTCTTGCTTCATTTAAAATAAAAACTATATATGGAGATCATATAATGGAAGACTTAAATTGGTGAAAGATTATAAGATTTGTTGGACATGTAGTTTGTTAGAAACATATGGAAATTGACAAATTGTAGGAATGTTTTTAACTAATTTAAATATAGCGAATTCGGTTATATTTTTATTTTTAGGGGTAAATGTAAGAAACCATTTTTTTCTTCTTATTATAGCATTGTATTTTAATTATATTGGTTATTAGAGCCTTGTACTTTGAGAAATGTGTATGTTATAATAATTGGTAACTTATTGATTAGAATTATGATGATAAGATACAAGTTAGTTGGTTTTATTTATGTCATTATGTTTATAAGATGTCAATATGTAATATGTTACTAAATGGTATTTTTATATGACATTTTAAAACTTTATGTGTCCATAAGTTTATTCTCATAGTAAGTTGGATTGGCTATTTAAATTCTATGTTATGCTAATGGAGAGTTGGAGTTACTTTTTAATGTATTGATTTGACCAAGAGACGGTTTTCGTGTTAGACAAATTCCCTGCTAAAAACAATTAGGGTGCGTTTAGTTGCGGAAAAATAGATCGTTTTTTGGAAAATTTTTCTAAGGAAAATCAGAATTTTGAAAACGCGTTTAGTTCGTCAAATTTTCTAAATTTTTCATGGAAAATGAAAATTTTCCATTTTCTAAAATTATAAAGAAGTCGGAAATTTTTGAAAAGCTGATAGTCATTGTTTTTCACATTTTTTTAATCTTAAAAATTTCTAAAATATAAACACACACCCACTCCCACCCCCATCCATCTCTACCTATCCCAACCCACCACACCCACCTATTGCCAAGCCCACCCTCACCCCCACCCACACCCATACCCCCACACCGCCACCTGTCATCACCAACACAATCAACCTAACTCTACCACCGCTACTGTTTTCTAAAAGAAAACTGATAGAAAAATATACGTCTAAACACGTTTTCTAATTTTCTAAAACTGAATGAAAAATGAATAAGTTTTAACTAAATGTATTTTCTAATTTTTCCAATGAAAACGGAAAAGGGAAAACGGAAAACGGAAAATAAAAACTGTTTTTCTATAACTAAACGCAACATTAGTCTTTATTAAGGCTATTGAATGTGAGCAACATGTTAAGGAATGTTATCACACTCAAAAATTGTTACCTCACGTGTTATGCCTTTATTAAGGCTATTGGAGGTTTCTTTATAAGCATGTGAATTTTTCCGAGCATGAATTCCTAAAACCAACTCTCGTCAAATCATTTCATATAGTTGGATTTTTTTTTTGTACATTAGTTTTAAATTTATAAGTCCTGATCTATCGCAGCTAAACTACTATACACAACAAGAAGAGTATCTAATCGTGTAATAGTATAATTTTGGTAAGAAATTACGTCTAAACACTAGGGAAATGAGAATGATTTATATCAAATAATCAAATGTCAATTAAACTTATAAACAATAATGTAAAAATGTTTTTTGTTTAAACTTAACTACAATTAATTAAAACTAATAAAACAAAAACATAACTAGATAATTGATTTAGAAACAAAAGAGATATAGATTGCCTTTAAAGATGGTGAATTCCAAATAAGTCCAATATTAGTTATTATTTACCGATTTCTAATGTTATTAGTTATTTTGGTCCGATTAACTAATTTATCTAATTATTAAGACAATTAAAATAAAGACCATGCGATTAATTATCTAACAATTATAATTAAGTTCGTATCATGAGAGATTTGATCTAGTGTTTTCTTATTAATTGTCATGACAATCAATCTTAAACATAAGTGGTTATCGAATGCTCCCTTCGACATAAATTTACGATTATATTACCTAACTCTAGGATTTGGTCCATCATTATTCATAATTGCCAAATGGTATTGGACAACTATGATTCAAGCTAATAAAACCAGCTTGATTGTCTAAATTCTACTAACTCATCAATAGATAATAAAAATCAAAAGCTTAACACATAAGTATTTGATCAAAAAAACATAAGATATTAAATAAAACTAAATATTTGAATAATAAAATCACACCAAGTCATTAGGTTAAATCTATTATAGTGAAAATATAAGTGTTTTACCTCATAATCAGTTGGTAAAAACATAAAAGCATCAGAAAAGATTTACTAAACACAATCATTAAGTAAAGCGATTCGTAGTCCTAATGCTCCTAGCTCCCGATTCTTCAAATATTCGCTCCAAAGGGCTTCTCTAACCTTAATATCAACCCAAAAGAGTTTTTGGATGTTAAGAAACCTTTTAACCCCTGGGGAAAGGTTCCGAAGGTTGCATACCAAATTAGGGTTGAAACATCTTATATATATAGACTAAGCAATGCCCCATTGCGACCAGGGCATAGTAACGTTGCGAGTAGTATAGAATTTGTGTTTGAGTCAGACACTACAGCAGGGCGCGACACGTTTTGTAGCCAGGCATGACGCGGTTTTTGGTTTTTCTTGCTTATCTTTGTTTTTCATCATTGTAAGCTCAAATCAGCTCCAATATCTCCCTTTTGCTCCAATCCACACAAATTTGCTATCATTATCCAATCCAAATCATTTTAAGTATCATTTATATTCAAATATAACATTTATATGCAAAGATATTAAGATAATGGCCTAAAATATATGTATAAGTATGACTACATTAAAAAAATACACCACATTTATTTTTTTTGCTTGTCCTTAAACAAACTTAAATTCATTTTAAGCATAATTGCAATTAATTTTCGATATCATAACATAAAAACTCTACTTACAAACATCACACAAGATAATTCATACCCTTAAAAAATCCCCAAACCTCAACATGTTTTATCCAAGTTCCCATGCGACTCAATCTAAAAACTAAAAAGAACAAAAAAAAAATTACAACTTTGACTTTGCAAGCTATGGCCTTTTCTTTTTTACACTTTTTACACTTTTAACATTTTCAATATATTCATACTTTATAATTTTTTATTGACTCAAAACTTTGTAAACTTTCCACAAACCGGTGACATTTTCGCCTTATTGACTCTACTTGAATGTTTTTTTTCCGACTATTTTTTTCACAACATTTTTTTCTTGTTCTTTTCACACAACTTGAACATGTGCTTAAGCTCATAAACTTAACCTCAACCTTTATCGGCTAACGATAGAGTCTAATAATTAATGACTAGTATAAATTTTCACGGGTTTATTTTAACTAGAAAAAACCATGACAATCAAATTCAATTGTGCCACTACATACCCAAGGGAAGGATGTGTGTTCTTGAGTTTCAGTTAAGGAAGGAAATAGAAGGATTTGAAGGGGAATAAAAGGATTATTTTTCATGAAGTATTTCATTCCACTTTTGGGATGATTTTAAGGGAAAGGGAATGGAAGGGAAGGGCTATAGTCGACACCATCTTTTAACTTTGACCAAGGCTAACAAACCAACAAAACTAAATCTTGTGGTTGATGATCCCATTAGCTTGGTTGTAGTCAACGTCACAATAACCATGGTGGTGGTCATCGATATGGTATGGGAAACATAGATAGCCCTATTGTCCATTTTCTTCGGATCCCAATAGGCGTTTTCAACATATTGTGTAAGGCTCGTAGATCTGGGCTAGTCAATTTAGAGACGATAAGCGTTAAAAAAAATTACATTTTGATAGAACAATGTTTAGAATAAATAATC
The DNA here is from genome assembly GCF_051521515.1 of Lactuca serriola. NCBI lineage: Eukaryota > Viridiplantae > Streptophyta > Magnoliopsida > Asterales > Asteraceae > Lactuca > Lactuca serriola. Next base: position 161,918,490 of record NC_136414.1, on the reverse strand, counting down.
TTAACCAAGTTTTAGTATATGTCACAAGGTTTCTGTACATATAAAGAACGCTGAAATCCGAGTTATAACGAAGAAGTTATGACCTGTCGAAGTTTCGCGACAGATTCGACACGACGCTGTAGGACGTAAATAGTGAATTTACGATAGAGCAATTTTTAGCCTTAGCAATCTAAACGAAAGTTGTAGAATACATTAAACCGAGAGCGCGCATAAAAGGAACGTCCATATCCGACTTCGTATGAGGGAGTTATGATTTTTCAAAGTTTCAGCTTAGTAGTATGCAGCCCAAAACTTGATATTTAGATCGAGTGATGTTTAGCCGAAACAATCTAAACGAGAATCGAAGATCTCATTAATAGTAGTGCAACGGTAAAAAGACAAACGAAAACGGACGTCAGATGAAGAATTTATGAATTTATAACGAACGTTTCCTGTCCCGGCTTACTAAAAATATAATATTAAAAATGAAGTCAAAATTAGCCGACGGAATCTAAATAAAAGTTGTAGGACATAATCTTACCTATGCGTGGATACAAAGAATGTTGAAAACGGAGCTCGTATGCGAAAGATATGAATTTTTGAAGTTCGGGGCACGAACTTCAACCTGTGTCAGAACTCACAACGTGAACATAGAGTTCACGATGTGAACTTACTGATTGACACCTTCATAGCCTGACAGACTCATGTCGCGACTACGCACCTGATGACGACCAAGTTCACGACGTGAACAAGCCTGGTTCACGATGTGAATAGCGAAATTCAGCCCTATAAATAGAAATCGAAGGCAGCCGGTTTTGGTTTCTAAATTCTCAACCCCTCTCCTACTTTTCTCATCATTAAACCTACTTTTAGCCCCCTAAAGTCCCGATATCATCCCCGACACCCGAAGCAATTCCCGAAGCCTCGAAGATCCCGAGAAAAAGAGTTTTCGAGCCGAAACTCTGCCCGCGTGAAGACCGGTTTTTGAAGATATCCCAGTTTCATCAAAGAATATTACTATAAGAGCCGTAGTGCTATCCGATCATCGTTTTATCATGTGAGTGTGTAGTCACTTTTATCTAACACATAGATATGAATTATATTCTATAAAATACATGCTATGTGTTTTTATATTATTTGTTTATTTGAGATGGATGTTTATGGAATGATCTATACATGTTAAGAATGATTTAAACAATATATGTATTTGTATCTACAAATATGTTGGGTAGAACATGGGTAGATGAAATAGTTGATGTGAGACGAAATAAAATAATGAGAAGTTTTGATGATAATGATGTTCTAGTTAACTAGTGGAATATAGATGACGACCACATACTTTTCTAGACTATCCAAATGAAAGTTAACAGGCTCGTAACATGTAGGTGTTTTGAACTATGTGTTCATTAAGTGATACTGTTCATTAAAGTAATTTTGAACTGAGTGTTCACTAGATGTTTTGAACTATGTGTTTACCAGGTATAGTTGAACTAAGTGTTAACTAGGTGTTCATTAAGTATTTTGAACCGAGTGTTTACCAGATGTTTTAAACTACGTGTTTACCAGTTGTATAAACCTTGACAGCTATGAATTTAGTGCTTGTTGTATGAACCTCAGGCATAAATGAACTTTGTGCCAATTCCTTAGGTTAATCCTTAGGAATGAATGAGTGAAGGATGATTGATTCTTAGGATAAATTCTTAAGAATTAAATGAAATAATGGGGATGGGTAATTGGGTTGATTGTTTGATGATTGAATATAATAATTATATTATTGTGGGTTGAAAACCTTATATGCTCACCAGGCCCCCAAGCCTGACCCACTTAGTTTTTCTTTGTATTACAGGTAGTGGCACCAGTCCATAAGCTGGATGACTTATCAAGATATTTTGGATATAGACCAATAGTTGTAAATAACTGTTGTAAGGTCTATTTAATAATGTTTATGCTTTTGGTCTGTATTGGAATATGACATCCCGAGATCTTGTTATTTAATGAAAATACATTTCTTTAAGAAATGTTTTGGGAACAAATTCCGCAACTCTTTTAATCAAAGGATTACTCTGATTTTATAAAACAAAGCATAAACAAATCGGTCCTTTCTGACCGTGAAAATGGGGATGTCACATATTGGGATGACACTCAACAAACCTATATATATGTGGCTTAATTTTCCCCTACAATGGGCCACACCTCCATATACTTGGGCTATAAACACTTGGTCATGGCCACAAAGCTTAAGTAGCTATAACATACCTATAGCGCGTCTTAAAAAAGATGTCATGATGTTTAGTTCTTGTATACTCACATCATATGCGCCAACAAATATTGACATGGAAACTTATTTGAGAATGAATCCTACAAACATTTGTTAGTACATTGATATTGTTTCTACATGGCACCCTCTCAAGGCATTCTTGCATATTATTCTAACTCGAATGTCAAAAATAAAATTATGATGGGAAATGGAAAAACAATTTAAACTCGACGCCATAAGGCCATTACCAACTCATCAACTTTGATCCTTTTGGTATCATTATGAAGGTTTTTCAAAAGGGCTTCTATATCATAATATGCAATAGTAATATTTACCTCTATCCACTTACACCATCCATGAAAACACATTCTAATTTTTTGGGTTTATTAACAACTATTTGGAATCAAATACATGGTTATATGTGTGACCCCACTTTTCATTCCCTTATGCGAAAAATATTTCTCACATGAAATCAGACTTGATGATCTAGTCTTTGTAATTCATATATACTGGGGAAAAATATTAAACTTCCAATTCATGATGTAACATCCACCACTAACATGTATTACAATATTGTCCACTTTGGGCTCCCGACACAAAAACATCCCAAAGCACCCATCATGGAATTGCTTTCGCCTGGACACGCTTAACCATAAAGTACCTATGAGAATTGTTGCCCTCACGACTTTAAATTGTGTTGTGTTAGAGAAGGTATCCACACCTCTTATAGGGAATGATTAGGTCTCCTTCCCACCCGATATGGGATCAGGTGGAAGTAGCCACCCACCTTCACATCATATACAGGGTTTGACGTCCCTATAAAATACACCAACCCATGCCTTATATTTGATACCATTTGTAACATCCCCCTTTTGCACGTATCATAATATTGTCAGTTTTGGGCTCCCGACACAAAAACTTCTACAGGATCACCCATCCCTGAATTGCTCTCACAAGGGCACGTTTAACTGTAGACTTCTTATAGGATCAGCAACCATCACGACTTTAAAATGCATTGTGCTAGAAAACTATACATTTCTTATAAGGGGTGTGAATTCCTTCCCTATCACAACATGTAAGCCATGAGGGCAACCAATCCTATAAGAACTCTACATTTAAGTGTGCCCCTATGAGAGCAATTCAGGGATGGGTGACCCCATGAGAAGTTTTTGTACCGGGAGCCCAAAGAGGACAATATTCTGATACGTGCCAAAGGGAGATGTTACAAAGGGTATTAGAGCTAGGGCATGGTTCAAAGTGTTCAACAAGGACGACGAACCCTATAAAGGGGGTGAAGGTGGGTGATTACCTGCACCTAATCCCACATCAGCTGGGAAGGAGAACTAAGAATTCCTTATAAGGGATGTGGATCCCTTCAATGTCACAACATGTTTTAATGTCATGAGGGCAGCAGATCCCATAAGAACTATGTAGTTAAGTCTGCCCTGGCAAGAGAAATTCTAGGATGGGAGACCCCTCATAAGTTTTTGTGTCGGGAGCCCAAAACGAAAAATATTATGATACGTGCTAGCTGAGAAGAATGTTACATGTAACTCTCTTAATAACATTATGATCACGCTTGTAACTATCCATAACAACACATATACTTTTCTTGTCTTAAGCAACGAAGGCCAAAAATATTGTGTTATCTATTTGGACCATTGTATAAAAAAAGTTATCAAATTTTGTAAGAAAAAAATCACAAATATTCCCAATCTTTCAAACTCACTAAATTTTATTCAACCCTTGTTCCAAACAAAAATTCAAACCTTACAAAGAAACCCTGATCAAGAATATAACAACTCGTATTTACTAATTAGCACACAAAATAGTATAAGTTTTTGCTTCACTTATCCATACATATCACCTCAAATTAAATGGAAAAGCGGACTGCAAAATATGAACCAATAATAGAATTCAGACACTAATCTTTAATTAATCTGCTTCTCTCCAAATTTGGCATCATACTATCCCAACCAGAATATACTTACTAAATATTCTAGCCACCAAAATACTAAAAAACATGTCCCAAATCACTATAGCACAACCCTGCTTATGACCATATATGCATGTTTTAGATTAATCTGCTTCTTTTTCCAATAGCAACCCACTCCAATATCTAACTACATCCATATCCTTGTATTTCTTTGAATATCCCAATCACCAACACTCGTAAAATTCTTATTATCTATCCACTAAAATCTAACTTTATCATGACATGTTACTTTTAATGAGGCCACTTTTCCATTCATAACACATCACCTAAACTCGCTTCCACCAAAAATATACATGAGGACCATTTACCAAAGGTTGTCCTCAACCACCTGATCACCTCCTATTGCCTCCAATCCACATTCATCATCATAACCACCTATCATACAATATTCACCCTTGACTTGACAACCCACCCAAGAAAGGTCCCTATATGAAACTTGAACATCATTTTCTCTTTTTTCTCCAATACCTATATCATCGACCAACCCTAAAGTTGTGCACTGCCACCTTTACGCCTCCAAACCTCCCACCCCACCCTCATGTCACACCATGACCACAAGGTGCATGCATGATAAGAACAAAACTAAAACAACATATTAGTATCAACATAATTATCGGCATTTTTCTTATACCAAGTAACCCCAATAGAGGATTTTTCAATCTAAATTGGAAACATGTCATAAATTATATATATATATATATATATATATATATATATATATATATATATATATATATATATAGAGAGAGAGAGAGAGAGAGAGAGAGAGAGAGAGAGAGAGAGAGATAAGTTCTAGTATAACGAATCTTTTGAATGACATAAAGAACTTATTGTTGGAGTTAGGCAATTTCAGCAAATCGATATTGATTTTGATTAAGCATTTACCTATCATGATTCACATTGTTTCATCATTGCTATTTCTTTTTTCATGTACGATTCACCAACTTGATTATAAAAATGCATTTTCTAAATACCCATTTTCATTAAAATTGTTACATGAACCAATCAAATGGTTTACGAAACTATGCATATCAAATGATGTCTGTATACTAAAAAGGTTCATATATGGATATGAAAACACACTTAAAGCCTAGTGTCAATGCTTTATAGACTATGTTTCCATAATTAGGTTTTACAGATTCTATCTAACCATATATATTTTTTTATATGGACCATATACAACCTACCTCTTATTATATGTTGAAAATATACTACAAAATACCTTTATTTGCATACATATCACACGAAAACTAGCTAGGGTATTTTCCATGAAATACTTAGGATCTCTTATTAACTATTTTGGTCGTAATGTTATTTTTCATGATAATGGTCTTTTATCTCCCAAAATATATATTCCATTAAAATTCTAGAACATTGTGATATAACCACTTGAAAGTTAACATCAAATCCAATCGAAACCAAACCAAATATAAGTGCGACAAAAGGACTGTTATATAAAGAACATGTAACGACCGAAATTTTGAGTATTTGACGATACTCTATTTGATGTATAGAGCCAGTTTTAGGCACGACATGATGGAGAAAAGTCAAGAAACAGAATGATGAAAGATTGCGACATGTTCCTTAAATAGTGGCGGCACATCGACGCCTCTGGGTGATGGAAACATGTCACTCGAACATGACACGTGGCAAAGGATAAGATTCGTGGCAAAAGACGCGATGCGATGACAAGGTATTTGTGACGTGAAAATGTGATACATGGCTTGAAACTTGGAATGTATAGACACATGGCGGGCGTTGGGGAGGCATGTGAGTCATTTGTATATCTTAAATTATATATATATATATATATATATATATATATATATATATATATATATATATATATATATATATATATATATATATATATGGGATAATGTCACTGTAGCACATGGAAGTTTTAACATTTGGCTAATTTGGTCCTTAAAGTTTTTTTGGGTACATTAGACCAGTAAACTCGTAATTGACCTTTTAATTACACAATTTTAGCAACTTTTAGAAGGTTTCCCGGTTATACGATGCAATTTTGTCAATTAATATATATTTTTTGTCTAATCCGTTGCTGCGTGAGATATGCCACGTCAATTAATGAAATACGATGCTTAAAGCCTTTCGTCTTCAGCTATCGAACTTCACTAGTCTTCGTCTTCATTATTCAGCTGTAAAAGAAACTGATTTAGGGTTTGTGAAGCATTCCTGTGATCGAGCTGAAAGAAACAAAGAACTCGCAGCAATGGCACAATCGGAACCTAATGGACTGTTTGCGATGGTGGAACTCAACTACCAAGGGGTATTTAATCGAAATCCTTTCTCTTACACTGGTGGTGTTAAAACCATCTTCAATGATGTTGACTTTTCTTCTATGACTTATTCTGAGTTTGTGACCTTTTGCGAACGTTTCATGCATGAAGAGTGTAAAAAGTTTTACTACTGTGAACCAGACATGTCCTTGATGGAAGGGCTTAATCCCATTTCAGATGATGTGGAATATTTTGCTTTTATTTTTGATGCTTATGGAACAGATGGTGTAATTTCGGTTTATGTGGATCATATTAGGGTTGGTGTTGATAGGTGGCATGATGATGATGAACATGAGTCTTGTATTGATGGTGAAAATGAAGACAACATAGATGAACTTAGAAATGTTGCCTTTGAATTTAATGAGGATGTAGTGCATATGAATAGGACATAAAATGATCCTTTCTTGAGTAAGTTATGTGTTGATGATGAGGATGCAAACAACATTGTAGATGATGACAATGGGAGAGAAGTTGAAGTTAACATACAAACTCATTCCATATTTAATGAGCTATTACACTGGAAAAAACAAAAACCAATTATAGGGATGAGATTTAAGGGTCCAGGGCAAGTAAAATCAATGTTGTGTAACTATGCTGTAGCTAATGGATATCAATTGTGTTTTGAAAAAAATGATAGGACAAGAATTTTGGTGATGTGTAGCAAGGGTGCTTGCACATTTAGATTATGGGCTTCCTGGATGAGTGATGAAGAGAGTTTCCAAATCAAGTCACTAAAAGTTGCTCATAATTGTGCTAGGAACTTCAAGTTTGGATTATTGGTGACATATGCATGGATTGGGAGTCACTATATCAAAGAGATTGTAGAAAGTCAGAAAATAAGTGTAAGGAAGCTTAGGTTAAAGGTAATGGCCAAGTTTGGTATCCAAGTTAGTATGGGGCAATGTAGAAAAGCAAAGAAGTATGCACTGAAACTTGTTGAAGGTAACCTTGTTGAACATTATGGTATGCTATGGTCATATGGTCATGAGATTTTAAGGACAAATCCTGGGTCAACTGTGAAACTAGATATAGAGGATGGTCCAGATGGAAAGAAATATTTTAGCAAGTTCTATTGTTGTTTTCAAGGAGTTAAACAAGGTTGGATTGAAGGGTGTAGAAGGGTAATTGGTCTTGATGGATGTTTTCTTAAAGGTGTTTGTAAGGGAGAATTGCTTTGTGCTATTGGGAGGGATGCAAATGACAAGATATATCTTATTGCTTGGGCAGTGGTTAATGTGGAGAACAAGCAAAATTGGAAGTGGTTTCTAGAGATTCTCATTGATGATCTACACTTGAATTTAGGCAATGGTTTCAGTTTAATGTCAGACCAACATAAGGTTAGTATTTTACATAGTAATGCATTTATGTTAATTTTACACTATCTGAATTACACATTTTTACTACTACAGGGTTTGATAGAGGCTGTTAAAGAGTTGTTGCCATATGTAGAGCACAGGCAGTGTGCTAGACATATTTGCCAGAATTTGTAGAAGAGATTTACTGGTGCTATATATCATACCTTGTTTTGGAGAGCATCTAAAGCCACAACTGAGCATGCTTTTAAAGTTGTGATGAAAGAAATTGAGACATTGAACCCAGATGCCCATCAATATCTCATGGAGAAAGATCCTAAAACATGGTCTAGAGCTTTCTTTCAAACTGGAAGGTGTTGTGATGCAGTTGAAAATGGGTTCTCAGAAAGTTTTAATGCTGTAATAGTAGATGCCAGGAAGAAGCCCATAATAACCATGTTAGAGGAGATAAGATTATACATGATGGACATAATCTACAACATGAAATTAAAGGGACAACAATGGGGAAATCATATTTTTCCAGAGATAAGGGATAAGGTGAATTTGCTTAAAAAAGCTCAAAGGCATTATCAGGTACTACCAAGTGGATTAAACCAGTTTGAGGTAAGGGGAGCAATAGATGCATATGATGTGGACTTAGAAAGGAAAACATGCTCATGTAGGTGGTGACAATTGAATGGATATGGATGTGCTCATTATGCAGCTAGCATATCCTTTCTTAATAGGTATGTAGAAGCCTATGTAGACAACATGTTTAGCACAACCACATTTAGGAAGGCATACAATTAATGATTTGCTCCCATGAATAGCAGTGACATGTGGCCAGAGACAAACTATACTCCACCATTGCCTCCTATTAATAAAAGGATGCCTGGTAGGCCAACTACTAAGAGGAAGAAATCCACTATAGAGAATACAGGAACACACAGGGTTTCTAAGGCTGGAAAGAAAATCAGATGTAGTATTTGCAAGGAGATAGGTCACAACAAGGCCACTTGTCCACAGAGAAGGCCCGAAAAGTTAAATGTGAAGAAACAGAAGAAACAAAAAGTATGTGTGAACCAAAATGCAGGACAGGTAAAACAATTTAAAATATAAGATTAATTACATATAATTTGTTACTAACATAATTATATCATGCCATGTAGGGTAGTACAAGTGAACCACAACAACATGAAGAGGTTGAAATGACTCCAATTGAGATGGATACTACTCAAAATGATATGCAAGTTGCTCCTACTGATGTTGAATCTAGTAGTGCAGGGGATTTTAGTCATTATATGCAATTTACTCCACCTAGATGTTATGAAGGTGATGAGGGTGTTATGGGTGAGGAAGCTGATATGGTTGAGGAAGCTGTTGTGGTTGAGCAAGCTGTTCAAGATGAGGAGGCTGAGGAGGTTGATCTTGTTATCCAAGTTGATAATGTAAATGTTCAGGAGGTTGATGAGGTTAATCCTAATGCCCAAGTGGATAATGGTAATGTTCAGGAGGTTGCTCCTGTTAACCAAGTTCAGCATGTTTGTGTTAGGCCAATTTCAGATATTTTGAAGAGGATAAGGAGAAGAAAGTCAGAGAGAATATTGAAGCTGAAATTAGGCAAAACAATTGGTGGTGTTGATGATCCAGGAAATTCGAAGGGAAAAGCTCTTGTAATTGATTAGTGTTTATTGTAATTTGTGTTTAAAGTTTATGTTATGGGATGATGGTAAATTGGATTTAAAGTTTATGTAATAGGATGATGGTAATTTATATTTAAAGTTTATGTAATAGGATGTTGGTAATTTATATTTAAGTATGTATGACATTAAAGGGTATTTTAGTCATTTAAGTATGTATGAAAGAAAAGGGTGTTTTGGTCATTTAAGTATGTATGAAAGAAAAACGGTATTTTGGTCATTTAAGTATTTATGAAAGAAAAGGGTATGTTGGTCATTTATTTATTGATGACAGATAAGGGTATGTAGGTCATTCATTTATGTATGCAAGAAAAGGGTAATTTGGCCATTTAAGTATGTATGACAGAAAAGGGTGATTTGGTCATTTAAGTATGTATGACAGAAAAGGGTAATTTGGTCATTTACGTATGTATGTCAGAAAAGGGTATTTTGGTCATTTAAGTATGTATGACAGAAAAGGGTATGTTGGTCATTTATTTATGTATGACATGAAGTATGAAAGTATGTTACCATTTTAAGTAAAATCATGACATTTGGCTTTGAATATTTATGCATGGAAAAAATTGGAATAATGTGCATGCATGGTGATGTTTTATATGGTCCCGGATATGGTTTTTAATGGCTTCATAGGTCCCATTTTTTCATTATTAAAACACTCACTGACTACAAATGGTCCCCATACACATAGTGTACTTCCACATGGACCACTTCCTAATTAAATATATTTGTTGGGAATATAGACCATGCATATGTTTGATAAACATCATTTGATTATACAAAATGCCCTACAATTGGGACTTTGAATATTTTTTTACATTACTTATCATATGCCCTTTCATTAGGGACTTACCACCTTACAACATCAACACATTATGGTTGATAACCCCAACTTATAACTAAAACCAGCTTCAATACATACAAAATGCCCCTTATGGAACTGACTTTCTAGTCTGCCTTTACAAAAAAATACAAGGGATCCCAAAAAAATAAAAGGTTACACTAACCAAACAAACTAACTACATTGACCCCCCTAACTTCAAAACACATAGGGCCAAGCAAGCAAACAACAGGGAAACTATCATCATGTACCTGCCTATTGCCTTCCTTGCATCATGGAATTCTTTCTCACTCTTTGCCACTTTATACTGCTCCTGTGACAGCAGAAACTCCACTTCAGCAATCCTTCTCCTCAATTTGTTCATCTCAGACAGTTCATCTTTGGCATCCAGTTTCTGCTTCAGAGAATATAGCAGGTTTTTGTAGTACCCGTCTGCCTGTTCTTCATCTTTTCATTCAAAGAAGCTACATTTCTTCAACCTAGTCTATAAAAAGCCAATAAAATTAGGGTTTGACTGACAATCACAAATCAACTACCTTTAATGTACCAGTGAAATGGGTTTTATTCACAGTGATCGTCAAGAAGGAAATAAAATTAGGGTTTTTAACATATGAAACAAAATACAAATACACCATTATCGTCTTTACAGAAAGAAACAACACATCAAACCATAAAATACTAACTTATCAAAATCAAGAGAATCGAGACCTACCATACTGTTTTGACAATTCCATAATCGCCTCTTAGGGTTTGTTATCTTCCAACAGGTTCGTTCTTTAGCTGGAACGACACAATCACAAACCTTTACCCCTTCTTGCGACTGAACATGGGTGACTTGTAGCTGATTCCTTGACGTCGATGAGCTCAAAGACATTCTTCTTCAAGATGGAAATAGTCGGGGAGGGAGAAGTCTTTGACTTTTCAGAGAAGGGTAAGTAAAGATTTAAAGGAGGTCCGAATGAGGGTTTCAATTAATAAGCCTATATCGACAACTGGACTACTTCGACACATAAGCTTCCCACGTAAGCTTATTGGACACATCAGCGTGTCACATAAGCATTATAACCAGGAAACCTTCTAAAATGGTGTAATTAAAAGGTCAATTACGAGTTTACTGGTCTAATGTACCCAAAAAAAAACTTTAAGGATCAAATTAGCCAAATGTAAAATGTTCCATGTGCTACAGTGACATTATCCCTATATATATATATATATATATATATATATATATATATATATAGATATATATATATATATATATATATATATATATATATATATATTATTCTTGATTGATCCAATAGCTTGGACAATTTGAGAAGTTGCTAGTAACCCCGAGACTGATCATATCTATTGAGTTGCTACATAATATGAATGAATAGACCGAGTCTATGAAAGGTATCCCTGCTATTAGATAACTTAGAATCATAGAATTAATGAAATTAGTCTTGAGTTAATCAATTTAGGAATCAATAAACTTTTATCGAATTTCCATTGCACTTCTTATAAATTAACCATAATTCTATAGTAATTCTAAAATCTAGTGAAAGGTATCATCAATAAAGAGTATTTTACCTTATATCAAAATTAATTTACTTTAATTATTCTATTTTTAGTACACCTCGATTCCCCTTGATTTTGACACCTTTACTTATCTCAACTAATATTATTCATGACCAGGTACACAACTTGGTGCTAGTAGCCAGTTTAGTCTGTTAGGTTTATAAATTTAAAATTAGATTTGTAGTAAGTTTATTTTGTTAAACTATCCATTGCACATCAATCAAGACACGTCCTCGAGAGGCCTATATACATGAGTTGTGTATATGAGAATGGGCTTTTGCCCAAAAAGGAAAAATGATGACATAAGGTTCCTACAGGAATGTTGGTATGTGATTCCTACGGGAAGATTGAAATATGATTTGTAAGAGAATATTTTTATGTGATTTCTACAATAATATTGATATCTGATTCCTACAAGAATATTTTTATGTGATTCCTACAAGAATATTGTTATATTATTCCTCCAGGAATATTGTTATGTGATTCCTATGAGAATATTGATATGTGATTCCTATGAGAGTATTTCTATTTGATTCATATGGGAATATTATGATGTGATTCCTATAACAATATTGTTACGTGATTCCTATGAGAATATTGTTATATGATTCTTACAAGAGTATTGTTTTGTGATTCTTATAGGAATATTGTAATGTGATTCCTACGAGAATATGGTTATGAGATTCCTATGAGAGTATTGTTATGTAATAACAATGAGAATATTTTTATGTGATTCCCATTGGAATATTGTTATGTGGCTCCGCTGGGAAACTTGTTATAGGTTTCCATTGGGAAACATTGTTAAGGACCTAATGGTTTCCTGCATGAAACATTGTAAAAAAAATCTTGAGGGGATATCGTGCCAACTATTTATTTCGATTTTATTCAAAAACATGTTTCTAAAACACAATATTAGCAACAGAAGACTGTAAATTTGAACAACATAAAACTAGTTTTATTCCCACCAAATTATCTATTTGAAAAGATCGGCAAGAAAATAACCATATAGGGGTTAAAAGATTAACAATCTTTGAATTCCTTTGAGTCCTCAATGGGAGGATTAATAGTTGATGGAGAATGCAAAGATCCAAACAAGAATCTCTCTATATGTATCCACCCAACAAGTCACCAAAGCCACCAATGGATGCTAGTCCTTCACTTGTTTTGAGTCATTCTTAAGCCTATAAGACTTATATTAAATAAGTTTTCTAAGGAGAACAAACTCAAGCTCCACAAACTAGCAACAAACTTTGCAAGAGAATTGAGAGGGAAGGAGAAAGTGATATTGACTTTATATCAAAAAGAAGGAAGAAAAACTAACTAATTTTCATCCTCTCTGTTCTTTATATAATCTTACACATAAATTAAAGCCCATACTTTCATTTATTAAGTTTATGACTTGCAAGCAACTTAAGGTGTAAGAAGTAAAGTCAAATAAGTAACAATTAGTCATAACTTGTCCTTATGGCCGATTTTGATGAAAGGGAAAGAGAGTGAGTGGAATCCACATCACTTCTCTTATAACATATACACAATATGTTTAAATGGTCTAATGCGAGTCCAAAATGTTGTACATGACATTTAAATCATATCATGTGATTAAATGTATCTAATTATGATAACTTTAATTATTATTTTCTCAAAAACAATAATTCCCCATTTAAATATAAGTGACGATTTAATTTATCAATAATTATATTACTTAATATATAATAAATTAGTGTTTACTTATTATTTGGTGGGATCCTGTAGGATGATATGTTATTAGAAAATATCATTTCATAAAGTTGTTTAAGAATAAAGATCTCTCAATTTCCCACTTGTTTAAGTTTCATTATGAACTAATATTAGACAATGGTGAATGTCAGCAACATTTCACTGCTACTAATAATACACGACAAAGTGCCATTCATCAACATCCAATTCCTATAAGCTCAAAGCCACTATTGATATATCTGGTTAGAAATCAGTTATCTTTTTGTCATAGACATCATGTTGAACATGAGATACAGAACGCAGTCGATCTCATTTAACGTTCAAATTATGGTAAGGCCTTAGATTTCTAACTCTCAAAGAATATGAGGAACAAATCCCATCTCGAATACATACACCTATTGCATGGTTCACATCATACATAATAATAACTAGGGGCGAGCAAAAACCGCACTGCAACTAAAATTAACCGTAAAAACCGCATAAACCGCAACCGATTAACCGTAACTGCAATAAAACTGATGGTGAGGGTTTCTGTTTTTCAAAAACCGCAAAAAATCGCACCGCACCACATATATTATATACAATTTTTTATATTAATTATTAATATATTAAAAATTAAAAATAAGACAAGTTTCATGGATGAAAGAAGGATAAATTTCTAGAAGACAAAAGTGTTGGTTTTTTCTTATGTTTAACTTTGGAAAATAGTGAAATTTGACAATTTTAAGATATTTATTGTTAATTACTGATGATTTAACGTTTTTAAGATATTAGTTGTTTGTAATTTAAGTTAATTGTCTTATACCTTATGGTTTTTTATTATTACAAGTAATATGTTTAAACTCTTAAAACTGTTTGAACTGCAAAGTGCGCTTAGAAACCACACAAAATAACCACACCAAATCCATGCGGTTAATAACCGAAACACAAAAAAACAAAACCATACCTCAGAATATCCGCCTAACTGCATCGCAAAAATAACCGCACCAAGCAGTTTTCAAAATGGATTAACCGCATTTACGGTTAGTGGTGAGGTTTTAGTTAATAACAGCACCGAACCGCACCGCGCTCACCTCTAATAATAACCTTTATGATTGTTTGATTAAAGAACAAAATTTTACTACATTAAAGCATAACATTCCCCACTCTTAAGTCCCAAATAGGTATCTTAGGTATTAAGGATACAAATATGTTACCTTTATCAAGTATCATTCATGAAACGATCCATGAAGTGATCTTGAACAAGTCAATCAAATACTTGTTCTCTAGCAACTACCTATGAACCCGGTTACAACGCTTTGTCAACCAATCTAATTCATATTACTCTTACTTCATTATTTCTCCCATTATAATAACCAACTATGGATTTTAAAGTGACTAAATTACTTAAGGATTAAACATGTTAATATAGAAATCAAAAAGGTAATTAAAGAAAAGATCATATTGCATATATATATATATATATATATATATATATATATATATATATATCATTCATTACATTAGTTGATGCCTTACATAGTTATAACTTTCAATACTAAAACATAGATCAAATCCAATCACTAGAATGGTGAAGTCCGATTCCTCAAGAATGAACTTCAAACTTGGCTTGAGGAAGGGGCTTCTTGAATGGATACACCAAATTTTGATATGTGTGTTCTTTGAGAATACTAATTTAACCACTTCAAACTTCATCACAAATGTAGTTGAATCTTTGGTTAATGTGGCCGATCTTCTTATGCGATATGGGTTCTTTGGCCAAATCAATAACACCCTCATTGTCACAAAAGATTTATAGGGGATACTAAATAAAAGGAATAACCCCTAGATCTTTAATGAATTTCTTCATCCAAGCAGCTTCTTGTGCAACTTCTGAAGTAGCAATGTATTCTGACTCTGTAGTGTACTGCACTACAACACTTTTCTTGGAGATTTTCCAAGATACTGCACCCTCATTGATAATAAATACATATATTGATTGTGACTTACAATCATCTACTATGAAAAAAACATTAGTGTAGAACCTTACATTTAGGTCTTCATCTACTCCTCCACAGACGAGGAAAGTATCCTTAGTTCTTTGCAAGTATTTAAGGATGTTCTTTACAGCCATCCAATGACTCTCTCTTGGATTTTTTTGATACTTACTTGTCATGATCATAGCACAAGAAAGATCATGTATAGTATAATTCATATCATACATGATAGATCCAAATTCCGAAGCATATGTAACATCTTTCATCTTGTCTAGCTCAGCCTTTGTGCTAAGACATTGACATGAACTCAATATCATGTCATGCACCACTGCTACATACCCTCTCTTAGAGTTTTCCATCTTGAACCGCTTCAATACTTTTTCAATGTATGTACTTTAGCTTAAAATTAATAATCATTTAGATTTATCTCTATAGATTTTAATACCAAAAATGTATGTTGCCTTTCCTAGATCTTTCATTGAAAAACACTTTCCAAGCTAATACTTTACACCATGAAAAGTTGGAATGTGATTTTTGATGATAAGTATGTCTTCCACATATAGGACCAGAAAGGTCACCAAGCTCCCACTAGTTTTCATGTAAACACAAGATTCATCTTCATTATGATAAAACCATACTTTGTGATTTCATCATCGAAACGGTGATTCCAATTTTGGGATTCTTGCCTTAATAAGTAATGCATCTCTTGAGGTTACACACTTTATTAGGGTGTTTTTTTTATCAACAAAACCTTTAGGTTGAACCATATAGATATCTTCTTCCAAGTGTCAATTTAGAAAAGCAGTGCTGATATCCATTTTCCATATCTCATAGTCATAATATGCGGCTATGGAGAATAGTATCCTAATAGATTTAATCATAGAGAATGGTGAAAGGTTTCATCATAATCAACTCCTTGGGTCTGAGTGAATCCCTTTTCAACAAGTCTTGCTTTAAATATGTGTAAATTTTCATCCATGACAGTCTTCTTCTTGGAGACCCACTCACTCCCAATAGTGTTACAGTGGGATGAAGCTCAACCAAATCCCAAACTAGACTTTCTCTCACGGATTGTATCTTCGTGTTCATGAACTCAAGGCATTTGTCAGATTCAGGATCTGCCATTGCATATCGATAGTTGATAGGCTCATTAACATTCATAATTATGAAGCACCCCTCAATAAGAAATCCGTATCTCCCAGTTCCCAATGAGTTCTACCGGATCTACAAAATCCTTGTGTTTGAGTAGGTTGAATAACAAAAATTTCTTTATCTTCAACAACCTCTTGTTGAGAACTAGTGAGAACTTGAGTTGCATCAAGTTGTAGTTATTGATCTTATTCAAGTTCCATACGCCTCCCACTTGCTTCATCAATTATAAAATTGTTTTCTAAGAATTCAACTTTTCGTGAAATAAATATCTTATTCTCACTTGGGATGTAAAAGTAATAACCTAATCAATCTTTAAGGTATCCTAAAAGGATGCATTCGGTAGACCTAAGTTCAAGTTTTATTGAATTTTACTGTCTAACATAAGCTTTACAACCCCAAACCTTCAAATAAGTTAAAGATGGAGCTTTTCCATACAAAATCTTAAAAGGTATTTCTTTTCTACCTTTTTAGTTGGTGCCATATTTAAGATACGAGCTATGGTGAGTAAGACATAACTCCAAATTGATAAAGGGAGAGTACTTCTGCTCATCATAGATCCAACCATATCGACATAAAACCGGTGATAATTGAACTGCTTCCTCCCCCGATTCCCGGTCCAACCGGTTCAACCGGCCGATTCAAACCGGTTTTTAAAACCTTGCATTTAAGATTATCTACAAACCAGATTACCGACAAAATGGATCTAAAGCATTTTAAATTTGGATATATTTAGCTTTTCTTACTGTTTTGCAATGTAATTGAATTTTTATTTTTATTTTTAATATTTTACATATATAAATATTATTATATATTAGTATTATGTGATATTTTAATTTATGAAAATTAAAAAACAAAACCATA
This sequence comes from Lactuca serriola, assembly GCF_051521515.1. Classification (NCBI taxonomy): domain Eukaryota; kingdom Viridiplantae; phylum Streptophyta; class Magnoliopsida; order Asterales; family Asteraceae; genus Lactuca; species Lactuca serriola. The sequence continues at coordinate 161,900,857 of NC_136414.1, read as the reverse complement.
AAATGATCACATGGATATTATTTATTTAAAAATAGGGAAATTGTCAGAAAAGTCTCAATATTTACGAAAAGTTACACTTTAGTCCCAAGATTGTTTTTTTGAACGAAAAAGTCATGAAAACAGGCAAAAATTTATAGTTTGACAATTTTTGACTGGTTGAAACCGGTACCAAATTAATTTAGGAATATTTCGTAAATTAATTCAAAATATTGAGACTTTGTTATAAACAAAAATATTATGACTTTTCTGTAAACAAAAATATTAAGACTTTTCTACAAAAAAAAATTATTATTATTATTATTATTATTATTGTTGTTGTTGTTGTTGTTGTTGTTGTTGTTGTTATTATTATTATTATTGTTGTTGTTGTTGTTATTAATACAAATAAGAATACTATTTTTTGAACTTGTATTATTAATATTGTTAATAAAACATATAAATGTATTTAAATGAAAAAATAATGACATTGTTTAAGGGTGGAGATGGTGATTCTTTTGCTGGTTTTCAACACTTTTTCGTTAATTTTTTTTTTGTACTAAAGTGTAACTTTTCCGTAAATATTGACACTTTTTTTGGAAATTTCCCTTAAAAATATCATAAAATGATTAGTGTAAAACCTAAGATGAAAGCCATATGCGACATAAAGAATTTTCATATATATATATATATATATATATATATATATATATATATATATATATATATATATATATATATATATATATATTTATTGATGTTTGATAAAGAATTATTATTAACAAGGAATCAAGAAATCAACTGTAAGCGTCGAAATTTAAAACGATCAACGGCCAAGAAAATGAATATACACTTGTATATTAGACTTATATATATATATATATATATATATATATATATATATATATATATATATATATCAGATTATACCATAAAACACACATCTTTACAAAAAAAAACCACGCTTTTTTTTTTCGTTAAAATTTTTGAAGTCATGCCTTTTATCGGAAAAAAAACTCGAATATACCGTTGTTCACGATTTTACGTCATCTTTCCACAGAGATCCATGTTGATATATAAAAACAAATTTTTTCGAAAAAAACTTACTTCGCTTTGTTGTTTTTTTTTTTCTATATTTAAGTTTATTTTTATCCAAAAAACTAATTATACAAAAAAATTTAATTTTTTGTCCTCTATTAACTAACATCAACATCGATTAAAAAGACCCTTAATTACTTCAGATTGACAGTGTTAATTTGAACTGTAAATATTTCATTTAACTTTCACAATGTAAATCTGACTTACTATTATTCATATTGTGAATCTATACTGGAATTTCGTTTTTTTTTTATTTTTATTATGAATATGAATATATGTTTAAAAAGTACCAAAAAATATGAATTTTGATATATTTATTAAATTTTTTCGATAAAAAACAGGTCTTAACTTTTCAAAAAACAAAGAAATGAAATTAGTTTTTTTGAAAAAAAAATTCATTTTTTGTATATCAATATGGATCTTTATGGAAAGAGGACGAAAAATAATGAACAATGGTATATTTGGTTTTTTTTTTTTCGATAAAAAACATGACCTAAAAAATTAAAAGAAAAAAAATGAAGTGAATTTTGTTATAATCCGGTGCATGTACGTCTATTGTAAAAATCTACAACTTTTCTTTTTGTCGTTGATCGCTTTAAATTCCGACACTTTAGATTGGTTCCTTCGTTCCCTAATAATAATAGTTCTGTATAGAACTTTTCAACATATATATATATATATATATATATATATATATATATATATATATATATATATATATATATATATATATATATATAACATATTCAACATTTCTTGAAATTTAAGAGGTATAAGACCTATTACATCATATACAATCATGTTATGCTTATCATCTAATAAACATATAACATATACTTTTCAGCCTTTCAGGAATTAAATCGGACTTTTAAACTCTAATTTCGTTTCTTCTATTTATCTCTATAGTCACATTTTCTTTCACTCAAGTATTAAAAAACTCTAATCGAAGAGCTATCATCGTTTCCCTCATCCGCCTAAGTCACACCCTCATTCACCCAAGTAACCGTTATGCTTATCTTGTTGCTCACTCCTCTTTTATACCGCACCAACAATAAACCACCATCCAGTCTCCAACCTTACACCATCCTCCGTATTTGACTGTTGTCTCCACCAACCTTCTTTGTTGCTTCTCCCATCTCCGCCTGCAACTGGTGGCTAAGCATTATGCCCCCTTCCATGCTCTTGAATAAAATAGGCAATACATTCCTTAACCTGATTTTTCCCTAAACTTTGATGATGAGTGTAAATAAAGGTGACTGTTTCTTTGAAACTATTTTTCAATATGTATTGTGGTTTTTCTAATTTAGGGTTTTGATTTGAAAGAGATACCTAAGATAACGCATTAACCATTAGGTTTTAATTTTTTTATTCCCATTGTTTCATTCATTAGACTGTTTAAAGATGTGCAATGGAAGAAAGGTCGTTCATGTTTGATTAGATTAGTTTTGTTGTGCTATTCAATTATACTTTTTAGTCATTTTGCTGTTCAAGAGAACCATGACATGATTTTCATTGCTGAATTGAGGGTCCAGAAGCATACTGCACACTATAATTATGTCTATCTCAATATTAAGTACTGGTATGATTATATGTGTCCCCATGCTTTTTGGTTTTTACCATAACCTGAATGGGATATGTATATAAGGTAACTTTCAAGTGCTAACAAAAGTTGGATGCTCTGCTCTTAGTTAGATCAAAACATATATTTTTCTTTGTTTAAGAGGCTTATTTGATATTAAAAATATGAATTTTGAGTGATATGTGCATCTTTCAAAGTATAGAAAGGGTAAGTTTTAAATATTTAAGGTTGGAAACAAGGTTTACAACTTCTTCAAATTCCATGTGAAACAAAATGCTCTTATAACTATCTTTCTAATGCTTTCACTTGTTTCATTTATTCTTTTTATTATTTATCTTTGTTAAACTGTAGCATGATATCCTTATATCATTTGTTCCTTTAAATTCATGAGAAACAGTGTATACCAGAGTGGCAAGGGTGGTTATTCACCAAAAAAGCTTAAAAACATAAAAATTGCAGTTATGTGAAGTCTATTTCTTTTTCAAAATTAATTGAAGTTTCGATGATGTTGTGGGATTGTTATGTCCTTAATGTTCTTGTTTTTATCAAATCTTGAGGATGGATCGATGTTAATTTCAACTTTCTGAATTTTTTTTGTAATTCAAATTTGCTGATTTCAAAATGAATAGTTTGAGAGCATCCAATAAGAACATATACATGATATTATCTCCTAATTTCAGAATGATTTACATCTTCATAAAGGTTTCCATGGCAATATCTATAATTGATACCGTTCTTCGTTAAAGTATGTGTTTGTGATGTATGAAGTATTGGCCTATTTTTTAAATGTAGAAGTATCGTCCTTATTCTTTTTAAAATTGTTTGTACATGATTACGATTAGATATTTTTTCTTATGGTTTTAATTAACAACCCTTTGTTTCTCGTTGGTGGGTATATACTAAATGGAAACATAGAGTTTTGACTGAATTGAAGAAGCTTGAACCAGAAACTTGCATCTTGGAGGTTTAATCTTTATTGTTTTTTATTTTTTCTTACATAGTTTTATATTTTTATTGATTTTCTTATTGATTGAGTATATGTATAGCTAAACTGAAACTTGAACAAGAACTCCATGTGCTCCCTGTTCCATGATAATGATCTAATTATTTTATTGCATGCAACTTCTACAGATTCATGGATGTATCGTATAACACGTATTACAGATTCATGGATGTATTGAACAAGAAATCCATGTGCTTCCTTTCTATAACATGCATTAATGGTAGACGAGGCTTCAATTGTTAGATTAAAGAGAAATATTGGTGCCATAAACATATATCTTGTCTCAAATAACTTCTTGGTTGGATACAACTTGACACTTGCTGACATCATCAGAACATGTAAATTGTACCTTGGTGCGGTGAAACAAACAAAAGTTTTTCACCTATTGTTTCTTCCAAAAAAAAACAGCTCAAGCAAAAGAGACTAAAAGAAAGGTCGAACCAAATAAAAAGAAGTTCCTACTAAAGTTGAAAGTAATGGTGATGAAGAAGAAGCAAAAAAGTTCACATTTGTTGGTTCATTGAAGTGATTTCATGTTTTATTTTTGTATGTTTGATGTTAGATTGTTGCTGCAGCGAAAACATGTTAGATTGTAAACAATATATTGATTTTTTATAATCATATAATATTTTTATTTTTGTCAACGTATACGACATGTTTCCAAAAGAAAATTATTTGCCGGGTCTTTTTACCGAAAGGAAATCATCTATGCTGTCGCTTTGCATTGGTATACCTCTAGTATGTGTGTGTGTGTGTGTGTGTATATATATATATATATATATATATATATATATATATATATATATATATATATATATATATCTGTGTGTGTATGTGTGTGTGTGCGCGTATGTATGCATATATATTGTTATGATTTTAGAATGTTTAAGAGAACATGTTATTTGGTAATATGAATATGTTCAACCTCACATAATATTTGTACATTATCATGCATTGCCACTGATTCATTTTTTTAATAGTAAGACTATATAAAGAACTAGCAAGTAGGTAGAAAGAAATAGTTACAACCGGCGAAAGACCACATGATCTAATATGGATGCCCATGACTTATCCTTTTCCCTCTAACAGTACACCAAAGAAAGGAAATAAATTTAACCTTAACAACTAATTGAGCGGTACATTTTATCTTGCCACTAAAAATGTAATAATTCCTATAAGACCAAAGAACACACATGAATTTGTAGATAATCGCCTCCATTCTAGTAACCTCCTTCAAAGTTCTACTAGGCCTTGTAGCACTCTTGATGAGACTATTTAATGAATCTATAGTTGCAAGTATTGGAATCCCACCACACCAATCGGATAAGTACGCCAATAACACTGTAGCAGTAGAGCATTGCAAAAAAAGATTCTCCTCTGATTTGTTCACACGTTGGACCACGAACACAATTTAGAAGGAATATAAACACCATTATGGTCAAGGTTAACCCTGGTTGGTAGCCTTCCGAGATGTTCCCTCCAGATAAAGAGGTTAACTTTTCGTGGAACCACTTTGGACCAAATCGTGGGTAACGACGTTGCATCCAACAAGAAACAATTAACAACATTTTTTCGAGATTAAACCGAGTAATCCTGCCTATCTTCAAACTCCCAACACCATCAATTAAACCTAGGAATATCAACATTAGAGAAATTAAATAAGTGGCTTGAGGGGTCGAGATTAAAATCAACCAACTCATAATTTATTCTACAAAATTTGCCCTAAATTGTATTTTTGATGTGAACAAGAAGAGTGGAACCAAGGCCCCCATCATGACCATAATTTTCATTAACTCTTATTTATTCTTGTTCACACACATCGTTATTCATTCATTATCATTCTTACAGAATATGATTATCAAGAATACATTCCGACAACACTATGATAGGATGAGAATTATAAAAAAGTTCATACTACGCTTATAGACAATTTAATTAGTGAGAATACATGATAATGCCAATATTAATGTGAGATTGAACGTATTCATATTATTAAATAACCTACTTCTTAGTCATTTTCACATAATAACACCGTCCACAAATGTCCGTACAATAGATGTTCATCTACATATGAACTTAACTCTTTTCTCTGTGTGTGTGTGTATATATATATATATATATATATATATATATATATATATATATACGTGTGTGTGTGTGTGTGTGTGGATGTTACACTCATGATATTATTAGATTAGAAATCTCTCATTAGTTAGGCAAGTTTCCTTATACACATCTAGAACTCATGTATGAATATTGTGGCAAGTTAATGAGAAAGGCAATGGATTAAGTTCTAAACATTAGAAGTGTGTATGGGATGGTTTGATTTGATTTTTAACTAAAACCGAACCACGACCATTATAAGTGGTCAATGCATTTTAGTAGCTAGTGAGTATCGGTTAATATTGGTTTTAGTTAATGGTTTTTGTCGGTTGATTGTTATGGTCAATGATTAATATTAGTTCACCATAATGGTCAAAAATGAGATAAAAATAAAAATATTTTGTTATAAACACTGAAAAACATAAAGTACATTGTTATAAAAAATGACGGATTTATTGTTTATAACTTAATTAATATGATAGAAAATTAGGTACCCCATATATATAAATCCAAATAATTACCCTTTAAATTTTCAATTCAAATATAATTATATATCATATATTTAATATTATATTATATTATAAACATTTATTAATAATATTGGTTCTGTTCGGTTTTGGATGAAAACCATAACCAAACCATATGTATTTGGTTACTTAAAAATAGAAATCACACCATATTTTTAGTAATGATTCGGTTAAAATAATTCGATTATTTTGATTAATTTGATTATGGTTCGCTTTTTTGGTTCTTATATATTTTCATATACTTTACATAATATTCGGCAGATTGAATCGCTAAATCAAACTCATATAATAAACACACATTGGATTAGTTCATTTCCAATACAGAATTTCCTTGCAAATTTTACTAATGGAAAGATTGAAGAAATCAGAAAGCACATTTTGCCTGTTATCTCATTTGAATAACGACGTGCGTTTTATACCATACAATGAAGAACAAAAGAGATTTGCCAGCCGATTGCAGAAACAAAATTACATTAAGGAATCACTTATATATTTCCATATCCATGCTTGCTTCCATGGAGCGTTGATTCCCTATCCTGCATCATAGTCAAAGAGGTTAGTTAATATGGAGGAAGATTATTGATCAGCATTTAGTAGATATCACATTCTATTCATGCATGAGCTTGTTGCAATGTATATATTTCATGTCACTAGAGAAACCTCCTATGGCTTCGACATCAAATTTGTTAAAGCTGAAGCTGTAAAACACATATTTTGAGGTTGTAATTACTTTCTTCTCCATATACTCTTATGAATTTGGCGTGTATGCAGCATTTTGTTATGACAAATTGAAAACTATATATGACATGTAAATGTATATAATTAAGATCGTATAATGTTACCTTAGTTACGCCCCTTTATGACTAGTTCTGTAAATAGGGTAAGGAACTCGACCACTCTCGATGTTGTTAACATCTTCCACAAGGAGTTGATAATGCCTCTCGACTTCCTCAGCCGTTTTCCCAGGAACAGCCTTTGCGACATTGTGCCATCGGTCTGGAGTATCCTTGTCAAACACAGCAAGAGCTTTTTCAAAGGCCTTGTTTTGCTTCGTTGTCCATGAACCTGACCCACGTGAAGACATTGAGCTAGATGCCATGAAAACACTCGAACACTGAGCTTTAGAACACACACACACTCTTCTATGTCTAGGCTTAAGAAGTGAATGCTGATATGTGTTAATAGGTGGCAAGTTTGTTCTTTTATAGGCTCCAGAAACAATGGGGGTGAGGTGGAGTCCTGCTAGTTGGCCCATAAAGCTGGCCAAACGAGAAGAATTTTGGATGATTCGTCTCCTTAAGCACCACAAAATTAGCAGGACAAAAACTATATCTAATGCATGGTGGAAGAATCAGCATCTCCAAGAACCCATTATGCATACTATTTACTATTTACAAGTAAGTTTAATATCTCGATGACGTTTTATCAATAATAAATGGGATTTCTTATCTAATGTTTACGTTAGGTATGTTCAATAATTCAGTACTTTAGACTATGTAACATATATACATATACCCAGTTAAAAGAACCAACTTGGTTTCAGAAAAGTGTCTTCTTATGATATAATAGGTGATCCTTTTCTCAGACCTGAAATTTCCAAATGCAGATAAGTAATCATAGAGTTTAGTTGTACATCATGCAATCAAATTTGAACATTGGCTGGATTGCCAAATCGAGTGATGAAACAAAAGCATTCACGAGGGTGTAAATAACCAATCTTTTTACTAGTTGAAGAGTTCACGAGAAAAGAAAAAACCTTTGGGTTCTTCAGAAACCAGAGGGTTATCTTCGAGATGTACTTTGTCCTGAACAAAAATCCAATCTTGTAGCTGGCTGCCTATTGTTGTTCGTACGTGATCTTGTTATCCCCATTCTACGTTACAATGCCAACACGTGTTACCTACTACTCTTCCCTAAGTTATAAAATTATCTGTCATTAAATAAAAATATTGTCTTTTTGGTTCTTTATGTTATATTATTATTCATTGTCTTTATGTACAATATTTGGTTAAATCTTTTTTCCTTGATCTTCCATTTGGGATTTATCTGATTAAAGTTGTGGGAGTAAAAGATGAAGGTAAGTACTCCATCAACTTGGAAGGGAGATGAGAATATTATCTTCCTACATCACTTGGATGTCTACTATTCAAAATATTCTGGATTATGTTTGACTCAAGCAATACTCATAGACAGTGATGCCATTAACCACATGATAATCTACTTAACTAACTAGTGTTTAGATGAAATCAGAGAATTTTGGAGTGCTTTTATGGGAACCATATTCAGTGGCAGAACATGTAGTATCTGCTTTGAATCATCATAAAGCCGATTAGCTTTCTTGCTTTTGAGGATCATTGTGCAACACAGATGTTTGAACAATTTGCATGGCCTACAGTAGCTCAGTTACATAAGCCACGTAGACTCATAAACCAAGTTGCACTAGTACATAAAATAAGTGGCACAGGCCCATAGTTGATGAAGCTTGATATAAAAATCTTGACAACATGCCATTTCGAAACATTTATAGGATCTTTAACTATATGGAACGAAATATATAGAGCATATTTAAAATCAACGGGGTTCATTTCAGTTGATTATTTGTTAAACCCATTTCATAAAAATGAACTTTAAAAGGACCTAGTTCCTTTAGTGATTAATCTTATGTGCAAATGTCGACTAGCTATTGATTATTATCTTACTATACATTACGAAACCCAAAGGTTGTGGAACATGGGAAAAGACTCGAAAGCTATAGGGACCCCAAACAAGTTGTTGAAGTTGCTTTCGTCGAATATCACATAATGGGGCTGTGGTGATCAGGATACCAAAAATAGGTAATGATTTGGAATAAAATAGCTAGGATTACATGTCTTGAAATATCTTCTAAGCAAGCGAGACTTTGGTGTTGAGCTAAATGGGCGAATGAGAATTCTTTACGGAAAATATTCAATGTGGAATCAAATGCTTTTTATTGCCGTTTACTGTACATGCTTAGTAGAGGGACAATATTCTCATGAATATATATCAGTTTTATTGAATTTAAACCTGTGTGATTTATCCTTTGCTTTACCTGATCGTGACAAAACGGTAAATGTGATGCTATGCTATTCTTTTTTTTTTCTTGTTCAAAACATTTTTTATGATAAGATAAGTTTTGGAGATTAATTAATTCCCTTTCCTTCTCATTGATCATCATCATCATCACCACCATCATACTCACCGTCCCATATGAATGGGATATGGGGAGGTAGACAATTGAATCCCTAGATGCTATCATATATGTGGGCAAGACAAACATGGAAAGGGGATAGAGGCAAAGGAGCACACAAACGACTACAAAGAATGAATGTGTGGAAATGGGGCAGGGAATAGTGTGAAAGGCAAAGCAAGTAAATAATGTCCGAATGCGTGCACCACATGTTGCAGTCGACTGCATGTGCTACACAGCAGGTTGGCTGCAGCCATGCACCTTTATCGCTTGTAAAATATATGTGCAACCCAAGATTGTCTCTCAAAAAGGGTCATTATGGAGAGAAGATGGGCTCCAATATATATATATATATATATATATATATATATATACACGAATCTTTCTTTTGTTTTACTCTTTATCGTATTGGATTGACCCAAATTTAGCAATCCAAGAAAATAAAGTGTTCGCGGGCGAAAATAGATGGCGAGTGCCCGATCGAATTGATCGGGTCATGTAGGAACAAGGTTCAAGTCTACCGTATATACTTAATTATAAGAATGTACCAATATGAGATATACTAACACTCCCCTTCAAAGTCGGAGGCTCGATGAAGATAGATAGGGATGTGAGGGATGTGCTAAGCCACGACGTTCAATACACCAACTTTGATACCATGTAATATATATGTGGAGCCCCATTTAACTTTCCAAAAAAAGTCCTTGTAGATAGAAAGAAGACTCCAACATATATAGTCACTTATACGACATTGCCGTATCAATATAGGGTACACTAACACTACTCTTATTGATACCAATAAGATATATGTGGAGCCTTATATGTCGTTTTCCACCACCATAGCTCACTTATAATGCCTCGTCGATGGTGGTGGCCACCTTGGTGCCTCTAACACTACTCTTATTGATACCATATAAGATATATGTGGAGCCCTATATGTCATTTTCCACCACCATAGCTCACTTATAATGCCTCATCGATGGTGGTGGCCACCTTGGTGCCTCTAACACTACTCTTATTGATACCATATAAGATATATGTGGAGCCCTATATTTCGTTTTCCACTAACATAACTCACTTATAATGCCTCGTCGATGGTGGTGGTCACCTTGGTGCCTCTGTTGTTGTCTGTCACCATCAGTGAGGAGGAGGAAATGAGGTCGCATTTTGGGTCAGGCTTCTCTTTGAGCCATAGACACTCGGAGTCTTGGACCATCACGGAGGTTGAGACCCATTTGGGTTGATAACCGGTTTGGTCCGAGACCTTCTTGTGTTGAGCAGGTTGGGCCATAAAACAACATTGGGTTATCCTCACTATTAGCCGACCACATTATTGTATTCTATTATATATTGTATTTACTTATTGTATTGGCCCATTGTATTCGTGGCCCATGATACTATTGTATATATTATATTTTGATAATGAAAATACGCAAGGAGATTGTGACTCAATATGGTATCAGAGACTTAACCCTCAACCCTAGCCAATTCCCCCCCCCCCCCCTTTCGACCACGTAATAGGAAGAACTCGATCAGATCGTAAAACTATAGCTTTTCGGAGTTGTATCTCAAAAACTCATTACTTCTGCCTACTCCATTAAAACAACAGCTCGCAAAATATGGCTGAACTTACATGCCCTATTCTATGATGATGTCGAATCCACAGCCATGCATCTAGAGAAAGAGTTGAGAAACATCACACTGGGGGACTCAACTATTCATGAGTACTTTGAGAAAATCAAGAAGACAACAGATTTACTGTAGGGACTTGGCAAAAAGATGAAAGACCGCACTGTTGTTCTTCATGCTCTAAACGGCCTCCCGAGCAAATATGACACTGTTGCAAGTGTTATTTGGTTCTCCAAACCCATACCCACTCTCTCCGAGATGAGATCCATGTTACTAGTTGAAGAAACAAGAATCAATAATTCCCGTCTCACTGTTCAATCTCACGAAAACCACAGTTCCCCTCCCTCCCTTCTCCACGCTGCCACTTCATCTCCGTTGCCAAATCATGGGGGTGGGGGCGATTCATACCGTTGGAATTCCTCCCGTCGTGTAGGAGGTCATCACAACTATCGTCGTCGTCAACAGGATCCTCCCTTCGCTGCAGGTCCACCGCCTCACACCAACCAATATGGGTGGGTATATATTCCACCGCCCGCTTCCGATCATCACTCATGGACAACGTACGGTCAAAACCAACACCTGTGGGCCAACTCCCACTCCTTTTTACAGTCAGCTCCTCAAAACAGCCCATTCTGGAAAAAAAAAACAACTCTACTAGCCCATGTCTTCTTGCAAGCAGGCCCTCTATGCCATCAGCAAGTACCTCGCAGGCCCATATGCAGTCTTATGGCCCAAATCAGCCTCCCTGGGCCTGGTTAGGCAGCGATCAACCCACATCACTTCCGCATTTCTTCAATACCATGACATTAAATTACCTGGGAAATAGCGGACCGGTCATGGATACTGGCGCAACTGACCATGTCCACACAAATAGAGGTATACTAAATTCCGTATCTAATAATCATTATTCTCCTCGTGCTATTTATGTTGGTAATGGTTCTGCAATACTTGTTGTGACATCGGGACATTCCATTTTTCCTGTCCTAAATATTTATCGCACTCTTCACCTACAAAATGTCCTCATTACACCAAATATTATAAAAAATCTCATTTTTGTTCGCAACTTTACTACACATAATAAATTTTCAGTTGATTTTGATCCTTAAGGTTTTACCATTCTTGATTATCAGACTTGTCGTCCTCTCATCCGTTGTGATATGTCTCTTATTGGTCTGGTAAGAGGTTAAATCTGATTTGCTAAAATTCAGACTGTTTGATAATACTGTTAGAAGCTTTTAACTCACTTTTGGATCCTTTGATATACCTTTTATCCGGTCAGATTCATGATTGTGTCTGACCTGATCAGACTTTGAGGCATGGTTGTGTCTACCCGATCAGACTTTGAGTCAATCAGATCTTACTCAATCGATAACTATCATACAACCCCTAAGCCTAAATTATAAGATCAAAAAGCATGAATTGATATTTATTGATCAAGTAATTCAAATGAGAGGAAACAACATTTTTTTTCCAATTATATTGGAATTTATAAGAAAAATGATAAATAATGCAATGTTTCTGGTATTTATGGAATCAAATAAAGAAGAAAAAGAGAAAAAAAAGAACGAAATGCGAAAAAATATGAATTCTTATAAGGGTTTTCTAAACAACTTTTATTTTATTTTCCATCATTGTTTGTTTTGTATGTTTTTATTTGCTGTTGTAGGATTTTTTAACTATTTTATTTGCATGTTTTATATGTTTTTATGCCTTATTTTAATTTTTTGGATTGCTAAATCTATTATTTTGTGAAATTTGGAAAACAGTTATAATAAATTTTTGTAATCCTTTTGCACCAAATAAGTGTAGGTCAACAATCACATAGCTTACAAAGAAGATATTTACGAACAATATATTAGGTTTCAAGAGCAACAATACTACACCCAAATCTGACATGTCGTATGTATATAAATTAGGTCGAGATTACTCTAATTCAAGTCGCAAAAATCACCCGCAACATAAATGGAAGAATTTTAACCTAAAATCTCATCGCATCAAATAAATTTATGTTGTGATTTTCCTTCTGTAAATTGTTCTAGGTACGTAAGGAGAAGCTCTGATCGAATATTAATAGAATTTTCATCATCAAGAAATTGCTTAAACGATGAGCAATTGATTTTAACACTTGTATCCTAAGGGAGTTCATTCCATTTACTCCATCTTTAATTTTATTTTATATATAACGAAGACGTTGTATCATTAAATGTGGGGTAGAGGATCGATTGTAAGATAATACATAACTGAAATATCGATTGAATATAAGGAATAATAATGCATAATGAAGATATATGAAAAAAGAAGATATTGCTTAAAAGAAAGAATGTAATGAAAATAGTGCTTAAGGTGTGTTTAGCTGTAACGTCCCAAATTATAGAGTAAAATTTTCAATTTTTTTAACCAAACAAAGTATTCCATTCATCCACAAGTGTAATCATTCCAAAAGTTTAATAACAAAATCAGAGTAATAAATTCATAGGCCGAACATCTCAAAACATAAGTGTCAATGTGGTGTGATAATGTCGGGTACTTCCCCTTGCTACCATAAGTATCTAAAACATTTAAACTTAAAATTGTAAGCACAAATCTTATTGAGTTCCCCAAAATGCCAAATACTCATACAAGATAACAACCTAGCCTAGCTCAACAGTTATGTTTCAGTTAAGTGAGCCCAACCCAATAAGTGTATAAACAAGTCTAGCCCAACGAGCCCAACCCAACAAGCATATAACAAACATACAAGAGTCACAAAGACAACTACCATAACACGATACCTAGTGTCCTACAGTATATTGAGAAGACTCACATGAATTAAAAGTTGGATATCAATACTCTAAGTCATAAAGAAAAATCTACAAGAATCACCTATAAGAATTAGAAGTCACACCTCAGTCTACCACCTAAAACCTTCAAGTTTGACCAAAAGTCAACGGTCAACCGTACCAACCACTACGTCACGACATTCCCTTGGTCGTGTCATGCTGACTAAAGACAAAACAGATGTGTGACATTTCGTCCATCGTGTCGTAGTTGGCCCTTGACCGCGTCGCGGTTCGTCTGGCAGATCAACTCCCTCATTAAGCTTGTAATCAGTTAATTCCAAGCCTTAAACTTTCCCAAAGGCTTTAATACATCTATAAACGTCCATAAAAGTCAAAACTTTAAGACATGCATAACCTATGTGTAGCATCTGAATCCTTGAGGTACTTAATATATAGAATTCTTGCATTTTGGGAGGAGGTCTCACGACGTGAGCCATGGTGGTCATAACGTGAGTGACCATTGACCATTTGACCCACAATCCTGAAACTAATGACGTGAGCAAGTCCTTATGACCTAAAACCCTAATTTATGAGTATTTAATGGAATGGGAGAGCTAGGGTTGCCCATCCTCATCCTCTCTCAGTCTCTAGCCTCCTAAAAACCCTAGATTCGACCTCCTTGAGACCTTTAGCCATTTTTGGTGACCTTGAAGAGCTTATTTGGTGGTTTTTAGGCCATTAAAGTGGAAGAGGACTCTTGTGGTGCTTCATTTTGGCAATCTAGCTTCCACCTCTTAGTCTTGTAGAGCTTTTGGACCTCTGTAAGTCATAAAGCTCTTACCTTTTTGCCTCTTGCATTCTAGATCTAGGTTTTGAGAGCTTTCTTTACATGGTTAGGTTTTATTGCATGCATGGGATCCATAAAGTTGGCAACTTTATGGATCATTGAGACATATTCTATATATAAGGCTATGGATTTGAGTTTTGGTGTTGGTTTTAGACTCCAAGCATGAGTCTTGATCTTATTACCTTTCTTTTGACCTAGTTCGCATCAAAGTCATGCATTGGACATGCATGACTGAAAAGCTACGATTTTTATGGTCCTTAGGGTTGATGAAGGTCCTATGGAAGGTCCCAAAGAATGTCTTAAAGCTACGATTTTTATGGTCAGAACAGATCTCACGACGTGAGAAATGGGAATCTCACAATGTAAGACATGAGGTTGTCTCGATCTGTGGAATCTGGTTGGATGAGTTGTGACTGGGTCGACTCGCTAACTGGGGTCGGGTCGAGTCCATTCTCACGATGTGACCAGAGAACAGGTCACGATGTGAGGGTGAGTTGATGGGAATGTTGAACATTGACCTTAGCTGATGACTTTTGATCAGAGTTTACTTTTGGTCAGCTCTTGGTTTTGAACGGTAGACTAAAGGTTTGCCTTGTGTGATTATCTCGGTGTGGTGTAGCATCGGTGTAGCTGACCGTGAGAGAAGCAGTAGCTGATTATCGATCGAGAGGTGAGTTTCCTTCGCTCTATCTATGGGTCGAAGGTACCAATGCCAACCCACCAGATTATGTTTGTAGGATGATGATTCTCAATTACCTGTTATGTATGTTTATGCTTGATGTCTTTGTGACTCTTACTGTTATGATTATATGCTAGTTGTAGGGGTGAAATAGACCTGATACTGGTTGAAAGAGACCGAAGGGGTTAAAATATACTCAGTACCGGTTAAAAGAGACCAAAGGGGTTAAAATAGGCCTAGTACCAGTTGAAAGGGAGAGAAGGGGTTAAAATATGCCCAATACCAGTTGAAAGAGACCGAAGGGGCTGGAATAGACCCAATTATGCTTTGACTGTTATATATATATATATATATATATATATATATATATATATATATATATATATATGGTATGGGGTATTTTGAGGGAGCTCAATAAGCTTTGTGCTTATAGTTTTTAGTTTATGTTTTAGGTACTTCCAGCTCAAAACGGAAGGGCCCGACTTGATCGCACCACATCCGCCCATGTTTTCTGCATTATGTGATTTTGGGATTTGTACTCTAATATTATTCATTATTTCCTTTGTACAAACAAGGGTTTACCTTTTCTTTTGATAATGAAATTGGTGGAATAAATGCTTTCTTTAATAATGTTCTTTATTTTGAAGCATTACCTTGTGATGGTGTGTATGAAGCTGTATTTGTTGTAGATAATCTAGGAAATAATGTGTTGTGTATTGATTCTTCTAGTAATAATAACTTGGATAAAGCATCGTTATGACATTGTCGTCTTGGACATGTGAGGAAGAAACGCATAGGCGAACTCCAAAAGGATGGAGTCTTGGAGTCATTTGACCTAAAGTCAGATGATAGTTGTGAGTCATGCTTACTTGGAAAAATAACAAAGTCACCCTTCACTAGTTCTTGTGCTAGGGGTGAAGGTTTGTTGGATCTAGTGCACACAGATGTGTGTGGACCCTTCAAATCTGCCACAAGGGATGCTAATCGTTATTATTTTACTTTTACTGATGATTATAGTAGATATGGATATGTATATTTAATCAAGCATAAGTCAGAGACTTTTGAAAGGTTTAAAGAGTTTAAACAGGAAGTCGATAATCAATTGGGCAGGAACATTAAGATGCTTCGATCCGATTGTGGTGGTGAGTATCTTAGTACAGAGTTCCTCGACTATCTTAAGGAATGTGGGATTATCTCACAATTGACACACCACAGCTTAATGGTGTGGGTGAGAGGCGTAATCGAACCTTGTTGGATATGGTTCGTTCCATGATGAGTCGAACTTCACTACCAATCTCATTTTGGGGGTATGCCTTAGAGACTGTCGCCCATATCCTTAATCTGGTCCCTACAAAGAAAGTTGTCAAAACTCCTCATGAGATGTGGAGCGGTAAAGTTCCCAAACTAGACCACATCAAGATTTGGGGTTGCGAGGCTTTCGTGAGACACGAGACTCATGATAAGCTCTAACCTCGAAGTGAGAGGTGTATTTTCATCGGCTACCCGCAGAAATCCTTTGGTTACCTCTTCTACAAACCTAGTGGCAATGTGGTCTTTGTAGCAAAGAGGGGTGTCTTGAGAGAGAGAGAGAGAGATAGAGAGTTAATAAGCCAAGGAAACAGTGGGAGGCTGGTGGTTGTCGAGGCCAACACAAATAATAACCCTAAATATTACACACTAAAATAGTGTATAGTGGTAAAGGGATCGAATCCACGGAGATTGGTTCAATTTATAACTCTATGAAAAATCTCTTTGTAAAAATACTTGTAAAATAACAACAGAAATAAAATGGGGGGTTTTGGTGTTTTGAAATACTTGAAACAAACTAGAATTAACTATGATTTAAATAGACAATTTCAACAAAAATAATGGTTTGATGTAAAATCAATATGGGAAAGATGGTTGACTTAAAGTTTCCTCACTTTGACTTTTGATGAACATATCATTAGAATCCAATGGTGCAATAATTTGATTTAAATCCTTAATTTGGCTATAGTAATCCAAGGAGCTTGAGATTACCTATACTTTTCTTAATTGTTGAAATGGCTAGAGAAGCTCATAACAATTTCCTTAGTTAAAGTCACTAATTCCAAATAGCATGTAATTAGTGAAAGTCAACTAGCATTAAGAACCAAAAAGTCACCAAATCCAAGAGGGGTCAAATGCTTTCACCACCATGTTGGAGGAAATGTTTTTAAGATTGTGTGAAGCAAAAACAACACAAAAATCATTTGTTGCTTGCTAATTTGAGGATCCTTTACTTAATCAAGAAATTATCCAACTAATCACCACAAACACATTTAAACTCATGAATAAAAACATACTAGTAGTGATAATATGATAAAACACAATACATTTCCATAAAGATTTAAGAACAAGTTCATGGATTCTTCAACATTCAACAAAAGTTCAAAGGATTCAACAAAAAGTCAACCAAGATTAGTTTAGCCAAGCATGGCTAAACTCAAAGAAACAAAGTTAGTTGAGATTGTACCAAACATTTTACAATAATCAAGAGGTGAAATCAAGATGTTCTTGAGGTGTTCTTGGCCTTCAAAAGCACTTCAAACTCCAGAGAGAACAAGTCAAACTCGGACCTTCAAGATCAGGCTAAAGAGGCACACCCACCTTCCCAATATAGAGCTCTTAGCAAAATCCCAAAATTGCCCTTGTCAGGAATCCACGCGGGTCGCGGGGAATCTTACGCGGGCCGCGGGCTCTGACGGGTATTTTGGGCTTCTTCAAGTCTTGGGCCCCCACAACTAATCCATTGGCCCAGTTCGAGTCCAATCAACTCCTAGCCCATTTTTCTTCAATATTTCTTCAATTAAAGCCCAATTTGTCCATCCACATCACTCTAAACTTCCGCAAACTCCCAAATATTGATCTTGCACACTCAAGAATTCTCCCGCGTCTTTCAAATTTAAAACTCAATTCTTCCAAGCCTTCAAGCAATTGACAAGTCTACCCCATGAGTCACCTTCATAGCCATCAAGCACGAAATCCCCAATTCCTTTCAAGCCCAATCACCTCCCAAGAGTGCCGCCCCGCTAGTTTCCAAGAAAATCTACAATAATACTCAAGAAACTAGAAAGTACCCCGAAATGGTCATAAAAATAACAAAAGGTAAAATATGCATGGAATTTAACTAAAATGCGAATGAAATGTACTAAAATAAACTATAAAAAGAAGTAAATAAAATGAAGCTATCAGAGGCAAATTGACCTTGAAGAAATTCAAGAGTCAAGTGGTGAAGGAACTTCAAACCCTAGCACTCAACCTGAGGAGGAAACTCTTGTTGGGCCAATTGACAAGTCTGTACCTCTGAGGCGTTCCACAAGGGTTAGGAATGCACCTGAGCTCTACTATGATTTCCATATTACTGCGGAAGGTGAGACACTTATCAGTGATGAGACATTGGTAATTCTGGATGAACCTAACAGCTACGTGGAAGCAATAGTAGGCTCGGGTCTGCTAAATGGAAAGAGGCAATGGACAGCGAGATACAGTCCATGTATGACAATCAAGTTTGGAACTTGGTTGATAATGTACCAGGACGTAATACAATTGGGTGCAAGTGGATCTTCAAGAAGAAGACCGACATGGATGGTAAAGTACACACATTTAAGGCGTGACTGGTTGCAAAGGGCTTTTCTCAAACTTCGGGAGATGATTATGATAGGACCTTTTCACCAGTAGTGAAGATTAAGTCCATTAGGGTTCTGTTAGCCATTGCTGCATTTTATGATTATGAAATATGGCAAATGGATGTCAAAACCACCTTCATTAATGGAAGTTTGGCTGAAGATGTTTACATGTGTCAGCCAAAGGGTTTTGTCAGTACAGAGTACCCTAATAGAGTGCGTAAGCTCGAGAAATCCATTTATGGATTGAAACAGGCACCTCGCAGATGGAATCTTTGTTTCGATGAGAAAGTCAAAGAGTTTGGCTTTTTGAGGAGTGAAGATGAATCTTGTTTCTATGTCAAGGCTAGTGGGATTATAGTTAGCTTTTTGGTACTTTATGTGGATGACATAGTACTCATAGGAAATGACATCCCAACCTTGCAAGAAGTGAATTCCTGGCTTGGGAAGTGTTTCTCTATGAAAGACCTAGGAGAAGCTGATTATATTCTAGGGATAAGGATTTTGAGAGACCGGAGTAAAAGACTAATTGGACTTAGTCAGAGTACCTACTTGGATAAGGTGCTAAAGAGGTTCAGCATGCAGGACTCCAAGAAAGGAGAGTTACCCATCCAGAGTAATGCCAGAATGAGTAAAACTCAGAGCCCGAGTACTGAGGCTGAGATAGTAGAAATGAGTCGATTACCTTATGCTTCTGCAATAGGCTCAATCATGTATGCTATGACATGCACTCATCCTGATGTGGCCTTTACCTTGAGCATGGTCAGCAGGTATCAGGGGAACTTTGGCAAGGCTCACTGGACTGCGGTAAAGAACATCCTCAAGTACCTGCGGAGGACTAAGGACTGGGTCCTTACCCTCGGTGGGAGTGAGGACTTGAGAGTTGTAGGTTATAGTGATGCTAGCTTTCAGACTAATAGGGATAATTTCCGCTCTCAGTCAGGCTGGGTCTTTACCTTAAACGGAGGAGCAATCACTTGGAAGAGTTCCAAGCAGGAGAGAGTGGCTGATTCAACTTGTGAATTAGAGTATATAGCAGCAAGCGAGGCAGCAAAGGAGGCGATATGGCTGAAGAACTTCATTGGAGACCTTGGATTTTTACCAACTATAAAGGAGCCAATGGAAATTTTCTGTGATAGTGAAAGTGCAATTGCCTTAGCCAAGGAACCAAGGGATCACGGGAGATCTAGACACATCGACATAAAATACCATTTCATCATACATCAAATAGAAGAAGGACTCCTCGTGGCAAAGAGGGTATCATTGGATGAGAACCCAGTAGATCCCCTCACGAAGGGACTGAGTTGGGTTAAGCATCTCCAACATGCTCAGAGCATAGGGCTGAAGGATGATATTAGTTTTAGTAGTTAGATAATTTTGAAATTTGTAAAGTGTAATTCACATTTGATGATGAATAAAAGTTGTGTTTATTTATGAGTAAAGTGTTGCTATCTTTTGTCAATCGTTTACTATATTTCTTTTACATGTTTTGACTTCCAGAATAATTATGTTTGGTATACCATATTATTTGAATTCTCCACAGTCGGTCATATGTTGGAAGTATGTATGAATCAAGACTGTCATGAGTTGGTTGCAGAGGTCTAAGTTGCTGGACATGGATACAACACTCATAAGTGCTCATAAGTTCTGAGTATTGGATTCAAACCACGCTCACTGGTATCACTTCATGGAATTTATCTCGAGTGATTGTGAGATGGTAATATCATATAAGTCTTCAAACCTAGAGATATGACTTATTGCCTATGAGTTGGTTATGCATTGATCATACGAAACCGCATTGGTAACTCGATGTTATAAAACGTACTTTTGTGTGTGATTCAACAAGTAGTAGAATAAGCATATGAGTCAAAGTTTATCTGTTCCTTCTTGGATTAGAAGCGATATCTGGGCCCCTCGATGATTTTGTTTTGACCTATGTATCGGGCCCAGTCAGAACTAAGTTGATGTGTTCAATTAAGTTCTTTGTCAAACAAATCGGAAATCGGGAAACAAACTGTTGGACAATAAGTAAGACATTGTTCCATGTATTTGTCTGGCTGATATCTAGAACAGAGGATTATATGATCACTTATCTTAAATGGCGTATCATCATATTCTCAGTTCCGAGAGACCTTGAAAGAGCTACGATTGTTGATCGGTTCATGAAGTCATACTTGCAGTTATAGTTATTAGACTTATCCAAGTGGGAGACTGTTGTATAAGGTATCTAAGTCCATAACTATATTTGGTATGTACTTGACCCGACCCGACATGGTCTATTTCGGTTGCATGGCATCATGCATTTGGATAGACTAAATGAGAGAAATAACACTTGTGGTTTATTAATATATTATAAGTTCTAATATATTAATAGTATTATTTAATTAGTATTGATCAAGAATTAATTTGGAATTAATTAAGTGATCAAAAGATGACTAATTAAATATATGGGTTGATTATTTAAATCATCCATAACTTGTATAGTGGGCTAAAAGGCTCCATGGATTATCATGTTGGGTTAAACCCATAAGATGCTCCATGGATGCTCCATCGGAGTTCCAAACCCATGGGTCATGGAAATGAAGAGTCATGTCACATTAGGGTTTACATGGTGTAACCCTAGATGTGACACACTATATAAAGAACATGATACTCACCAAAATCGACTACACTAAGAATAAGAGAGGGCAAGCCTATTTTTACAAGTGTTATACATTCTCTTAAGTTATTCCAAAGCATTTGGTGTTGTGTGAAGCATTAGAGGCATCACACTTGGGGTGCTAGGCTCTCAAGGGTTTCAAGGAATCAAATCAACTACAAGGTATGTAATTCTAGCCAACTTTTATATTAAAAGTTCCCCATGTATGCTAGATAGGATTATGAACCTTGGAAATCATATTTTGCATGTATTTTAGACAAACATAGATCCAAGGGCCTACCATACAACATAACCATATCATATCAAATAAACAACATGCATATAGAGTCTACAGAATGACTGGATTGCCCTCACCGGGCCTACGGCCTATCTGGCCCACTCTTAGGACCTTCAGCATGCGTAGTCTGCCACCTAGGCCTTCGGTCTGTCTGGACAGTTCTTTGAGCCTTCGGCCTGACTGATGTGCCCTACCGGGCCTGCAGTCTATCCGATCCGCCCTAGGTATGTTGGCCAACAGCACAAATTAGTTCCGCCTCAACCCATCCCCAAACACAATCAACACATAGATAACAATGCTAGCATATACAACAATCAAACCGATTTAACAGATCACTAATCATAGCATCATCCTATATACTGTGACATCCCCATTTTTCACGGCCAAAAAAGACCGATTTTGTTTATGCTTCATAAAAATCAGAGTACCTCTTTTAATAAAAATGTTGCGGAATTTGTTCCCAGTAAAACATGATAAATACGTTATCAAAGCATTTCCGAAGAAAGTATTTTTATTCATTTTAAAACATTTGGGATGTCATCGTCAATATAGAAACATAAGCATAAATAGAACTTACATTCAGTATCACTAGTGATCTATATCTCCTTAATCTCTCTGTGTAATGTGACTTCATAACAACACCTATGATATAAATAAACTGAGTGGGTCAGGTTGGGAAACCTGGTGAGTACATAGGGTTTTCAACCCACAATAATATAATTATTATGTTTAATCATCAAACAGTTAACCCAATTACCCATCCTCATTATCTTCTTTACTCTTAAGGGTCTACCCTAAGAATCAACTACTCCTCGTTCATTCATTCCTAAGGATCATCCTAAGGAATCAGCGCGAAATCCATCGTTGTCAGGGTTTACTCAACGGGCACTAAATCCATAGCTGCCACGGTTTGCTCAACGGGCACTAAATCCATAGCTGCCAGGGCTATTTCGTTTATCGACAGTATCCACTCACAATACATGTCAATGGGTTTTTAGAGTACACTGGTGAACATATCGTTCACAACACCTATAGGTTGCAAGCCTGCTAGTGTTCCACTGGACTGTCTAGAATAGTATGTGGTTGTCATCCATACTCTGCAGAATGACGGGACCATCGTTTGGGAAAAGGATTCTCACATCGTTCACCTCTCACCCTCACCTCGTGGTCTATAACACCTCTCAACTCATCGTCCAACTCATATTCCATCTATTATATCTACCCATGTTTTATCCCAGCATTTTCGTAGGTATAAAATACATATACATTTTAAATCGTTTAAAACGTGTATAAAATCGTTCATCTAGCATAGACAACAAGTATTGAGATAATATGAACACATAGCACGTAATTTATATAAAATACTTCATATCTATGTGTAAGATGAAAGTAACTATGCACTCACCTGATAAGGTGATGACTCGGTACTCGGACAACACTTCCTTACTGTTAAAACAATTTCCCTCGGACAAAACCTAGTATCATTACCACTAGAGTTTAGTCTAATGTTAACCGCGACTAATTAATAGTCTAGATATTATTACTATTATATAAGCGTTAAGAAACACTCTTATATAACTCATAATAATAGCCCAAATACCCATTATAAGTTCCAAAAAATGTTACTATATTAAAACATAAGCTATACTAAATATAAGGTAGGCATAGCTCACTTACAGCGGGTTTTTCTCAAAACCGGGCACCGCTGGAGCAGCGTTCCCGAGCCGAAAGGCTCTTCTTCTCAGAGCCGTTGGGCGCTCCGGGGCTTCCACCTCGTGCTAGGGAGGTTCCCTAGGCTTTTCGAGGGGGGGGGGGTTCCCGGGGTTCCGGGGGTGGAGAGAAGTTCTAGAAAGAGAGAGAGAAGTGAGGGGAGGTGTGAGGAATGAATGGAGGCCTCAACACTTATTTATAGGGGCTGGAGGAAGGTTCACGTCGTGAATTTTTAATATTCACGTCGTGAGCTAGGCTGGCTACAGCCAGGCGCAGCCTGGTGTTGACATGTGGCATCGCACACAAGGTGGAAATCAGCTGATTTTCAAAAATTCATAGCTTTCGCATACAAACTCTGGTTTCGACGTTCTTTATATCCACACGTAGGTAAAAACAAGATATACAACTTTCATTTTGACTCCATCGGCTAATTCTTGATTGATCTAAAATTTAACAGTAGGAGGAGTTTAGACTGCTAAATGATCGCGAAGAATTCGTAACTCCTTCATACAGACTCCGTTTTCGTATGTATCTTTACCATTGTGTTCCTATTAATGAGATATTCAACTCTCATTTAGGTTGCGTAAGCCAAAAACCGCTCAAACTAAAATTTGAGTTTCGGGTCGTGCACTGCTAAGCCGAATCTTAGAAAAATCATAACTTCCTCATACGAAGTTAGATTTGGGAATTCTTTTTATGGAGGTTCTCGGTTTAACATATACTACAACTTTGGTTTAGATCACTTAGGCTAAAAAGTCTTCCATCGTAAATTCACTATTTACGTCTCCCGGTGCCGTGTCGGTTTTGCCGTAAAACTTCGACGAGCCATAACTTCTTCGTTATAACTCGGATTTCGGCGTTCTTTATATGTACGGAACCCTTGAGAAATATTATACAACTTGGTTAAGATTATTTATTCTAAATAATATTTTGTAGAAAAGTCATTTTCGACCCCTATTATCTCCAAATTGACTAGCCCGGATCTACGGGCGTTACAATTATCTCCCCCTTAGGATGATTACGTCCCGGAATCATCAAAGAAACAGGGCTCACATGATGACTCCATATGTTAACTCTTCATTCTAAGTAATAACCGTAACTTTGATGTTTCTTCGAACGAGTATCTAACTCTAAGACTTCCTGACTGCAGGCGGTGCTTGATCTTGCACTTGCTCCCTATCTCACGTTAGACTCCAAATTATGACCTTCAATTCACAATCTTGATCCTCACTGGATACGAACTTAACATAAGTTCTTTTATTACTATCATGGACCGATGTGTTATATTCTAGTGACCTCTCATCGTATGTTGCAACGCTCAGACTCAGGTCTCTTAGAGTCAAAATTCCAGAACAGAATATATCTTCCTTCATGTTCTAATGTGATACAATCACATTTCAATATGTAGCATTTCTAGCTACAAGCTTCTTACTTTAACGGCGATTTGCGATACTCCTATTGGTTGCTTCGATTATCTTTTATTTCAATCTTCCGGCTTAATTCAGATGCTACATCAAACTTGGTTCTCTGAACCACGTAGCATATTCATCTCAGTTGGACTCGATTTGATATGACCACTACGGTCGGAATAACAATCATCTTCTTAGTCATTACCAAAACGATGGTAACGACATACTTGAATAAAACGGACTCAATTATTGGCTTCTTGGTAACCTTGTGACTTTCCCTAATCCAAGCGTGAGTCTTGTGTTTCCGGTAGTATATGCATTTACTACCTTTCACACCTACTCCTAATCGTCCCAAGTATTGTCTCGCAGTTTTCCAAGTCACCATGCAAGAAAATCACATAACAGTTTAACACTCCAGATAACAAAACGAAGACTTTATTATTTCTTGAAACTATTACATAGGTGTTCAAGTTCACCCTAGACTATGCCTCTAATAGGCTAGATCATATGATACTATGGCTACTGCATAACTTGATCTTCGGATATGAAGTCCTCATCCTTGATTCCTCGCATGGTTTTCTACTTCGTCGAGGATCATGTGAAATGCCCTTGGCCTCGGTGGCGTTTCTGGTCTTGCTGCTTTATTTTTCCTCGGACAGTCCCTAGAAATATGCCCTTCTTTGTTACATTCATAACACACCTTCTTGTTGGATGCACACTTGCTGGCGTAATGCCCTGTCTTTCCATATTTGTAGCAAGTCACCTCCTCGCCACATTTCCCGAAATGCTTCTATTTACACTTCTCGCACCACTTGGTTTCACCTCCTCCTCCTTCTTCAGTCTTTGAGAATTTCCTTTCTTTATTGGATTTTTAAAGATCCTTCATGCTTACTTTTCTCGCCAACTTTAGCTCTCTCCATACCCTTTTCCCTAATCTTGGTCTCAACATTCCTGGCTGCCCAGATGACGGCTTTCAAAGTGGTAGTTTGCTTAACCATTGGACCGAACTCCGCTGGTAATCCGAGGGCAAACTTGTTAACCTTGGAGAGTTCAGTTGGGACTAGGTAAGGAACAAACTTCATTTTCTCCGTAAAACTTGCAGCATATTCGATGACACTCATCCTTCCCTTCTTTAGATTCTGGAACTCATTGTTGATCTCCAAAAGATCCTGCTCAGAGCAATACTGCATATTTAACTGCACCAGAAAATCTTCCCACGACATCTTGTTCGCTTCTCCTTTGGGCATTGAATCAGCTAGTAGCTTCCACCAGCTTAGTACTCCAGATTTCAACAGAGGAACCGCGAGAGCGGTCTTTTTCCTGTTGCTACACTCGTAACTCTCAAACATCGTCTCCATCTCGGAGATCCAGTTCATGACCTCCACCGGCGTCGGGCTTCCAGATAGACTCGGTGGTTTGGATGCCATGAAATCCTTGTATTTGCATCCACGTCCGTCATTTCCTCCATCTGGATGGTTTCGCCTAACTATCGGTGGGTTGGCTTGACCAACAGTCCCACTGTAGTTTCCTCCTTCTGACTGCCCATCATTCATCTTGGGATGTTCAATTGGTACCGTAAGTTCTTCTCGGTTCTGTTGAAGTAAACGCCTTGTTTCCTCCATTTGGCGATCCAACATCATCTGGATCATCGCTTGCACTCCATCCATCGTGATTGGCTCAGGTGCGGTTACTACAACAGGTATTTGTTCAGCCACTGGGGGCCGTTGATTCCTATCTCCATTGGTGTTCCCGAATCCACTTCGGGTTCTAGCCATTTTGATCTATACCCCAGATCAGATGTTCGGTGCGAAATGACGAGAATTAAGATAGGAAAGATTTTATTTACGATTGACGTGTAAATCTCCTTATTACTCTGAAAAATTACATGCCAGTTCTAATACCATAATTAAACGTTTAGAAATCTGAACACATAAAATTTCTAGACCCGGTCGGCAACAGACCATAGATCCGATCAAACAATAGCATATAGCATCACAAATCATTTAGCACATAAAAACATTTTGGGCGTCCTCCCTAATTGAGCTAGTGCTTGTGTCTATTCAGGTGTATTACCTAAATCCATTAGACACACTCCTCACAATAATTGCTTTTCATTCTAAGTTTAAGTCTAGAAATAAATCCATATTCCTAGTTCGCTTAAACTAATGCTCTGATACCAACTGTGACATCCCCATTTTTCACGGCCATAAAAGACCGATTTTGTTTATGCTTTATAAAAATCAGAGTACCTCTTTTAATAAAAATGTTGCGGAATTTGTTCCCAGTAAAACATGATAAATACGTTATCAAAGCATTTCCGAAGAAAGTATTTTTATTCATTTTAAAACATTTGGGATGTCATCGTCAATATAGAAACATAAGCATAAACAGAACTTACATTCAGTATCACTAGTGATCTATATCTCCTTAATCAGTGTAATGTGACTTCATAACAACACCTGTGATATAAATAAACTGAGTGGGTCAGGTTGGGAAACCTGGTGAGTACATAGGGTTTTCAACCCACAATAATATAATTATTATGTTTAATCATCAAACAGTTAACCCAATTACCCATCCCCATTATCTTCTTTACTCTTAAGGGTCTACCCTAAGAATCAACTACTCCTCGTTCTTTTATTCCTAAGGATCATCCTAAGGAATCGACATGAAATCCATCGTTGCCAGGGTTTACTCAACGGGCACTAAATCCATAGTTGCCACGGTTTGCTCAACGGGCACTAAATCCATAACTGCCAGGGCTATTTCGTTTATCGACAGTATCCACTCGCAATACATGTCAATGGGTTTTTAGAGTACACCGGTGAACACATCGTTCACAACACCTACAGGTTGCGAGCCTGCTAGTGTTCCACTGGACTGTCTAGAATAGTCTGTGGCTGTCATCCATACTCTACTGAATGACGGGGCCATCGTTTGGGAAAAGGATTCTCACATCGTTCACCTCCCACCCTCACCTCATGGTCTATAACACCTCTCAACTCATCGTCCAACTCATATTCCATCTATTATATCTACCCATGTTTTATCCCAACATTTTCGTAGGTATAAAATACATATACCGTTTAAATCGTTTAAAACGTGTATAAAATCGTTCATCTAGCATAGACAGCAAGTATTTAGATAATATGCACACATAGCACGTAATTTATATAAAATACTTCATATCTATGTGTAAGATGAAAGTAACTATGCACTCACCTGATAAGGTGATGACTCGGTACTCGGACAACACTTCCTTACTGTTAAAACAATTTCCCTCGGACAAAACCTAGTATCATTACCACTAGAGTTTAGTCTAACGTTAACCGCGACTAATTAATAGTCTAGATATTATTACTATTATATAAGCGTTAAGAAACACTCTTATATAACTCATAATAATAGCCCAAATACTGATTATAAGTTCCTAATAACGTTACTATATTAAAACATAAGCTATACTAAAGATAGGGTAGGCATAGCTCACTTACAGCGGGTTTTTCTCAAAACCGGGCACCGCTGGAGCAGCGTTCCCGAGCTGAAAGGCTCTTCTCCTTGGATCCATTGGGTGCTCCGGGGCTTCCGCCTCGTGCTAGGGAGGTTCCCTAGGCTTTTTTTTTGGGGGGGGGGGGGTGTTTCGGGGGGTTCCGGTGCTAGAGAGAAGTTCTAGAGAGAGAGAGAGAAGTGAGGGGAGGTGTGAGGAATGAATGGAGGCCTCAACACTTATTTATAGGGGCTGGAGGAAGGTTCACGTTGTGAATTTTTAATATTCACTTTGTGAGCCAGGCTGGCTACAGCCAGGCGCAGCCTGGTGCTGACACGTGGCATCGCACACAGGGTGGAAATCAGCCGATTTTCAAAAATTCATAACTTTCGCATACGAACTCTGGTTTCGACGTTCTTTATATCCACACGTAGGTAAAAACAAGATCTACAACTTTCATTTAGACTCCATCGGATAATTCTCGACCGGTCTCAAATTTAATAGTAGGAGGAGTTTAGACTGCTAAATGACCGCGAAGAATTCGTAACTCCTTCATACGGACTCCGTTTTCGTATGTATTTTTACCGTTGTGTTCCTATTAATGAGATCTTCAGCTCTCATTTAGGTTGCGTAAGCCAAAAACTGCTCGAACTAAAATTCGAGTTTCGGGCCGTGCACTGCTAAGTCGAATCTTAGAAAAATCATAACTTCCTCATACGAAGTTAGATTTGGGCGTTCTTTTTATGGATGTTCTCGGTTTAACATATACTACAACTTTGGTTTAGATCACTAAGGCTAAAAAGTCCTCGATCGTAAATTCACTATTTACGTCTCCCGATGTTGTGCCGGTTTTACCGTAAAACTTCGACGTGCCATAACTTCTTCGTTATTACTCGGATTTCGGCGTTCTTTATATGTACGGAACCCTTGAGACATATTATACAACTTGGTTAAGATTATTTATTCTAAATAATCTTTTATCGAGAAGTCATTTTCGACCCCTATTATCTCCAAATTAACTAACCCGGATCTACGGGCGTTACATATACCAAGATACCGACCTAACATGTCACTAACATAGCATCATCCTATATACCAGGATACTGACCTAACAGGACACTAAGCATATCATCATGCAATAAACCTGGATACAAATCCGAAAATGGTCGGCATTGGTGCCTTCGACCCTGTTATTATAGTGAGGACAATTCACCTCACAAAGTAGATCAAAACTGAAATATCAAACTCCTGAAACACAGCTCCAAACACCAACAACCACCAATGATCCACTTCCATAAATACCCAAATTACCAAAGTGCCCTCAGAAGTCAAACTCGTCAACCCTTGGTCAAAGTCAAAGTCAACGGTCAATGTCAACAGTCCATGTTGACCCAACTCGTCGAGTTCCTTTCAAATTCAGGAAAACCCGCTAAAAACGAGTCAACTCATCGAGTCCATGCAATGTCCAAAATATTGGGGAAAACCCTAATCACTCGTCGAGTCACTTCATTAACTTGTCGAGTTCATGCATAATCTAGAAAACGGGAGAACCTGTCGAGTTCTTCAGCCAAATTGCATTCAACCCATTCCAGCCGAGTCCAAAGCTTCAAATTCTAGATCTAGCTTCCTAGAGTAGAGTTACCACGTAAAGTTGCCAACTTTACGTGCATGTAAGGTCTTAAGAGGCTTAAAACACCAAAACCAAGTCTAAGATGGGGTTTAAGTCATGGAGAAGAGCCAAAGCTTGCTTAAGTCAGGAACTTTATGCTCAAGGGGGTCTACAAGAGTCCAGATATGAAGCCATATCCTTGTGACAAGCTCCGGCCTGAGAATGACCCCCATTTTGCATCAAATGCCCATAAACTTGTATGAGAAGAGATCTAAGGAATGAAAAGTCACGGTAAAGACTTTTTACCTCCAAATAAGTGCCAACACGATGTAGATGTTGGATCTACAAGCTTCTTCCCGTTCCAAGCCTCCAAATCTTCAAGCCTCCTTCAAGAAATGCACCAAACACACTCTTTTAGCCTTACACACTCTTTAATAGGGTTTAGTTCGCTTAAGGTTTGCTCTTTGGGCGTGAAAGTGGCAAGCGTGGCTGGGGGGAAGGAATTATGGTCCTTTAAATAGGTTGCAAACCCTAAAAATTAGGGTTTTCATAATCAGCTCCAACTCGTCGAGTAGGTCCTAAAATTCACGCGGGTTGGCTACTCTCTACACGACGAGTTGAGGTCTCCAACTCGACGAGTAGGCTTCCTTAATTGCATGAAAATCCCTAAAATCTCATTCCTGGAAATCGGGATGTTACACAATTCCTTTGTGGTCAGCTGGAGAAATTGAAAAACATGTTGAAGTTAGAAATTCAAAGCAAGTTCATGTTATATACTTACTTCAAAGAATAAGCCAGAACCAATTCCAATGACGAAGCATATTGTTTACGAAATTCCAAGTTCCATCTCCTCTACAATTGAAGGAAAATTATCGGAATCAGTCCTACCTTTAGCACTTCATGTGAGAGAAGATGTTCCTCGGGCAAGCAATCCAATATACTCCAGAAAAAAAAAAGTAACTATGGTTTGTTACAAGATGATAATTATCTTGTACATATTTTTTTTCTAATAGATTACAAAGGTCTATTCGGTATGTAAATAATAGGTAACTGCAGTTGACAACCATCTTTGAGTGGTTTTTTTGGCGTATAGGTCATTAAGATCTGTGTATATACACCTCAATTTTCTATATAAAATATCAATCTACTTCTCTTTTATTATGAAGTTTTCAAACTTAAATTACAACTTTATAATCATACATACTTTTCTTATTAATTTGTCTATGTATATGAGAATTACCAATCTTATAAGCCAACTTTCTTATACTATTAAGAAAAATATGTACATTAAAAATGTAATTAACTTTCTGATTACTCTTTTACAGGATTGGATTTTTTTTAATAAAATTATATTATTTACATTTTTTTATAACAGAATTGTCGTTGGATATGTATGTATGGTAATTCTATTATTACATTTATATAGTTTACATTTTTTTTGTAGATACAAAAACTGTATTATTTGTCAAAGTTAAACCAATACGAAACATAAATGAAACAGTCGCTAAACATTGATCATCTTACAAATAGAACATAAAAAAAAATATAGAAGGACGAAATTAAAGACAATCAAATCATTTAAAATAAGAACTATAGAAGAATATGGTAGTTATGTTAAACACTAAATTAATATAATTGTGCAGGAATCAATATGATAAAAGTGAGAAAAATAAAAATAAGATAGAGAGAACAAGGATAGTCGTTCATAAAGATTTAAATAGACCAAAAAGAGAAAACATAAAATTCCCAAACTGCCATTTATTAAGAAATTTTTTTGAAATTACAATGTTCCAAAATAATAAAAGAACAATAGGATGTTTTAATAAACAAATAAGAAAGTATGTTGTCACTTTTACATTTAACTTATGTTGATTGTGTAGGATCTACATTAGTGATAACAAAATACATAGGGAATGCCATCATACACTAGGCGAATCAACATCTGACAATACATATGCTAGTGTTTACCACTTTTGTGGGTTATCAAAATATAAATGAATCAAGATTACAACTTTTGATATATAAACATACAACTCTTACTTAAGCAAATATTATTTTTGAAAAGCAATTCCAAATACCCCGGTTAAGAAAATAACGTGTTTTTCATTTTTTTTCACTACTTATACTTTCTAACATAATCATTTGCACAATAAAGATATCAATCAATGTCATTAAAAAACATATTTTTACCTAACATCATGTAAAACTGTAAAAGTAGCTTGTTGTATATACTTCCTAAAGTTTCTTATTTTTGTGCTAAGATAATTGCTAGCATATCAAAAAATAGATCTGTGTGCTATTAGTTATCTATGTGCTAATAGACAACCTAAATTGTAATATAAACCTACAATGTTTGTTCCACGATCTATTCGATAACATGAGCTGATAAAAGAAG
This sequence comes from Lactuca serriola, assembly GCF_051521515.1. Lineage (NCBI taxonomy): Eukaryota > Viridiplantae > Streptophyta > Magnoliopsida > Asterales > Asteraceae > Lactuca > Lactuca serriola. The sequence continues at coordinate 161,868,259 of NC_136414.1, read as the reverse complement.
AAATTTCGTTAAAAATATCACAACACAACGCTTTGAATTAATCAAAGAAATGAGATAATTAAACTCATATTCATCCATGATTACAATTATCAAACACAACCAACTCAGCGATCAAAAACAAGACTACTAACATCAACCACATAACAAACACTTCAACACACACACGATAATACACCATTAATCAAACTCCAAATTCTTAATTCCTCCAGTTACCTTCCGGAGCACCGCCTCCCCTCGAGTATCCACCGCCACCACCGCTGCCACCGCCGTACCCACGGTCACGACCACCTCCATAACCACCACCACCACCTCCATATCCACCGCCACCACCTCCATATCCACCGCCGCCACCTTCACGTCTTCCGTATCCACCGCCTCCTCCACCGTACCCACCGCCACCTTCACGTCTTCCACCGCCGCCGCTTCCACGAGACTGCGCCTCGTTCACTGTGATGTTACGACCGTCGAGGCTCTGTCCGTTCATCCCCTCAATCGCGTCTCTCATCGCTTGCTCATCCTTGAAAGTTACGAATCCGAATCCTCTAGATCTGCCAGTCTCCCGATCGTTGATAATCTATTCAAACCAAAAACAGAATTAAAAAAACCCAATTAGATCCGATTCGAGTATTAACTATCTAACATAACATCAAAAAACCCAAAATCGATCGATCTTCGTCCCTTAGAAAACGAGAAACGTACCGTTTCAGGTAATAAAAGTAACAGATTACAGAAGAGAGTAGTTAACAAAACGAGATCAGAGAATCAATCAAAGTAACACAAAGAACACAGATGCGTGGCCGAATCGAGCCGGATTCAGATCTCGGATCTCAACCCACGACACACGAAACGGACCTTCGATTCCAAAATCTCTCCATATTGAGAGAAAGCTTCTTCTAAGGATTGGTCGGTAGTCGCCCATGCCAGACCACCGACGAAACACCGGAACTCCACATCCGCAGACGCCATTAATGACTGATTTTGAATACGAGGTGGGGAAAGGATAAAACCCTAGGAGAAACGCCTAGATTTTATAGCTGAAGAAGCTCCTCATACTTCACTCTTGACTATGGTTAGTTGACGTCATTAGATAAGGTATGTGGCTAACCATGGTTAGGTTTCAGATTAGATATTTATATTTTGATACTCTCGTCAACAAAAAGTAGCTTTCTTCAACTTTATTGTGATTTCAAAATCGGTAATTGAGTATTCTATCTATAAAAGAAAAGAAAAGAAAATTTATGATATTTTATTTGGATGAACCTCAAACTATGTGGGGACGGGCTTATCTTCTTTACCTCTCACCTCTATTATTGTTTTGGTAGGTTACTCACACTTTATTTATTTTGTTCCTTTCTTTTTTTTTCTTTTTTTAGAAAATTATATTAATATTGATTGTATTTTATAAAAAAAATAATACCTCATTTTTATCTTTTATAAAGAACATGTTCACAATAGCTTTTTTTAACTTTTCACGGATAATGACTTAAAAGAATAATATTTTTTTTATTTTTAAATATTTGGTCATTAATTTTCTTTTTTTATATTTGTTCCTTCAACTTTTTAATTATATACATTCAGTCCTTATGACCGGTTATTCCAGATAAACCGGAACAAATGACTTAAAAGGGTAATATATTTTTCATTTTGTGCACCTTTAATAATTATATTTTTTTGTCCATTTAGTCTTTAATACTTTTTTGTTACAAAATAAGTCATTCTTGTTTTTGTATACATTCAGTATTTAGAACCAGTTTTCTTACGTTTTCTCACGACATCCTATGTGGGACTAGGGATGAGCTTTAGAATCGGACTGGTTTGGAACCGAAACCGATTTTTCTATATTATAAGAACCGGGAACCGGACCGCCGGTTCAAGCACCGGTTCCAGTTCTGGTCCCGATTTTTCGGTTATTTTTCGAACTAGAACCGGTTGAAATATTATAGATGATATGTTATCTTCCAAAGCTTGTAAATGATTCAATATTTAACAAAATTATGACGTTTTACATTCTAAATTGAAGTACAAACACTAAATTACTGCTGGAAAATATAGTATAAATATTTATATTTTTACTAACTTTGGACATATATAATTATATACATATGTTGTATATATATCTAACTCTAAGTGGGTTTATGTTCTCCTCTACAAGCTTCGAAACAATATATTATACGTCCAAAATAGAGTATATGTGAATGAGATATCGATACTCAAAGAAGGGTATTTGAGAATAAATTTAGAAAAAAATGATGAATGTGGGAATGAGTCCTACATTGGTAGAAAGACCAAACTCAACAAGGTTTATAAGCTTGAATGTATGTAAGGCTTAAAAGTCTGTGTCTATGGTTTTACTACAATTCCTACCCGCGCGCAGGGGGTTGCAAATCTTGGATTTCATAGACCAAAAACACTGAACTCATGCATGGGCGCGACTTGCGGACATGAATGTAGCTCTGAAAACTCAGGCTCGCGCTACCCTCGTTTTTGCTAAACTTGACAGTTTTAGTCTCTATTTTTGAATTCTGTAACTGATACATTAATTACGTAATTAATGACATTTATTGGCATTAAACGCTCAGTCAATCATTGATTTGTTTATTCAAGTACTAGTTTATAACCCGTAAAACCACGGCTACAAAATTAATTAAACTTTAATAGTTAGAACACAAAATTATTAATAAATTATAATCGTTAATTTAAATAAATATGTGAAATTATATCACCTTATAATTTGCATTAATTTTATTTTAATTTTTATTCCATAGTTATTAATTTATTGTAATTAAAATGAAAATTTTAAAATTGGAAATAGATAATTAATAGGTTGACAAGTGGCATGCATTAATTAAGAAGTTTAATAGGGTGACACATGGCAAAAAAAAAGAATAAAATATGTATTAATTAGGAGGCCTAATATGATGACACATGTCAAAAGGAGATTTAAACTATTCTTTTATTAGAATAGGGATACGAACATGTTCACAGTAGCTTTTTTTTAACTTTTCACAGATAATGACTTAAAAGATAATATATTTTTTGATTTGTAAATATTTGGTCATTAAAATTTTTTTTTATTCATATTTGTCCATTCAACTTGTTTAATTATATATATTCAGTCATTATGACCGATTACTCCAGATAAACCGGAAAAATGACTTAAAAGGTTAATATATTTTCATTTTGTGCACCTTTAATAATTATAATTTTTTTGTACATTGAGTCCTTGATATTTTTTTGTTACAAAATAAGTCCTTGTTGTTTTTGTACACATTTAGTATTTATGACCGATTTTCTTACGTTTTCTCACGACATCCTATGTGGGACTAGGGATGAGTTTTAGAACCGGACTGGTTCGGAACCCGAATCGGTTTTCCTATATTATAAAAACCGGGAACCAGACCACCGATTCTAGTTCCGGTTATGGTCCCGGTTTTTCGGTTGTTTTTTTTTTTTGGAAAGGGAACTTCCCTAACGAGGGTTTCCGGGCCAGCTTTCGCGCACCGACTAATCCCCCGCTGCAAACATGAAGCTTTGCCTCATGCCCTGGAGTCACTGCAGGCGAACCTCCATGGCCACAAGGGCTTAGTAGTGCCAGGATTTGAACATGGGTCAATAGGTTTTTCGGTTGTTTTTCAAACTAGAAACGGTTAAAATATTATAGATGATATGTTATCTTCCAGAGCTTGTACGATTCAATATTTAACAAAATTATGACTTTTTACATTCTAAATTAAGGTACAAACACTAAATTACATGATGAAAAAAGAATCAAGTAATTCCGACTTCATATGAGTTATGTGCATTTTAAAAGCGGGACAGATTCCAAAAAAAATATTGAAATAGAAAATACGCAGCATTGACATGTTGTCTTCCGAGGTCTATAACTGATTTAATATCTAACCAAAATATGTGTTTTTATAGTCTAAAATGAAGTACAAACACCAATTACATGCTGGAAAAAAATTAAGTAATTTAATGTCATATGAATGAGTTATGCGCATTTTAAAAAATGAGATAGATTCAAAAAAACAAAAAAAATGTTGAAATAGAAAAAACACAACATCAATATTCTTTCTTTCGGGACATGTGTCCGATTCAATATCTAACCAAAACATATGTTTATACAGTCAAAAACGAATTACAAACTCAAAATTACATGTTGGAAAAAAATCAAATAATTCCAAGTTCATATGAGTGAGTTATGCACATTTTAAGAAACGGAAAAATTATCAAATCGGTTTCGGTTTTGAGAACCGGGACCGTTTTTCATACAAATGGAGAACCGGTAACCGGACCTTGTTACCAATTCCGGTTCCGGTTCGATATCGGTCCAGTTCCAGTTCCGGTTCCGATGGTCCTAATGCTCGTCCCTATGTGGGACAATCATTAATGAGGTGTTCCAAGTTGTTAATGTTTATGGCCACCGCGACCTCAGTTGCTTGATTGTTTTTGTCTTCTATTTCGCTTAGGTCTTGGATGTTGAATGTTGTAACTTCTTAATACGATCTCATATTTTAACGATATTTATATCACACGTTCGTATTTAAGTCTACTACAACTTTCTTTACTCCCGTTAAAATGTAATATATTTTTACTTATGATCTTTACATACATGCATTCTTTATGAATGTATGTATGTATGAACGCTTTTTTTATAAAATCATAAGTAAAATATATTACTTTTTAATGAGAGTAATCTAAACGAAAATTGTAGTAGACTTAAATACGAATGTGCGGATATAAAGATTGTTAAAATCTAAAATCATATGTACAAGTTACGACGTTCAGAACATAAGACCTAAGTATCAAGCAATCGAGGCCGCAGTGGTCATAAACATGAACAGCCCCGAACACCTCATTAATGATTGTCCTACGCCGGATGCCGTTAGAAAAAACCTAAAGAAACTGTTCATAAGTATTGAATGTATACAAAAACAACAATGACTTATTTTGCAACAAAAAATTAAGGACTAAATGTGCAAAAAATATATTAAGGATTAAATGTGTACAAAATGAGAAATATATTACCATATTAAGTCATTTTTTTCGTCTGGAGTAGCCGGTCATAATGTAGACCGAAAAAAAACAACAACAACAACAACAGTGACCCAATATGTACAAATCAAAAAGTATATTACCATTTTAAGTCATTATCCCAACCTTTTACCATAAAATAACCTAAAAATTCAAAATAATTCATATAGTCATAATTTTCACAAATGATCGTCTGCTAAAGATGACGTCGTCTGTGAAAATCTTTTTTTCCACAACGATGTCGTTTGGGGGCGTTGAATGCGAAAAGAAATTCAGTTATTGTTCTTGATCATGTGGAGCCTAATGTTGACGTCATCTACGTAAAAAAGTGTCTTGTCTTGTCATAATCCATACTACGAAAATCTATACGTTTTAGAGGATGTTACCTTATAGAAACGACTAAAAGAATTTATCAAACCTACTGTCTCATCTTTGGAGAAAAAATTTAATTCGTTTTTTCTTTTGTTTTCCCTATCAGTTTTATCCACTTTACTCTTTCTTGCTCTTGTATGTATAACATGAGCTCAAATGATTCAGATGGATATTTTATTATTGTTTGTATTGGTAGTTCATGTCATCTAAAACCTTCTTTAACGGGAGAAGAGGATACTAGAGAAAGGGAGATGGTGAAGTGTTCTGAAGGAGAGGAGATGAGACGAGAGAAAAATATATGAAAGAAAATAGTACAAGAGAATTTGGAAGGTTTTATCTTTGCTTTAAGATGCCACGTTAGTGCCAAGTCGATCCATATGAAAAGTGTCAACTAGTTGAAACCTACTCAAGTGAGTAAATAGTGACAATTTTGGAAATTTAGGGAGTGTTTGGGATTAGGGTTGTTTATTATTTAGATAAAACCGAATTATTCGATAATTTGGATTGGACTATTTGGTTCGGATATTCGGATTTTTGGATTGGTTTTCAACAAAACCGATTTATTATTCTGGATTTCGGATTGGTTTTAGTTTATAAAATGAGAACCGAATAGTCCAAAAAAACCGAATAAACATTTATTATTTATCTATTTACAATATATATCTATAGTTATTTGTTAGTTTTGTAATTTAATTTTTCAAATAGGTTCAAAACGTTTCACCCGATAAAAAAACATTAATAAATATTTTCTCTTAAATATTTTATATCTATAAAATATTTAACTATAATATATCTTCTTATTAGTTCTTTATAAATTTCAAAAATTATTTGTTTTTGCTTCTTACGTAAAGTTTGGTAATATTATAATTATATATTGTTTTAAAATGTTTTGGTTTTTAAAAACCAAATTATAAAAACCGATCCAACCGAATTGTAATTGGATCGGATCGAATCGGATTTGAATTTAGTTTGGACTATTCGGATCCATGTTTTGAAAATCGAAATCAATTTGGATTCACTTGATTGGATCGGATAAAACCGATCCACCCAAACGTACACCCTTATTTGGGATTGCTTTTTAGCCTAAAAATCCTTTTTGACAGGGCAAAAGCCAAAAAGCCAAAAGTCACCAATTCTTGACTTCTAAAACATCATATTTTTCTTCTTGTCAAAAGGTCAATCTAAAATGACTTTTTAAATTGGTAAACATCCTTTTAAACTTTTGACTTTTTGAAAAAGCCAAAAGTCCAAAAAATCTGTTTGAAAACTAATTGCAAACATAGCATGATTATAACTTTAGCGACCAAATGTTGACATAATTAAGACTTCTATGGTAAAAAAAAAAACAAACAAAAACAAAAAAAAACATAAATTATTTTATCAATACTAAATGTATGCCCGCACAAAGCAGGCGTAATAAATAGTTTTTTTTGACGAATAGTTTCTTACGAGAAATAATTATTATATTTTATTATTAGTTATTATGTATTAAAAATTACCACTTTTAAATAAAATGTTTATGTTTACAATATACATGAATTTAATATTTTAAAATTTTTATTTTGCTCAACATTATTTTCTTAATTACGTTTCTTAATTCAAGTTTTAAAACTTTTACCAAATATTAATGTATTATATATGTATAATTGATTTGTACAACAAAAAATGTGTAATTTATACCTTTTAAAATTCAAGATATGACTAATATGTTTTATAAGATAACATAAGATAAATATAATACTTGGTGTCTAAATTTTAATGACATATAGCATTTAGAAAAGAAACTTTAGCATAAACACTATCTAATTACACAAAGTAACATTATAGTTTTCTTGGTTTATATTTGACAGGAACAAATAATTAGCGATATTGATGTAACCAATTAATTACATCACCAAAATAAACATAAGAATGTCATGTCATAATAACCAAAAGTCACATATGATGGTCATTGTTTCAACCATGAACAGAGCCATACAAATATCATATATAAAAGACAAAATCAAAATCCATTCGATAAGTACCAAATTACAACAACCAACAAATTACCAAATTAACATAAGATCGCCATTTCATAATAACCAAAAGTCATACCATAGTTATTGTTTCAACCATGAACACAACCTTACAAGTGTTATACACAAATCAAAATATCAAAGTCCATTCAACAAATACCAAATTACATCAACCAAATACGAAAATTATTATTGTAACTTCTTTTTCTTCCAAGTATTTACCCTTTCTCCCCTTAGTGTGTAATAATTTTGCAAAGTGACCTTTGATGGCATTTTAGTAATTTGGGGCAGCTTGAGTACGCGGGGCGTACAAGCTAGTACGTTGGGTGTACTTGGCCTCGCATACGTACGTTGGGCGTACACCAGTACGCGGGGCGTATATGGCTTGGACCAAACCCTAATATTTAGGGTTTATACACTATTTAAACACCTTTATATCCCCAAAACGCTTCCTCTTATCAGCCTCCAACCCTCGTATCGACCCCCCTTGCAAACCCTAACCCATTTTGGCAATTTTTAAGCTTTTGAGTGAGTTTTAAGCATTCTTGTTTGTGAAGGAAGATCAACAAAGCATTCTTGTTTTGCTCTCAAGTCCTTGGATCCAACATTTTCTTTTCATTGTGCACCATTTGGAGGTATAAAGCTCCAAACTTGACTCATGTTTCTCTAGATCTTGGTTAAGCATATTTTTATCCCTTTTGTCCCAAAACCTAGGTCTTTGTGAGTATGAGGTACTCCAAAGCCTTTAAGCTGTCATTTCAGACATTTTAGGGTATTTTAAGTCATAAAAATGCAAGCTTGGATCTTGGTTTGTCCTCATGCAAGACTTATGGTGTAGCAAATGATTGAATAAGTTAGGTTTTTAGTGTTGGGCTCCTTGTAGCCATGCAAAGGACGTAAGGTCTTGAGGCATTAAGACCTTAATGGTATTTTTAACCAAGGGAGCATATGATGGGCGTAAAATCCAGTACGTAGTGCGTACTGCTCCTCGACTCCGGTCCCCTTTTACTTTAGACGAGTACATGGGGCGTACAAGGTGGTACGCGGGGTGTATGGCCTAGGACCAACATTTAGGTCATTCTCTTGGGCCTTGGACCATTAGATGTAGGCTTTTTGAGGATTGGGCCGGATGGTTTGGGCAAATGAGCTTTTTGACCCTAATTAGGATATTGGGATTCTTGGACCATTTTATGGGTTTAAAAACCCGGATTATTGATTAGGGATATTCTTGGGATTTATTTAGTGTGTGGAGCCGTGTTGTAGCAACTCGAGTGTGTGGCTCGGTTATGTTCTTTTGGAGTTGAGTCTCCTCACTACATCCATGGGTCGAAGGCACCAATGTCGCCCATTACTTGTTATGTAGAATGCTAGTTGCTTCTGTGATACTTGCATGAAAGACTAGGATCTAGCCCCTGGAAATTATATGAAAGACTAGGATCTGGCCCCTGGCACTTGTATGTAAGACAAGGATTTGGCCCTCGGCATTGCAAGGAAAGACCATGGGGGTAGCCCATAACACTTGTATTTAAGACCAGGATTTGGCCTCGGCACTGCAAGGGAAGACCATGGGGGTAGCTCATGGAACTTGTATGTTATGTGTATGGTTTCAGGTACTTCCAGTTCGAAAGGGAAGGGCCCAGTGTGATGGTACAGCATCCTCCCCTCATGATTTTCGCATTCTGAATAATTGTACTCTGATGTTTTGAATATTATAACTGGGTGTTTGATTTTGAACAATTTGTGTGTGATTTGATAAACTTCCAAATGAAAAAATTTCTCATTGTTTTTGGGATGTTACAAGTTGGTATCAGAGCCTTGGTTTGAGAGATTTGGGCACACTTTTGGGTGTATCAGAACTCAAACTAAGGAAATGATAATCTTTTTTTGAAAAGAAAAATGAAATTGAACATCTAAAAAGATTTTTACTAAGAAAAAAGGATGTGATGCGTGCAATCAGCTGAGCTCAAGTAAGTGGTTCCCAAGACTACCCATACATATGTGTAATGTGTTATGAATAGTTAGCTTGATATGAGAGTTTCATGCTAGATTTGGGTTAAGGATGCCTTCAGGAATCATATGATATAATTGTCTAATTTGTGTGACGCCTTATAGCCTAGGGGAATTTAATGTTATATATTACTTGTAATTGATATCGGTTCAGTTAATTGCTAAGTGTATACTTTCAAAGTTGTATACGACTAGGATCATATAGCCATATAATGATTGATTCGACCTTATTTCATGTTCTTTGTTTAGTTGTGGACTTAGGGTAGAGTCATCATTTGATAGTCTATGTGATTCTATTTGTGTATAACATGCATGCATAAGGTAACCAACGGTGTTAATTGAGGTTCTTGGTAATACGAGCGGTAGGAGTTGAGAATTCCTAGAAGAGTCTAGGATATGTATGTTCTTTAGCATAGCATTCTAATATGGTTAGTTTGGTAAATTAGAGGAACCAAACATGTTCTTAAGGAATGTACAGATAGGTGTGAAAGGTAGTATTGGGCATGTACTATTGAAAGCTCAGGATCTGTACGTGAGACGATATCAGGCCTAGAAACTCTAAGGCCTCTGTAGTGAAAAATCCATCGAATCTTATGTTGATTATATATATATGTTGTGTTTTAGTTGAGGATGGTGATGATTACTCGAGGAGGTTTTGGCTTTGGTCCTGGTTTAGGTTCTGGCTCAGGCACAGGACTAGTTGATGAGCGGTTGCGTGAGTTTATTTTAGCTGAGGTTACCCGCGGTATCTTGGATGTTACTCTTGTGATGTTCAGTGCCATAAAGGAGGGTATTATAGAGCTAACGGAAGAGAGGCTCAAGTGGTTTCGAGCTGAGGTTGTTGCGGGTCAGATTAGAGCTCAAACTCCCTCATTATAGGAGTTCAAGGCCTATATATGGTCGAAAGAAAAAATCTCTATTTGATATCTTGAGTTCTTTAGGGTTAAGGACCCCATTGCTAGCCGACGATGGATCGCTGACATGAAGAATGCTCAGTGGAAGAGTTTTTTCTGTGGGGGAGGTGGGATTGACATCCTGCCTGCTTAGGGACTGAGCACGAGACTTGTCGAAAGAGGTTACCCGAGCTGTAGGGTCAGCGGCAGTGGTAGTGATAACCTGGGAGGATTTTGTTCAGAGGTTCCAGAGGGAGTTTGCACCAGCTATCAAGGTGCGACGGCTGTAGAGGGAGTTCTAGGACCTTCTCCAGACTACCGAGACTGTGGTGGAGATTACCGCCAAATTCAGGGAGAGTGCCTTGTTGGTCCCACAGTACGTTACAGATGAGGATATGAGGAAGACGAGATACCATGACATGTTGAGAGATGATATCATAGAGTTTGTGAGTTTTTCGAGATGCAAGACCCTGAATGATATGATCGAGACGGCCTGTGAGCAGGAGATTGAGTTGGAGCTTCGGGCGAAGCAGAAGCCAGAGCAAGTGCAGTTAGTCGTGGGTCAGGCTAAAGGGCCTAAGACTTTCGGAGGCCAGCAGGTTTGGGGCCGTTGAGGTAAGTGCGGCAAGTCGCATAGTGGGGCATGTCGAGAGGCGGGTTCAGGTTGTTATAGATGTGGCCATTCGGGCCATAAAAGCAGGGACTGTCCCACGAATTCTCTGCTTTCATTGCAATCAGACCAGCCATAAAAAGGCCGATTGTCTGAGATTATCAGGGAGAGCAGTGGCGGCACCTGTGCTAGCCACCTTGAGGATTACTGATGGCCGCCAAGGCAAGGCGAAGGCTCATATGGTGAAGAGCAGGGTATTTCAGTTGACCACTGATGGGGATCGTGCGAAACCAGATGTGGTTACTGCTATGTGATTTATCTCTATCTTTTATTGCTTCCTTTATTTATGCTTATGACTATTCTGATCTTGTATAGGGACCTTTTTGGTTAATTGTATGAGTGCTCATGTTCTGTTTGATTTGGGTGCTACCCGATCTTTTGTATGTCCTACACTTAGCAAGAAGTTTTGTGATGCTCCCAGGACTTTGGATTTTCCTCTGGAGGTTGAGATTGTGGATGACCGTACTGTGAGTTCTTCATGGGTTCATTGAGGGTGTGTCATGAATCTGTTTTGTAACATCCCAAAATTTAGGGCTAAAAATTTCATTTTTAAATAAGGTATTACATAAAACCATCAGTACAAAAATATTCATTATAATATCTCATGACAAACCAAAGTGTCAGTAATCAAAACATGTTATCATAAAACCATATCAGAGTGTAATCCCAAAGATCTCATGTGCGGAAAACATAGTGTGATGCGCTGCGATCGAGCTGACTCGTTTCCTTGAAAGCAAAATACCTGAAACCAAAACTGAAAACCGTAAGCACGAAGCTTAGTGAGTTCCCCAGATACCATATACCATATAAACCAACTGATCCATACATGCCATACATAGCCAAGAGCCATACATAACCAACATATCCATAATCAAGTAAGGTGCTATGTGCCAAACATAGTCTTGCCAAGGTGTGCCAAACATAGTCTTGTGGTTATGCCACGGGTCGCACGTGGTCTTCCTGGTCAAGCCTGGGGCCACTCCCTGGGTCTTACAGACAAGTGCCAAGAGCCACCCCCAGTCTTTCATGCAAGTGTAGCACCCGGTTCCTGGTACGTAAATGATATTTGAGTATTTCCTTTCTTTTAGCCTTGGACTCGGCGAGTCATAGGTCCGACTCGCCGAGTGGATGCGGGACCCGGGACACGTTTAAGTTGGCGACTCGGCGAGTCCATATCCTGGACTCGGCGAGTCACAGCTGTTGGATGAAACCCTAAGTTTCAGGGGTTTGCACCCTATTTAAAGGACTTATCTGCCCCAGGCCAGCCCCCATTCTCTCCCCAGAGCTCCCCAACCCCTCGTTTGTGCTTTTCTTTGAAGATTGAAGTTTTGTTGTGTGATTTTGAAGGCTTTGAAAGAGGAAGGAAGTAGATCCAGAAGAAAGGAAGCCATCCAGGCCATTATTGTGTTCTCCCAGCAGTTCCTTTGAGGTATAACCCGTTTTCCCCTTGATTCTATGCTTAAAACTTCATTTGGGTCCTTCTTGGTCAAATCCCCAAGCTTGTATGTGCATTGTATGTCGTAATAAGATGTTTGGCCTCTGGAGCTAGGCAAGATTGAGCTCCAGGAGCTCAGATCTGTTAGCTTTTTGGCCCCATGTTGCCTGTTAGCTCTAGATCTACCCTTTTGAGACATTTTGAGCCCTAAAATCCATATTGGTGAATATCCACACGTAAAGTTGGAAACTTTACGTGTGATTCGTGTCCTAGAAGTCCAGATCTATGAATGGCTTGGAATGGAATCGAGCAAATCGGTATATTTTAGGAGTGCATGGCAACGACTCGGCGAGTCGTTCATGTGACTTGGCGAGTCTGTTCGCGAGTCTCCGAGTTTGTCCCCTTTTCGTTGTGTCGAGTGAGCAGTGAGTCACGGGGTGTGGCTCAGTGAGTCGGAAGCTTAACTCATCTATGGAGGTACTCGACGAGTCAATGCCCTGACTCGGCGAGTTCAAGGCAATCTCCTTAGATCAAGAACAGACTCGACGAGTTGTTCATACAACTCGGCGAGTCTTAGCATGTGTGTTCATCGGATGAAGATGAACTCGACGAGTTGTTCATACAACTCGGCGATTAGGACGAAGGACTTGAATATTGGTTAAGAAGGTGAACCCATCGAGTCGTTGCCTAACTCGACGGGTAGGATCGGGATTCAGGGCAGTCGTTAGGATAAGGACTCGGCGAGTTGGGAAGCCAACTCGGCGAGTCGGGTCAACTGAAAGTTAACTCTGACTTTGACTTAGGGCATGGTCAGGGGTAAGATGGTCATTTTACCCAAAGGTCAGTGAGTAGTGTTTGATTGGGTATATTGTGGGAATTGCAGCCGGAGGATTTCCGGAGCAGCAGCAGCAGCAGTAGGCAGTCAGTTCCTGATCAGATCAGCAGCTACTTCGAGGTGAGTTACCTTCCAGTAGCGGTGGGTCTACGGCCACAATGCCGGCCCACCAGTAGGATTTGTATGTTAGATGATTGTCTTTGTGATATCATCTAGGTTTGCTACTACCTGATATGTTATATGCTGGCATGATATGTATATGTGATAGTAGTAGAGTTCGGTTGTTAGGACCGACGGGTAGTCAACACCCCAGAATGGCTTGACATGGGTAATCAGCACCCCAGAATGGCTTGACATGGGTAGTCAGCACCCCAGAATGGCTTGACACGGGTAGGACGGCACCCCAGAACGGCCGTACCGGGTAGTCAGGCACCCCAGAATAGCCTGGCAGTATGTATGTTACATGTTTGTATGGTATGTGGTACGATGGGGGAACTCACTAAGCTTTGTGCTTACAGTTTTCAGTTTTGGTTTCAGGTACCTCCTCAGCTAGGGGAAAAGAGTCGGCGCGGTAGCAGCATATCACACACACACTCTCCGATTTCCGCATTTACGAGCTTCGCTGGGATTTGTACTCTGATATTTTGATTGAATGTATGAATTGGCTTTTAGACATGGTTCATTTGTGTTGTAATTTGATCAGACAATGTTTTTTTGCTTTTAATATTTTCTAAAGTAATGTTTTTAAAACGAAATTTTTGGTCATGAAAATTAGGTCGTTACAGCAAGTATCACAAAGACAACTATACATACTACTCTACTAGGCTACTCTGCATATAGTGTGCCAGGAGCCACCTCCTAGTCTTCCATACACAATAGCATACAGTGTGCTAGGAGCCATCTCCTGGTCTTCCTTAGCCTAGGGCTAACCCCCAGGTCTTCCTATCATACATACTGTGTTCCAGGAGCCGCCTCTGGGTCTTTCATGCATAATGCCTAGGGCTAACCCCCGGTTCTTCCTATCATACAAAACAACATGGGCCAACATTGTGGCCGTAGACCCATACGAACAGTGAGGAAACTCACCTCGCACTGCTGAACTTTGCTGATAAACCTCTGGCTACTGTCCAACAACTCTCTGAACCGCTGCCCCACTAGCTCCTCAAGCTACTAATATCAATATAACACTTAGTTTCAAACTGAACTCTAGAAGTCAAACTAAGTCAACTCTGGTCAAAGTCAACCTTCCAGGTCAACCCTACTCGCCGAGTTTGCCTACTAACTCGCTGAGCTCATACGCTCAGAATCCTTTCATTCGCGACTCGACTCGCCGAGTCAGCCCATGACCCGCCGAGTCTACCGATTTTCGAGTCTTGTCCTGTCCAACTCACTGAGTCCCCACTCAACTCACTGATTCGAGTCTTAACTCGAGGGGTTTGCGGTTTAGTGACTTGACTCGCCGAGTCCAAGGCAATCTTCAACAGACTCACCGAGTTGTTCATCCAACTCGTCGAGTTCATCTCCATCTTCATACTACTCGCCGAGTCCACTCGAAGGACTCGTCGAGTCTATTCAGTCCTTCATATATTCAGAGGATTTTGAGTCATGCATGGACTCCAAACTATAGATCCACTCTTCTAAGGCCTATTCCTCACGTAAAGTGGCAAACTTTACGTGTAGCTAAGGAGATCTAGGCTCAAAACACTATAAACTAGGATTTAAGACAAAGAGGCTTAACAATCAACCCATATAATGATGCTTTATGATTCTCTAGGCCAAGATACACTTAGATCTGAAGTAGCAACTTCAGATATGGGCTTCTAACTCGAAATGGTTCTTAAACTTGCCCTAAAAGCCCCAAATCTCATGTTAAAGGTTGATCTATATGCAAAAGAGTGAAGGTAGCGACTCATTACCTTCAAATGCTCTGGAAAATCTCACAAAATCTGGATCTACTGCCAATCCTTGAATCCCCAATGGTTCCCTTCTTCCTTCTTCCTTCAAATCACCCAAAATGGCAAGAAAGCTTGAATGTGCAACAATGGAGGCTTAGGGTTTCATATTCTGGATAAGAGAGGCTATGAAGAACCCTAAGGGAGAGAATGAGATGCTTAAATAGTGCACAAAGTCCCGGATTTAGAGTTTCCCTCTTCGGATCGGACTCGTCGAGTCCTCTTTGCCGACTCGCCGAGTCGGTTACTTAATCGATCCCCGAATCCCGCTCCAACTCGTCGAGTTCCTCCCTGGACTCGACGAGTTGACCCTTTGACTTAGGGTTTTCTTTCCTTTCTTTTCCTTTCTGATTTTGGGTGTTACATGTTTAGTGAGAGACACTCTATTGACTTGGTGTTGATTCCTTTGAGACCATCGGAGTTTATTATCGGAATGGATTAGTTGGGAACCAATAAGGCCATGATTAACTATGAGCGGCGGCTAGTGAGGGTTCGAAGCCCAAGTGGGGGGAGAGCTGGTTATTCCTGGCGAAGGAGCCTCTCATGGACCGACTCTCTGTTCAGCTGCAAGAGCCAGGAGACATCTTTAACAGGGTTGTTCTGGATTCCTAACTTATGTTGCAAACACCCGATTTGAGGGCTCGACAGCGTTAAGTGGGGTGCTCATTGTTCGGGATTTCCTCGTTGTGTTTCCTGATGATTTACCAGGAGTGCCTCCTGAGAGGCAGGTTAAGTTTCGAATTGAGTTGGTTCCTGGTGCGGCCGCGATAGCCAAGGCATCGTATCGTTTGGCACCACCAGAGATGCAGGAGTTGTCTGCACAGCTTCATGAGCTTCTAGACAAGGGTTTTATTTGTCCGAGCAGTTCTCCGTGGGGAGCGCCGATTCTGTTTGTAAAGAAGAAGGACGATTTACACAGCATGTGTATTGATTACCGGGAGTTGAATAAGTTGACGATGAAAAACCATTACCCTCTACTGAGGATTAATGATTTGTTTGATTAGCTCCACGGTGCATCTTGGTTTTACAAGATTTATTTGCGATCGGGGTACCATCAAATGAGGGTCATGGATGATGATGTGTAGAAAATAGCCTTCAGGACTTGTTATGGTAATTACGAGTTTGTGGTGATGTCATTCGAGCTCACCAATGCACAAGGTCGAGTGTGTGGCTCGGTTATAGTAACGCCCGTAGATCCGGGCTAGTCAATTTAGATGCAATAAGTGTCGAAAATGAATTATCAGCAAAAGATTATTTAGAATAAATAATTTGAACCAAGTTTTAGTATATGTCACAAGGTTTCTGTACATATAAAGAATGCCGAAATCCGAGTTATAACAAAAAAGTTATGACCCGTCGAAGTTTCATGACGGAACCGGCAAGGCACCGGGAAGCGTAAATAGTGAATTTACGATAGAGCGAGTTTTAGCCTTAGCGATATAAACAAAAATCGTAGAGTATGTTAAACTAAGAGCGTAGATAAAAAGAACTCCAAAATCTGACTTAGTATGAAGAAGTTATGATTTTTCTAAGATTCGGTTTAGCAGTGCACGGCCCGAAACTCGAATTTTAGTTCGAGCGGTTTTTGGCTTACGCGACCTAAATGAGAGTTGAAGATATCATTAATAGGAACTCAACGGTAAAAATATAGACGAAAACGGAGTCCGTATGAAGGAGTTACGAATTCTTCGCGGTCATTTAACAGTCTAAACGCCTCCTACTGTTAAATTTAAGATCGGTCGATAATTAGCCGACGGAGTCTAAATGAAAATTGTAGATCTTGATTTTACCTACGTGTAGGAAAAAAGAACGTCAAAAACGGAGCTCATATGCGATAGTTATGATTTTTCTAAGTTTGAAGGCTGATACGCGATATTGGGTGACGTGGCGCGATCACAGCCGTTGCTTTCTCTCCAAGGAAAGCCATCAGATGATGACACGTGGCACTGACTCGGCGAGTCAGTGAACCGACTCGGCGAGTCCATCAGGAATTCACCCTATAAATAGAGGTGTCGGGTCTTGCCATTTCCTCACACATTCAAACCCTTCTTTCTCTCTCTACACTCTCTCTCTAAGCTCCCTAACCCCCCTAAAAGCCTAGGTAAACCCCCTAGCACCCGAAGGAAGCCCCGAGGGTCCCGGAGTCCTGAGAAAAGAGCCTTTCGGCTCAGGAAGGCTACTCCAACGAAGCCCGGTTTTTGCGAAAACCCCGCTGTTTTATCAAAGGAAAATTGTTTTGAGAGTATCGAAGTGCTGTCTGAGTACTGAGTCACCACCTTGCAAGTGAGTGCATAGTCCCTTTCATCTTACACATAGATATGAAGTATTTTATATAAATTACATGCTATGTGTGCATATTATCTGAGTACTTTTTGTCTATGATGGATGAACGTTTTTATACATGTTTTAAATTATTTAAATTGTATATGTATTTTATATATACAAATATGTTGGGGATGACATGAGTAGATGAATAATGAGAGAGAAAAGATGATGTGAGTAAACATAAGCAGCTATAGACTTCGTGCCTAATAAATAACATTGGCAGCTATGGACTTAGTGCCTATTAGACAAACACTGGTAGCTATGGACTTAGTACCTGTTAGGAATTGGTAGCTATGGACTTAGTACCTACTAGATAAACACTGGTAGCTATGGACTTAGTACCTGTTAGGAATTGGTAGCTATGGACTTAGTACCTACTAGATAAACAATGGTAGCTATGAACTTAGTATCTGATAGGAATTGGTAGCTATGGACTTAGTACCTATTAGATAAACACTGGTAGCTATGGATTTAGTTCCCGATGAATAAACTATAGCAGCTATGGAATTAGTGTTTTACGAACGAGCATTGGCAGCTATGGATTTAGTGCTAGTCCTACAACCCTGGAAGTAAGGGACCTTGGAATAAACGAATGCAAGATAGATGACTCTCAGGATAGATCCTTAAAAGTAAAGAAGATAATGGGGATGGGTAATTGGGTTGATTGATTGACTGTTTAAACATAATAATTATATTATTGTGGGTTGAAAACCCTATGTACTCACCAGGTTTCCCAACCTAACCCACTCAGTTTACTTGTATCACAGGTGACGATGTGAAGTTACATTACACTAAGAGATTAAGGAGATATAGATCACTAGTGTAAATGAATATAAGTTTTGTTTATGCTTATGTTTCTGTATTGATGATGACATCCCAAATGTTTTAAAAGGAATAAAAATACATTTCTTCGGAAATACTTTGATAAGGAAATTATCATGTTTTTCTGGGAACAAATTCCGCAATGTTTTTATTGAAAGAGATAATCTTATTTTTATAAAGCATAAACAAAATCGGTATTTTCTGGCCGTGAAAATGGGGATGTCACAGTTGGTATCAGAGCATTAGTTTAAGCGAACTAGGAATATGGATTTATTTCTAGACTTAAACTTAGAATGTTAAGCAATGATTGTGAGGAGTGTGTCTAATAGATTTAGGTAATACACCTGAATAGACATAAGCACTAGCTTATTTTAGGAATGATACCTAAATTGCTTTTACGTGCTAAATGATTTTTTATGCTTTATGCTATAGTTTGATCGGATCTATGGTCTATTGCCGACCGGATCTGGAAATTTTATGTGTTCAGATTTCTAAACGTTTAGATACGGTATTAGAAATGGCATGTAACTTTTCGGAGTAATAGGTAGATTTGCACGTCTATCGTAAATAAGATCTTTCCAATTTTAAATTATCGTCTTGGTACACCGAACATTTGCTTGGGTGTACAAAACAAGAGGAAGACGACAACCTGAGCCTAAGAATGTGATGGGTCATGCATCGGTCGTTGCGCCTGCACCCGAACCTATCACAATGACAGAAGTTCAGGAAGTGATGCGAACCATCATAAACTGAGAAAATAGAGGAAATGAGATGGCTTACGATACTGAATGATACCTATCGGGAGATATCATAACAGAGGTATCTTGCCTTTAGAATACGTCTGATTAAAGAGCAGTACGTCTATAGAAGTAGGGTACATCTGAATGTACACATTTGATTGGCGGGATGATAGAACGATTGGTGTAATTCCTAAAGTTTTCCTATCATCTGGAATGTCCATCACCAACCAAGTTGAAGCAGAATTGATGATTGAAGATATGCATGGAAGAAGTCCTAGTAGAGTCTAGGGAAATTTTTTATGATTATTTGGACACACTCGTATGTGTTAAATTGCTTTGTGATTTTAGGACTTGGGGACTGTGAGACAATACTTGGGACGAGTGTGAGTAGGTGTGAAAGATAGTAGATGCATATACTACCGGAAGGACAGTACTCACGCTTGGATCAGAGAAAGTCACAAGGTTACCAAGAAGCCAATAATTGATTTCATTTTATTCAAGCATGTCATTACCATCGTTTCGGTAATGACTAAGAAGATTGTTGTTATTCTGACCCTAGTGGTCATATCAAATTGAGTCCGACTACGATAAGTATGTTACGTGGTTCAGAGAACCAAGTTCGATGTAACATCTGACTTAAGCTATAGGATTGAAGTAAAAGATAATCGAAGTGATCGGTAGAGGTATCCCGACGGTTTCTTGTAGCTAGAAATGCTACCTTTTAAGATGTGATTAGAACATGAAGGAAGGTATAGTCTGTTCTAGAATTTGACTCTAAAAGACCTGAGTCCAAGCAATGCATCATACGATGAGAGGTCATTAGAACATGACCCGTCGGTCTATTATGATAATCGAAGGAAGAAACTTATCCTAAGTTTGTTAAGAAGAAGAAGGAGTCTCTGATAAAGAATGAGGTTGTGACACGAAGGTCATGATTGAAAGTCTAACGAGTAGGTGCGCGCAAGACCGAGCACCGCCTGCCGTCAAGGAGTCCAAGAGTTAGATACTCATTCGAAGCAACATAGAAGTTATAGTTATTACCTAGTATGAAGAGATAACGTATGGAGTCATTATACAATCCTATTTTGCTGATGATTCCGGGACGTAATCATCCTAAGGGGGAGATAATTGTAACGCCCGTAGATCCGGGCTAGTCAATTTAGATGCAATAAGTGTCGAAAATGACTTTTCGGCAAAAGATTATTTAGAATAAATAATTTGAACCAAGTTTTAGTATATGTCACAAGGTTTCCATACATATAAAGAATGCCGAAATCCGAGTTATAACGAAGAAGTTATGACCCGTCGAAGTTTTGCGACGCAACCGGCACAACACTGTTGGAATAGTGTCTAAGGCTGCAACTATATTAGGCAAGTATTTGACCCGGTTGTGCATGGTCCTTTTGGGTTGCCTTCACCATAGCAACTTGACAGGATGATTTATTATGAGAGAAGAAATATTATTAATATATTATGAGAATAATATAAGGAATAATAATATTGTTATTTGATTAATATAAGTCATAAATTAATTAGGAATTAATTTGGTGACTTAAAGAGATTAATTAAATAAAGGGGTATAAACTGTCAATTGTATGATAATTAGACTTTGGGCTATAAATCCCTTAAGGATAATAGTAGACGATTTCTAGGGCTTAGGATAAGCTTAGAATTTGTCCAAGGGGTTATCTATTAGGGTATTGGATTGCTTAGGGCCTAAGTTATCCAATTAGGGTTTAAGGGTGAAACCCTAGGAGCCTTACAAGTATAAATAGACCCCAAGGGTCAAGGGAAATCGGCACTTGTGCTTAGAGAAGAAACCCTGGCCGATTTGACCCCCTCTCCTCTCTCTCAAATCATCCTCTTGCTAGTTAGTGTTTGTAAGCCATTAGAGGAGTGACAATTGTGACTCTAAAGCTCCAAGAACAAGAAGATCAAGCAAGTGATTCAAGGTAAACTTCTAATCTCTGATTTCATATTGTTATTATACTCTATTAGCCATTAGAAGTCTTGGATTCAATGTATGTTCAATTAGAGAAACCTAGATCCAAGCATTAGGGTTGCATGTGCACATAGGAATGTTCATATGGCTAAAACTCATCAGGCACCGGGAAGCGTAAATAGTGAATTTATGATGGAGCGAGTTTTAGCCTTAGCGATATAAACAAAAATCATAGAGTATGTTAAACTAAGAGCATCGATAAAAAGAACTCCCAAATCTGACTTCGTATGAAGAAGTTATGATTTTTCTAAGATTCGGCTTAGCAGTGCACGACCAGAAACTTGAATTTTAGTTCGAGCGGTTTTTGGCTTACGCGACCTAAATGAGAGTTGAAGATCTCATTAATAGGAATTCAACGGTAAAAATATAGACGAAAACGGAGTCCGTATGAAGGAGTTACGAATTCTTCGCGGTCATTTAACAGTCTAAACGCCTCCTACTGTTAAATTTAAGATCGGTCGAGAATTAGCTGACGGAGTCTAAATGAAAGTTGTAGATCTTGATTTTACCTATGTGTGGAAAAAAAGAACGTCGAAAACGGAGCTCGTATGCGAGAGTTATGATTTTTCTAATTTTTAAGGCTGATACGCGATATTGGGTGACGTGGCGCGATCACAGCCATTGCTTTCTCTCCAAGGAAAGCCATTAGATGATGACACGTGGCACTGACTCGGCGAGTCAATGAACCGACTCGGCGAGTCCATCAGGAATTCACCCTATAAATAGAGGTGTCGGGTCTTGCCATTTCCTCACACCTTCAAACCCTTCTTTCTCTCTCTACTCTCTCTCTCTCTCTCTCTCTCTCTCTCTCTAAGATCCCTAACCCCCCTAAAAGCCTAGGTAAACCCCCTAGCACCCGAAGGAAGCCCCGGGGGTCCCGGAGTCCTGAGAAAAGAGCCTTTCGGCTCAGAAAGGCTGCTCCAACGAAGCCCGGTTTTTGCGAAAAACCCGTTGTTTTATCGAAGGTAAATTGTTTTGAGAGTATCGAAGCGCTGTCTGAGTGCTGAGTCACCACCTTGCAAGTGAGTGCATAGTCCCTTTCATCTTACACATAGATATGAAGTATTTTATATAAATTAAATGCTATGTGTGCATATTATCTGAGTACTTGTTGTCTATGTTAGATGAACGTTTTTATACATGTTTTAAATGATTTAAATTGTATATGTATTTTATATATACAAATATGTTGGGGATGACATGGGTAGATGAATGATGAGAGAGAAAAGATGATGTGAGTAAACATAAGCAACTATAGACTTCGTGCCTAATAAATAACATTTGCAGCTATGGACTTAGTGCCTATTAGACAAACACTGGTAGCTATGGACTTAGTACCTGTTAGGAATTGGTAGCTATGGACTTAGTACCTACTAGATAAACACTGGTAGCTATGGACTTAGTACCTGATAGGAATTGGTAGTTATGGACTTAGTACCTATTAGATAAACACTGGTAGCTATGGATTTAGTACCCGATGAATAAACTATAGCAGCTATGGAATTAGTGCTTTACGAACATGCATTGGCAGCTATGGATTTAGTGCCAGTCCTACAACCCTAGAAGTAAGGGACCTCGGAATAAACGAATGCAAGATAGATGACTCTTAGGATAGATCCTTAAGAGTAAAGAAGATAATAGGGATGGGTAATTGGGTTGATTGTTTGACTGTTTAAACATAATAATTATATTATTGTGGGTTGAAAACCCTATGTACTCACCAGGTTTCCCAACCTGACCCACTCAGTTTACTTGTATCATAGGTGACGATGTGAAGTTACATTACACTAATAGATTAAGGAGATATAGATCACTAGTGTAAATGAATGTAAGTTCTGTTTATGCTTATATTTCTGTATTGACAATGACATCCCAAATGTTTTAAAAGGAATAAAAATACATTTCTTCGGAAATGCTTTGATAATGAAATTATCATGTTTTTCTGGGAACAAATTTTGCAATGTTTTTATTGAAAGAGATACTCTGATTTTTATAAAGCATAAACAAAATCGGTCTTTTCTGGCCGTGAAAATGGGGATGTCACAGTTATCTTCTTTTGGAGGTGAGTCTCCTTGCTATATCCATGGGTTGAAGGCACCAATGCCAACCCATTACTTGTTATGTAGAATGCTAGTTGCCTCTGTGATACTTGCATGAAAGACCAGGATCTGGCCCCTTTATGAAACACCGGGATCAGGCCCCTGACATTTGTATGTAAGACCAGGATTTGGCCCTCGACATTACAAGGAAATACAATGAGGGTATCCCATGGTACATGTATGTTATGGTAGGTTGTACTTTGGGAACTCACTAAGCTTTGTGCTTACAGTTTATGTTTATGGTTTCAGGTACTTCTAGTTTGAAAGGGAAGGGTGTGACATGATGACACAACATCCCCCCCCTCATGATTTCTGCATTCTGAATAATTATACTCTGATGTCTTTAATATTATAACTTGGTGTTTGATTTTGAACAATTAGTGTGCGATTTGATAAACTTCCAAATGAAAACTTTTATCACTGTTTTTGGGGGTGGTACAGTTATATGTAATTGCAATATGTAGTTTATGTTTGAAATGATAGGTATTATGCATAAGAACAGGCTCTTAAAGCCCACATGCCTATAGCAATTCGATACTATCTATACCCGAAGTTAAAAAAGAAAGCGCTATTTATGGCAAACCGCGGATCGGTAGACGGAAGAGAAGCTTGAAGTGCTGCTGAAGAAGAGAGTCAGGCTTTTTCAACGCCTTTAGCTACCTTTGGTATTCCTCCTCGCCTACTTTCTCTATTAGAACTGCTCTCAAAGCAACCATTGTGGGCGCTGCACCGTGGACATGGGGCCTTATGGGCTTCCGCCTACCCTATAATATAAACTGGGTCATGGCTTCTGCGACGAGCTTCCTATGTGCTCATACAAACCCTAATACTTGGATCTAGGTTTCTCTATTGAACATGCAATCAATCCAAGATTTGCAAACCCTAATCTAACATATATAATTCCAAATAAACACTATAAGAACATATCTAAGTGATTACCTCTTTCAATTGGTTTGAAATCCTTTTGATTTTCTTGTTCTTGTGCTTAGAGTCACAAGTGTAACTCCTCTAATGGCTTACAAACACCACAAGCAAGAAGGCAACTTTGAGAGAGGAGAGAGAGTGCTTAAAATCGACCTAGGGTTTCTCTTGGAAAGCAAGTGGCCGAAAATCAAATCTTAGGGGTCTTATTTATACTGTAGGCTGCTAGGGTTTCAGTCTAAACCCTAATGGACAGCTTAGTCACCAAGCAGCCCAAGGAACCTTCTGGAATGAGGCCTTGGACGAAAATATGATGATCCTTCATCATAATTTCGTTCCCCCTTAGTCCATTAGGTTTCCCAGCCCAAAACCCAAGTATCACACATTTGACAGTTTATGCCCCTTCATTCAATTAGTCTCTTTTAGTCACCAAATTAATTCCTATTTAATTTATGACTAATACTAACTAAATAAATATGATTTCTCCTTTAATATATTACTCTTATAATATATTAATAAACCATTTTATCCTCTCTCTCTCATCAAATTACCTTGACAAGTTGCTTCGGTGAAGGCAGCCCAAAAGGATCATGCACAACCGGGTCAAGTACATACCAAATATAGTTACGGGCTTAGACACTAATCCAATAGTCTCCCACTTGGATAAGTCTAGTAACTATATCTCACATATGACTTCCGAATCCAGTTTAGCAATCGTAGCTCTTATACGCTACTTCAACTCTGATCAAAATCTTGTCCTTTAGATAAGGGATCATTTAATCCTTTGTTCTAGATATCATGTTGACAATCACATGGAACATAGTCATACTTATTGTTTTGCATATTTTTCCTCGATCTTTGATTTGTTTGACGTAGAACTTACTTGAATACATCAACTTTGTTCTGACTGGGCCCGACACTTAAGTCAAACCAAATCATCAAGTGGCCAGACATCGCTTTTATCCTCTTAGAATAAAAGGAACAGATAAACTTCGACTTATATGCATTCATTATTCGCTGGCTAAGTTATACACAACAATGTGTTTTATAACATCAAGTTACTGATGCGTTTACGCATTGTCAATGCACAACTAACCAACAAACAATAGCCATATCTCTAGGTTTAAAGATTATATGATATTATCGTCTTGCGATCACTCGTGATAAATTCCATGAAGTGATACAAGCAAGCGCGGGTTTATTCCAATGCTCAAATCACAACTCATAAGCACTCATAAACTTTGCAAAAAACCTTTTCCATGTCTAAAACCTTTTAGACAATCTACAAACAAATTCATGACAGTCTTCTTCCATATCTACTTCCAACATATGAGCGACTGTGGACTATTTGAATAATCTTATTATCTAGGAAGTCAAAACATGCAAAATTGAAACAATAGATAAATAATCAACACAAGATAGTATCTTTACTTATAAATAACACTCCTTTATTTATTCATCAAATTTTAAGTACAAATTTATCCATTACACATTTCTTATCTAATCTAAACTTATATCGTCCTTCAGCCCAATGCTCCTAGCGTATTGTAAGTGCTTAACCCTGCTGAGTCCCTTCGTAAGGAGATCTGCTAGGTTATCTTCTGACGATACCCTCTTCACTACGAGGAGTCCCTCTTCTACTCGATGTCTAATGAAATGGTATTTTCTGTCGATATGTCTGGATCTGCCGTGATCCCTTGGTTCCTTTGTTAAGGCAACCGCTCCTTCATTATCACAGAAATTCTCCATGGGCTCCTTTATGGATGGCACAACTCCATGGTCTCTAATGAAGTTCTTCAACCATACTACCTCTTTCAACGCTTCACTTGCTGCAATGTACTCTGATTCACACGTTGAATCAACCACAATCTCTTGCTTGGAACTTTTCCAAGTCACTGTTCATCCGTTAAGGGTAAAGACCCAGCCTTACTACGAACGGTAATTATCCCGACCCGTTTGGAAACTAGCGTCACTGTACCCTCTTACCCTCAATTCATCACTCCCACTGAGGACTAGAAACCATTCTTTGGTCCTCCGAAGGTACTTAAGAGTATTCTTGACAGCAATCCAATGCGCTCTACCAGGGTTCCCTTGATATCTGCTGACCATGCTCAAAGCGAAGGCCACATCAGGGCGAGTACAAGTCATAGCGTACATGATAGAGCCAGTTGCGGAAGCATAAGGTACTCGGCTCATATCAGCTATTTCTGCCTCTGTACTCGGGCATTGAGTCTTACTCAACTTGGTATTGCTTTGGATTGGCAACTCCCCTTTCTTGGAATTTTCCATACTAAAACGCTTTAGTACCTTATCCAAGTATGTATCCTGACTGAGTCCTATCAGTCTCTTACTTTTGTTTCTTACTATCCTTATTCCCAGAATATATGCAGCCTCTCCGAGGTCCTTCATAGCGAAACACTTCCCAAGCCAGGACTTGACCTCCTGTAAGGTTGGGACGTCGTTTCCTATGAGCAGTATGTCATCAACATACAATATGAGGAAGCTTACTATACTCCCACTGGCCTTTACATACACACATGACTCATCTTCGCTTCGCATAAAGCCAAACTCTTTGACCTTCTCATCAAAACAAAGATTCCATCTGCGGGACGCTTGCTTTAATCCATAAATGGATTTCTCAAGCTTACACACTCTATTTGGATGCTTCGCGTCGACAAAACCCTCTGGCTGATTCATGTAAACATCCTTAGCCAACTTTCCATTAAGAAAAGCGGTTTTCACGTCCATCTGCCATATTTCATAATCATGAAACGCAGCTATCGCGAGCATCACCCTAATAGACTTTATCTTTGCAACTGGTGAGAAGGTCTAATCATAGTCAACTCCAGGAGTTTGAGTAAATCCCTTCACAACCAATCGCGCTTTATAAGTGTGCACATTCTCATTCATGTTTGTCTTCTTCTTGAAGATCATTTTCACCCGACTGTCTTACGACCCGGTACATTATCAACCAAATTCCAAAGTTGGTTGTCATACATGGACTGAATCTCGCTGTCCATTGCCTCCTTCTATTTAGCAGACTCTGGGCCTGCCATGGCTTCCTTGTAGCTGCTAGGTTTGTCCAAATTTACTAGTGTACTATCACTAATAAATGTATCCCCTTCAGTAGTAATATGGAATCCATACAACTGGGGTGGAACACTAGCCCTAGTGGAACGTCGAAGAGGTAAGGATTCGTCAACAGGTTCAACAGGAGTTTCCTCCTCAGGTTGAGTGCCAGTATTAGAAGTTCCTTCATCGCTTTGTTCTTGAATCTCTTCAAGATCAATTTGCCTCCCACTGTCCTCTTTGCTTATGAGTTCTCTTTCTCGGAAAACCCCTCTCCTCGCAACAAAGACAACATTGTCACTCGGTCTGTAGAAGAGATAGCCAAAAGACTTTTGTGGATAGCCGATGAAATAACACTTCTCACTATGAGGTTCGAGCTTGTCGTGAGTCTCTCGTCTTATGAAAGCCTCGTAACCCCAAACCTTGATGTGTGCCAATGAGGGAGCTTTCCCTGTCCACATCTCGTGAGGTGTTTTGGCAACTTTCTTGGTGGGAACTAAATTAAGGATATGGGCGGTCGTCTCTAAGGCGTACCCCCAGAAAGATATTGGTAACGAAGCCCGACTCATCATAGAACGAACCATGTCCAAGAAGGTCCGATTACGTCTCTCAGCCACACCATTCAATTGTGGCGTTCTCGGAGGCGTCAATTGCGAAACGATTATGCATTATTTTAAATAGTCGTGAAATTCAAGACTTAGGTCCTCTCCTCCTCGGTCTGACCGAAGCATCTTGATTTTCCTGCCTAGCTAATTCTCTACTTCATTCTTAAACTCTTTGAACTTTTCAAAGGTTTCTGACTTTTTCTTGATTAAGTAAATATATCCATATCTGCTATAATCATCCATAAAAGTCACGTAGAAGCGGCAAGCATCCCTTGTGGTGGATCTAAAGGGCCCACACACATCGATGTGTATGAGATCCAATAGACCTTCACCCCTTTCACAAGTGACAGTAAAGGGCCAACACTCCATCCTTTTGGAGTTGGGCTATGTGTTTCTTGTTTACATGGACAAGGCGACAATGCCACAAGCATGCTTTATCTAAACTATTAGACAAATCAACATTCAACACTTCATTTCCTAATTGTCTACAACAACACAGATTCATATATTCCATTACAAGGAAATGCATTGAAATAAAAAAACACCATTCAAATAAATATTAATAGAACCATTACTATTATCAAATGAATATCTAAAACCTTGTCTATATAATCCATGAAAAGAAATGATGTTTCTTGCTATATCTGGCGAATAGCAACAATTGTGTGAATCTAATCCTAACCCATTACTCAACACTAAAGAATAAACTCTGACTTCGGTCATAGGAGATGTTCTTCTGTTTCCCATTATCAAGTTTATTTTCCCATGTTCCACCTCTCTACTTCTTTTTAGGCCATGCAAATCAGAACAAATGTGGAAACCACATCCTGTATCAAGAAACCATGAAGTAGCAAGTGATGAGTTGTTAGATTAATAGAATACATACCTGCATAGGTAGGCTTTATCTTCCCGTCTCTAATATCATGTAGATATTTGGGGAAGCTTCGTTTCCAGTGGCCCTTCTCGTGGCAATAAAAACACTCTGCTTGTTTAGGGTCGGAGGAAGGCTTAGCAGGACCTGCTTTGGTTCCGCTAGAGGAGGAACCATCTTGGGACTTTCCCTTTTGGTGGCTCTTAGACGGAGCCTTCCTATTCTTACCTCTTCCTTGCCCTATTGCCAACACAGGGGCCGAATCAGTAGGAGTTGATGCAATAGATTTATCCATTAGGTTGCACTCAGCAGTTCTCAACAACCCTTGAAGCTTGCTCAAGGTGACCTCCTCTTTGTTCATGTGGTAGGTCATTCTGAACCGTTTGTAGCATGGAGGCAAGGAATGGAGAATGATGTCGATAGCCAAATACTCATCAAAGTTAACATTCAACTTTAGAAGACGATCGACATACCTCTGCATCTTTTGCGGATGCGAGGTCAAGGATACTCCGCTCCCCATCTTAGCGGTAATCATGTTAGTGATGATCTCATAGCACTCTTGCCTTGCGCTTTGGTGATACATATCCATTAAATATTGATGCATCTCAAATAGATACATGTCCTCATAGGACTTCTGGAGTTATGTGTTCATAGTCGCGAGCATGATGCAATGAACCTTCGTTGCATCACGTTCATGAGCCTCAAAGGAAGCAATTTCTTCAGCAGTGGCAGTTTCTGGATTGATCTTTTCAAGCTTCTCATCGAGGAAATACTCTTTGTCCTCGTATCGAGTGATCATTCGGATGTTTCGGATCCACTCGTTGAAGTTGTTGCCATTAAAGATCACTTTCCCACACAGATTCATGAGTGAGAATCCACCAGTAGCTGCAGGAGTGTTGTTGATAGCGTTCGACATCTGAAAATAGAAAGGACAAGTTTGATTAGAAAGAATCCCCAATTAAACACCCAAATGAGAAAATAGGGCTAGGATCCAACGACATTATTTACAACTTAGAAAGGGATGTTGTACTCCAAAAGTAAATAATTTGAAGGTAAGTGAATCACGATTCACTAATTTCCACCATGAAAAATGAAATGAAATTAAGTTTTAAATGTATTTTAAAACTCCTAGATCTTTGAGATACATTGAACTTTTCAATGACATGTTTAAATCTCGATATTCACTTCAAATTTGCGACTGGGATACCGAGGATCGCAAACAAGTCGTGAATAACCATACGAATCAACATGGTGCACCCAATGTCTCTACCACCTAATCAATGTGCTGGTAAACCACACACGCTCCATTGATCTATGAAAAACATCGAGCCACCCTTCGCCACCAATGTTAATCCCAAATTAACGTTTCGGTTAACCATGCACGCTCCACTAATGATTAACAAAGGTGCAAAGTGTAATTCCATGGAATAGCATCATTTTCACATTTTACCCTAAAGTAAATAAGATTAGGAATTCGTAAAAACATTATAGTTACTTTGTAAATTCATTATACTTATAATGAGGAATTAAGTGCCCTATCCTATCCGTTCGGCTAACGACCCCCCACCAGTCAAGCAAGCGGTGGGTGTAAGTGTACACCCATTAAGCACCATTTTATAGGCAGCAACCTTATACCCACCTTATAGATTGACTTCGTGAATGAGGCCTACTAGCGATAAGACTAGCTTATTCTTATACATATATATTAATTAATCTTATAATAATATAATAGTATAGGGTTGAATTTTAAACTTGTAAAATTCTAAGGGTTTGAAATTTAAATCATTCAAAATTAAACTTTTAATCATAAAATTTAAATTTCTAAACTTGAGGACAAGTTTTGAACTTTTTCAAAACACAAGGATCAAATAGCAAATAATTTTTTAATTAAACAATTAATTTAATAAAATTTGACCTAATCCATTTTATTTACAAGATAATTCATCAAATAAATTAAATAATCAAATATTATCACATAATTAATTTATTATTTAAATAAATGGTAATTATCTTTTAATTTGGTAAGGATAATCATAGCAAATATATAAAATTCGGATCTTATAATTCAAAAACAATTTTGGTAATTATCCAAACACAAAAATAGCCAAAAAAAAATCCGAATTTTGAGCCATCTGATCCACAGACTCGTCGAGTAGCAAACTGTACTCGTCGAGTCTGTCTCACAGACTAGACTCGCGTCGTGGAAATACAGAGAGTCACAACGTGAGTTTTTGAGTTTCAAAAAAACGATTTCCAAATCAAGCAATGAACGAATATAATAGCCTCAAATACAATTGAAACCAATCAAGCTCTGATACCACTAATGGGTATTATGCATAAGAACAATCCTATGTGCTCATACAAATCCTAATACTTGGATCTAGGTTTCTCTATTGAATATGCAATGAATCCAAGATTTGCAAACCCTAATCTAACATATATAATTCGAAATAAACACTATAAGAACAGATCTAAGTGATTACCTCTTTCAATTGGCTTGAAATCCTTTTGATTTTCTTGTTCTTGAGCTTAGAGTCACAAGTGTAACTACTCTAATGGATTACAAACAGCACAAGCAAGAAGGCAACTTTGAGAGAGGAGAGAGAGTGCTTAAAATCGGCCTAGGGTTTCTCTTGGAAAGCAAGTGGCCGAAAATCAAAGCTTAGGGGTCTTATTTATATTGTAGGCTGCTAGGGTTTCAGTCTAAACCCTAATGGACAGCTTAGTCACCAAGCAGCCCAAGGAACCTTCTGTAATGAGGCCTTGGACGAAAATATGATGATCCTTTATCATAATTTCGTTCCCCCTTAGTCCATTAGGTTTCCCAGCCCAAAACCCAACTATCACACATTTGACAGTTTATGCCCCTTCATTCAATTAGTCTCTTTTATTCACCAAATTAATTCCTAATTAATTTATGACTAATACTAACTAAATAAATATGATTTCTCCTTTAATATATTACTCTTATAATATATTAACAAACCATTTTATCCTCTCTCTCTCATCAAATTACCTTGACAAGCTGCTTCGATGAAGGCAACCCAAAAGGACCATGCACAACCAAGTCAAGTACATACCAAATATAGTTACGGGCTTAGACACTAATCCAACATGAAATACAAATGTGTGTTTGATTTTTTGGGGAAATTGATGTTGCTAAGAAATTAGACTTAGGTCACATACTAAAACTACTTATTGGATCAACTTTGTTAAGAGACATCATACTCCATGTAGCTATCTTATATCAAGGATGCACCCACTCCTTCAGATATAGAATACTTTCTTATTGTTAGTCTTAAACTATATTGCACCCATAACATCATTACATGGAAT
Organism: Lactuca serriola; assembly: GCF_051521515.1. Taxonomy (NCBI): domain Eukaryota; kingdom Viridiplantae; phylum Streptophyta; class Magnoliopsida; order Asterales; family Asteraceae; genus Lactuca; species Lactuca serriola. The sequence continues at coordinate 161,836,256 of NC_136414.1, read as the reverse complement.
CCTGGTATTCTCTCGGGTCTTGTAAGTATAGGTTCTTTCTTTCAAGTTAACATAATTGTCCAAACATATACTTGATGTTTTTCTGCTCCAATAAAATTATAATTGTATTAAGATGCCTCTTTCTCATTTGCCTCTACCGTTTTTTATAATAGGGTTGAGGGGAACTTAACACTTATATATCATTTTTCATAATACATAACTTCTTCATCATATATATATATATATATATATATATATATATATATATATATATATATATACTCTGATGTGATCTAAGCATGTAATCATACGCTTATGCCTACCATCAATTAACTTACAGTTAAAAATCCACACATATTATTTAAGAGAACATTTGAATATGCTATACCTTAATGTGCTCTGTCTATGAAATACATCTTAAACCACTTAATTCAAGAAAATATAGTTTAAACACTTAATATAAGTCATAAATCTTGAACCATATTCATTTGAACTCGTAGACTCTTCATTTATTCTACATAATTCATTGGTTAATTATATTAGTTAATCATAAGTTAAAACTTTTTAACATTCAACTAATTAATAATTAAAACTCAATAGTTTTTTAGTTATATTGGTGTGCACCAGATCGGATATTTGTTATGTAGTAGGATTCGTCGATGGGTTTATGTCAAAACTAGGGAAGGAGTCAATAGTTAGCTTCGCTATTTGAAGGGAACTTTGAAGGTCACATTATGTTATTGAAAGCATAATGTCATTCTCAAAGGTGTCATTGATATTGATTTGGGGGTTTGTGTGTGTGACATCCCCATTTTCTCGGCCAGAAAAGACCGATTTCGTTTATGCTTTTTAAAATATAATCATAGTAATCTTTCAAAAGGTGTTGCGGAATTTTTCCTCAAAACAAAATATGATAAAAATTTATCAAAGCATTTCTTATAGAAATGTATTTTTATTATATTACAAAACTTCGGGATATCATGTTCCGATACAAACCAAAAGCATAAATAGTACGATATAGGCCTTACAACAATTATTTACATCTACTTCCCTATAATCCAAAATCTCTCGTCATCATCCAACTATGCTCTTGTTCCACTACCTGTATATAAAAGCTAAGTGGGTCAGGCTTGGGAGTCTGGTGAGCATATAGGGTTTTCAACCCACAATAACTAAATTTATTAATTTTCATCAACCAACAATAAATTTATTAATTTCATCAACTAACAATAAATTTTTTTAATTTCATCAATCAACAATAACCCTAATTACTCATTCTCTTTATCCTCACTTTATGTCCCTAAACATCTAATAAAAGACACCTAGCTTAAGAATCATCATCGGGCTAACAACACTGCTTAAGGGATACTTCTACAGTTTCTTAAGGTTCCACCCTAAGAATCCTCTATCATTCACTCATTCATTCCAAAGGATTTTCATAAGGTATAGGCACAAAATCCATCGTTGTCAATAGCACACCTGCCAACGTTCTCTATTAGGCACAGCTACCAATATTATCCTTTAGACGCAGCTGCTAGGATTGCGTTGTTCTTAATCAGGCGCAGCTGCCAATATCATATATTAGGCGCAGCTACCAATGTTATCTTTTAGGCGTGGCTGCCAATATTATCATCTAGGCGCAGCTGTTGGGATTATGACGTTCTTTATTAGGCACAACTGCCAGGATTATGTTGTATCTATTAGGCACAGCTGCCAATATTATCCATTAGGCACAGCTTCTAGGATATTTAGATTACAACTGGTGAACACGTAAATCAAAACACATGGTGAACACTCTGTTCGAAAATACTTATTGAAAACCTAGTTCAAAAACACCTACATGTTACGAGCCTAATAACGTTCCACTGAACTGTCTAGAAAAATCTGTGATCGTCATTTATACTCCGCTAGATGACTGGAACATCAACAACATCGAGGTCTCTCATCATTTTATTTCATCACACATCAGTTGTTTCATCTACCCATGTTATACCCAACATATTTGTAGATAAAAGTACATATATACAGTTTAAATCATTCTAAACATGTATAAAATATTCATTCAACATCCATCTCACATAAACAATCAATATATATATATATATATATATATATATATATAGCACGTATTTTATATAAAATACTTCATATCTATGTGTAAGATGAAAGTGACTATACAATCACTTGATAAAATGGTGGACATCACTTCATCCCTTAAAACAATCTTTTTCGATGAAACTGGGATGTTTTTCTCAAAAACTGGGCTCTGTGCGGGCAGAGTTTCGACTCGGAAAACTCTTTTCTCAGGATCTTCGGGTGCTTCGGGACTTTCTTCAGGTGTTAGGTAGGTTCCCAATACAAATATAGTATCTTATATTCAAGTATCACTCATAATAGCAATCTATGAGGTGATCTTGATGTGGGTCTGCTCAGTACTAGTTCTCTAACAAGTACCTATGAAACTTGGTTACAACCACTTATGTACTTTGATCTAGTGAGATTCAACCAATCCAATTCATATTAGTCTTACTTCATATATGCTCTCACAATTATAACCGACTATGAAATTTTAAAATAATAAGATTATTCATGGATTAAACATGTTAATATAGAACAAAACAAGTATTATAATGATGATCATATCCCAGTATATCAAAACATTATGTAATAGCTGTTGTTACATATTCCAATATCCAAATACTAAATCCAAATTAAAATCTCATTTCTAGAATAATAAATTCTTACAGCTGAAGTGTGACCATTCATAGTTAGCTCAAAAGAAGGAATTTATTATTCGGTCTGAATAAATTTAATTGTGTGAATTATGTGAATACTATCATCTCCATATTTGACTTTAATCTAAGTATAGTTAAACATCTAGGAGAATATGAGTGGTTCTCTTTCATGACATAGAGTCTCTTATCTTGATTAAGTATACTCTAGAAGTCATAAAGATTTTTATCTGATCCTTGAATGGCAGAAATCAACATAGTTTTTCAATGAACTCATTCATCCAATCATATTTGATTTCAACTTCTAAAGTAGTAGTGTAATCTTATTTAGTAGATTGTGCAATTAAGTTTTGGTTGGACCTCGTTCCTATAAAACTTGCTCTTCATTCCATAATGAAGTCATAATACAATTATATACATACATATATATATATATACATACATATATATATATATATATATATATATATATATATATATATATATATATCCATTTTCAAGTTAGCATCTTATGTAGCACTTTAAATAAAGATCTTCTTCTAAACTGATTATCTCATGAATATTCTCTTAGAAGAAAGATCGTTAAATAAATATCTTCTCATAGTCATCCAGTGACTTACCCATGTATTCAGTTGGTATCTCATGATATGTTCATATCATAATTATATACCTAGTCCTGTGCATAATATGACATAAATGATGGATTCTTTGCCAAGAAAATAGAATATAAATCATTTCATCTAGCTCAAACCTATGTTCCAGGTCCTCATGAGTGTTAGAACATGAAAAGTGATCCTTATGCAATCCGAGATGGAGCATGTACGAGATAAAAGAAGTGTCCAAAGTCAAGTGAATTCCAAGATGAAGACAATATGAGATGAATAAGTTTTTCGAGACTCATTATGTGTTTAGAAGAACTTTGAGTTTGTAATCGTTTGTAACGACATGTATTGTTTTGCATTCTACCAGGTGTCTTTTAGTATAGTACATGATATAAGATCAACAACATCGACTGTGTCATACTGTTGATCTTCAGTCGTCTCTTATTCCATGCGCACTTTCTTGGACTATGTCTTTTAGTGACTCCTTCACTATTTAAGGAGTTGTCAACCTTTGTATCAAGAAGAGAAGTATGCACCTTTTCCATCTTGATCAAATCAAATAATCATTCGGTCAATCATTCTCTCTTACATTCTTCTTGTTCTTAGTTGATTTACATTGTTCATACTTCATATTATTCCATATTAAGCACTTTGTTGACTTAATCATTTTCGAGACTTGAATGGTTTTCAAGACTTGACTGGAACCTTATTACAATAAATTATTGATATTAAGTTAATTTAATGTTTGAGTTTTTAAACCATGTTTGTGCAAATGCGAGAACTCACAATTGGTATCAGAGCCTAAGTGGTTGTACTTTGAATCCATAAGAACAAATTATAGTTGGTTATAGATTACCATGGTATCTCAATCATTTATGTGTTTAGGATAAATGTTCTTCTATGTACCACTTTAGCACTAATATCTTAACTTCAATGGATGCTTTTAATCAATATCAACAAATGTATTCAATACAAAGCGCAAATAGCATGGGTTGCCCATCATGTGCCTCATTGCTAGTTTTTGAAGAGTATGATAATTGGAAAGTTAGAATGGAAAGATTTTTTCTTGGAAAAGAAAAGGGTGAAGAAATATGGAGGTCAGTGAAAGAAGGTCCTCATGTTCCTGTTATACAAGTGGTTAGAAATGTGTTTCCACTCTTATGGGTCAAGAAGAATCCCGACCAGCACCACTAACTATAAACGACATTGAGAAGCTCCATGCAGATCAAATCGCCTTCTCTAAAATGGTATTTGGTGTACCACCATCTCTCTTTAAGCACATTAAGTTGTGCAAATCTACAAAAGAGATTTGGGATACACTTCAAGCTTTATTTAAAGGATCAAAGAACATGAAGGATAAGCATTTGACATCTATGGTAAACGACTTCGACACCTTCACTACAAATCCTGGTGAACTTGTTGCCTCTGCATCAAACCATTATAGGATCATGGTGAACAACATGACAACACATGGAGTAGTCTGAACTCCTCTCGAGTACAACCTCAAGTTCATCAACAGTTTAGGAAAAGGATGGGGAAATGTTAAGTCCTATCTTTAGAGTAATGGATCTCTGAAGAAACTTAAGCTCTACCATTTGTTTTACGAACTTCAAGGTCATGAATCCAATGTTGCTTAAACGTTGAGAGAAATCTCTGGAGGTCCTCTCGCTTTAGTCGGTTCGGTCAATCCACTACTTCCGAACCTATCTGTTTCAGACCCTTTTGGAGTCATCCCATTTGTTCCACCTGTTCAACCTACTCGACCCACTCCACCTGTTGCACCTATTCCACTAATTCCAAACTATCCATATGAAGAAAACTTTGATCCAGAAGTCGTTGATTTCGAACTTCATTTCCAACAAGCATTTGCACTTCCGTCTATGAGGTATAGATGACCTTGGAATCCCAATCAAAAACCTCCTCATAATAGATTTCAAGCTCCTCGTTAAAGCAATCCTTATCCTTACCCTAAACCAACTAAATCCACCAGCATATCAACCTGGTATTCCAAATCACGCCTTGGAACCTCGAGAAGTTTCGAACTCAGTCAAAAATTGTTTGTCACAAATGTGGTCTCGGGAACCACTATGCAAAGGACTTCTTGGATGATGTTCTGCAAAAACTAAAGATGAAAGTATAAGCCTACTATGCTCATCGAGTACAAGAACTTGCTGAAAGTGAAAAGGCATTTGTCACTACGATTTCAAGAAATATTGATGTGTATTGGTCATCTGGTGATGAAGGTGAAGTAAAATATGGGAGAAATGTGTGTCTTATGGATAGAAAATGATTGAGTGTGATGAAGTATATTGGTCTTCCAGCTCGGAAAATGATGATGAAGATGTTGAGCCAAATTACTGTTACATGGCTACTAATGACCCACGTGGCCGAAGCATCATCCAGCAAGTAAAATCTATTACTGATAATAATTTTGATTTAGTTGTTTGTGAACCTTATCTAACTGAAGTTAAATTAGATATGACAGTTATTCATACAACATATGAGTCTGCCATAGAAGTTAGTAAGAAGCTGAATAGTGAGTTGACCTAACTTAGATTATGATTCGAAGACGGCAAGCTTAAGATTGAATCATTAGAGAGAGAACTTGTAATGCCAAAGATGAATGTATTATTTTGAATGACAAATATGAAATTTAAGTTAGTGAAAGAAATCTTTTAGTTAAAGATAATATGCGTCTTAATACTATAATTGATAGTTTGCATAACTGAATTGATGTTCTTTAATCTAATGAAAGAATGACACATAAATTTCGTCATCCCTAGTCCAAAGCACCTGTCTTGGAAGCGAGTTTCTGAAACCTATTGCTCGTCCCCTGAAGGAATTTCAAAGTTTAACGTTCATGGGAGACATTTCGAATCACACTTATTCGAATACCCCTATCTTACCATTGTTGTCCTTTCACGAGACATCGGATAGATATTAATCATTAATTCCTGAGTTCAAACCAATCATTGTTACATGTCCTGATATCATGTAATTTTCGCCTCTGATATCCATGGACCTGGATCCATCTTCGGAACTTTCCCATAACACAAATGGTACTTGAGTCAGCATTCCTAACTCCTGTCTTCCAAACAACTTTGTTGTGGAGGAAATCATTCCTGAGACATGTGGACATGACTCGGATTAGCCTAACTCGTTTTGGGTGCCCCTTGATGGTGATGTAGAATTTAAGAGTGATGACGACACCTCGTCTGATTCCTGTGTCTCTAACTCTAAAGTTGTTTCTAAGTCGACCCTAGTTCCATTTATGCCTCGATTCAACAATCCATTTGTTGGATAGTCTTCCAAGTCAATATCTAACTCTCGGAAGAAGCCTTGGCTGAACAAGAAGGGCATTGTTGATCCAAAAACCGAAGAATGTGTGTATCTACAAAAAGAAACTAGGTCTAGGCATTGCTCTAGGTTTCTTGATAGATCCGAGAAGAAAGTGTGTATGTAAGTCTTTCTTTTATATAAATGAACTCTAAGATATATATATATATATATATATATATATATATATATATATATGCATGTATGTATGTATGTATGTATGTATGTATGTATGTATGTATTATAAAACTACATTTTATATATAAATAAACTATAACAAGTTTAATGAAATATATTTACAACTTTCTAAAATCATATTTTCTGACATATTTTATAAGTTGTTTTTCTCCAATAAATATTATTTCCATAATTAATAATTTTCCAATTAGTCGTTAAAAAATTTTATTTTCATAAAATTATAATTTTCCAATTAAATACAAGTGTTGATTATATTTATTAATAATCAATAATCAATTAGTAGTAACTTGCTATAAGGTGTGACCATATGGAATCATATGTCATTAATAATATCATTTTATAATGACTCTTAGGCATAAAGATCTTTCACTCTGTCGGGAGCCCATACGCTCATCCATTAAATCTAGGTCAACGACACTATTAATACATCTCAATGATTACAACCCTAGATATGACATGACCATATATGCGTAGCACATACACACATACAATGAATATTATGAGTCATCATCAACAGTGCAGTAAATATGAGTTATTTTATAGCATTGAAAAATCAATAAAGAATCTTCTAGTTGTTCATATGGACGTAGCTTGGTAAACCATTAAGTGAACCACCTTAAATCTTAGTGTATTTGTTACTTCTGGTATTATATTATCTTGATAATTTGTCGATTTCAGTTTTAATATCCTCATTATTACCCATCAAGTGAACTGTGTTAAATCTTTGTGTTATTGTTAGTTCTTGTATTCTATTATCGTGATAATATGACCTTCATCACACCTAGATCATACCTAAGCCTCAGTTAAGTAAGCCACAATATTTCACCACCTTATGTTTAACTCTAAAGATTAACCAACCTAACCACCTCAACCTTCGTTGTCCATAATTTTTTGACACTTTCTTTTTTATTTTATCCAATTTAAACTTTTTCCTTAATATGAATTGTTTTTTTTTGTATGATTTTTTGAAACACCATTTTCCTCATTCCTAAACCCCGTTGATCAGAAGCACCTTCATGAAAAACATATTCGCATGGCTCGATCTATTTTCTTCATGAAAGAGATTATTCAAGGATTTATTCGAGCGTTGGTTCATAACGTCATATTTCAATTTTCATCGTTTATGGATCACTCAAATAAATGCAGCAATTCATGTAATAGGGCTATGATATAGTTGTAATAAACAAATAAACAATTTGTACAAGAGACATTTGCTTCTTAATCATAAAAAAACTTGCACAAATAGTTACATCTAATGGGAATTGTATTTATATGATTTCCAATGAGATCATAAAAGAAGTAGGTTGGAAGGAATCCACTGGTTAAACGGAGTTTTCTAGAGAATGAACTTTAAAAAGGTCAAATAAAAACGAATAGAATATGATAAAACATGAGAAAGTATTCCAAATAAATATGAATCAAGTTAAACAAAACAATTTATTCTTCCCATATTATTTTTTTTCTTACGGCACAAGAATGATTATATAGAAATAAATTTTTAATTCTTTTCATTAATTTTTCCCTTTAATCAAGGTCTTTCGACCAACGGCCCTTGACCATATATGTCTTCGGAACAAAGGTCCTCAACATCACAGACCTGTACCATCATATCATTCTCATCATTTCTATGATCATGTGTGTTTGATCAACAAAGTTTTTCATCAACCTTTTCTCTTTAGTGAGGTTTGCATCTTTGTACTTATGGATGGTAATCATGGTCTTTGGAGGTCTTCGGACTACACCCTTTAAACCATATGTGTTCAAATTATAGGTCTAAGACCAGCAGTTTCACGACAATAGTTGATGAACCAAGTGTCTAAGACCACTAGACTTTCCTCAATAGAAGATTTCTTTAGAAGTCCCAGATTAATAGTGTGAGTATATTAGTAACTTTTCAACATAACAAAGATATTTCAACAGAGTTTTGTCAGTATTTTGTGTATTTTTTTGGAAAGCATAACATCATATTCAACTATATTATAGATGACTTTAAACTATTTATTATACTTTCTTTCTCATGTTTTATCGAGACCCTTCACACATCAAGGGGAGCATGCGAAGCTTCTACTATGTGACATTCCTTAGATCTTATTTTCAGCCTCAGATGGTACCTTTGAAGCAGAAGACCTTTGATGATTAAATATTTCATTGCCCATGTTTAAAGATCACAAACACTTCATATTTTCATAAATATTTCAGTATTTTTTTCTCATTGTGTATCATTTTAGTACCACACCTACTACTTAGATATTATGTATTGTAGCCTCGTATCGTTGTATTTGTATCTCTCAACATTTCCAATCATTTAGTAGCAAATTGTTGGAGCAAGAAATGCTCTACAATGATAAGTTATTGCTAGACTAAAATATTTCCCTTATGTTTTATAAGATTCCTTTATCTCTTATAAATAGATATGGAGTTTGTCACTAATTAATGTGCACAAAAACTGTAACCATATAGATAGAGAGAGTGGTTGGGAAATGTCTCTTATGCCTTTGTTCTTGAGAGTCATATTTTGTATACTCTTTTTGTCTATGAAACTATCGTATTACTCATCATTGTTTTTCAGTTTTATTATCATGTTAACCTTAACATATTATTAATATTATGTACTTATCAATCGTTCAAATGGGATCTTATATATACCTATATACATGATTGAAAAACAAAACTATTATATTCATTATTTTAAAGTTGATAATACAAAACTGATATTTTCACCTTATGCCTGGGTTACGAAAAATCCAGTCTAGGATAATCCAAAACGACACTTGTATATCTAGGCATAGAAATACAAGTCAAATCGTCAGAGAGTTATGTATTCATTTTTGAAGAGAAGAGCTTAGAAAAAAGGTTATGTATACGACTCAAAAGAAGAGTCGTATATATGCATGACATATTAGGGTTTTATCTTCTAAATTAGTTAGGAAAATCTCAAATTTAATGACATATACAATGGTTTCCAAAACTGACAAGATTTGTCGATTTTACCATAATCACCCACTAGAATTTTGTTTTTCCATAATAAAACTAATTCAAATTTCCGAAGACCTTTTAGGGCACCGCTAGGGGATCTGCCCATTGGATCCCGCTAGGGGTTCTGCCCATAGGGCCTTGCAAAAGGGTGTGACCCCTGTCATTCTATTGTACTGGCTTATAATTCGATCTTATATATGCATGCACCCCGCATTCATCGAACATATAATACAAAGTATAAAAAATACACCCTTTAGCTCACATATTAGTTCCAATTACCCAAAATGTCTGATGACACTAAAATCACAAACATATGTGAGAATGATTTAGGTGTTGTAAGTTAATAGGTCATTCCCTACAACACATGATAATGAATTAATGACTTTAAGAATTCGAAAATATATATATATATATTTAAATGTCTATGACCATCATCAACAAGAAATGACCAAATTCTGTGGTTTTGACGGGTTCTTCAAAGCTTCAACACCAAATTTATGGCTGTATCAAAACTCACCGCCAATCAAGAAAATGATTTTTTTTCCACTATTTTCGACCAAATGGGTATTGATTAATACAACGTTGCTTACAGAATTAAGAGACAATGTCGCAATGCAAAAATAGCCACAAAAATCTGAGATTTAGAAGGTGTTTCTTGATAGAAATTGTGAACGGATAGACCCAAAATTGCATATATGGTATGTGGGGTCAGTTTGGGCTTAAGAAGGTTGGGCCATCAGTATTTGAGATGTTGGGTTAGATGTCATGGCCTATTAAATTTATTTATTTTTCAAAAACTCACAACTTTCCGTTTTTAGTTGGTTCTTTGATTTTCCATATTTTCATGCTTTAAAATCCACCAACCCCATACACACAACTTTGATGTTTGAATCATCAAGATGCAAGAACCAAATAATAATAATAGTAATTATATAGAGCATAATTTATTTAGGGTCCATAGTTTACTATTAGCATGTGCAGCAAGCCTTTTATAACTCTTCGTGTTCCAAGGGGGCAAAGGAAGTCTCACAAGGGTTTTCAAGTAACACGCCCACAAAGTTCATAGATTACCTCTTGAGAAGCGTTAAGAAAAAAAAAAAAAAAAAAAAAAAAAATTAGTCCTAAAAAGATTTAACAGATAAATCTTGATTACTTAACATTTACACAAATTAATGAAAAAAGTTTTTTTCTATTTTAATAGAAAATAGAAGACTATGATTTTTCCAAAATAATTTACTTCAAAAAAATATTTAAGACTATATTAAAAAAAGTTCAAAAATAATAAAAACTTTCTGGATAAAACCCAATAAATATAAAATGTTTCATTGACATAATTCGAGTTTCCAAATCAACTAGTAAAATAACAATCTTTCCCATACCCTTATGTCTTCAAACGTTCTCATTAGTCCAATTAATATATTTTTCTTTACGAATAATATTTATCCAATTAATATATTTTTCTTTAAAAAAATATTGCTAACAATGGTGATGATTGGTTCTTTGTAACATTGGATTCTATCAACTTTAAATCATATAATCTACTACCACTAAAATATATTAAGTTCCTACCGTAAAATATGGGAAAAGAAATCATTTTAATTTGGTCCCTACTCCAAAAAGCATAGAATATATAATAATAACTTAATTTTATGTTATTTTTCTTAACACATGATTATTTTTTATATAAATATAGTTTATATTTGAATAAAGTTAAGTTAGTGATTTTTTAAGTGATATCCCAATATGGAAAATATGTAACTTTTCCTTAATTTATATTACTGAAGAACCCAAATTGTCAAAAATGAATTAAACAAAACTCATAGTAATTGCTGAATTCGATCCAATTCCATTATAAAATTTCGCATAGATCATTACACCAGAACCACATTAATCACGGGATAATCAAAAACGAAGAAAACGATAGCAGATAGAACAAGAAACAAGGTTCCGATCAACTAAAACCTAAATGTTCGCCAATCTAATTCCTCCAGTTTCCTTCAGATTCACCACCACCCCTGGAGTAACGGGAACCACCGTCACCGCCACCGTATCCACGGTCACGGCCTCCACCGCCATATCCTCCACCACCACCGCCATATCCTCCACCACCGCCTTCACGACGACCACCTCCATATCCACCTCCTCCTTCACGGCGACCACCGCCTCCACCACCGCTTCGTGATTGGGCCTCGTTAACTGTAATGTTACGTCCGTCAAGGCTCTGACCATTCATCCCCTCAATGGCGTCTCTCAAGGATTGCTCCTCCTTGAATGTTACGAAACCAAATCCCCTGGATCTTCCAGTCTCACGATCGTTAATGATCTGCACAAATCGCAAAAATCAATAATCAAACAATTGCTTCGTTGCATTACGAAAAATGGAAACAAAACGAAGCATAAAACGTTAAAACCAGTCGATCGTCACCTCAAGAGGATGAACGTACCGTATTAGTAATCAGAAAAAGTAACAGAGAAACAGTAACAGATCAAGAAACCATAGTAAAGTAACAGTAACAGTAACAGAACAGTGATTTGTCAAACAAAACCGAATCGCCATGGATCCAAATCACGTCTCTGCTACAAACGGACCTTCGAATCGACGATCTCGCCGTACTGAGAAAACGCATCTTCAAGTGATCGGTCGGAGGTGGCCCATGCAAGCCCACCGACGAAACATCTGTACTCGACATCAGCAGAAGCCATTTTGAGATGAGAATAGATAAAAAAGCTTGAAGCTTTGAAAGGGGAAATGAGGATGATGTAGAAAGAGGCGATAATGGGGTCATTATATAGGCACGATTTGGATGAGAGACTAGGGTTTGTTAGGTTGCTCCGAGTGCGCAGTGCGCTCCTCGCCGCTCCTGTTGCTTAGCTTAACCATGGTTTTGTATCCCTGACTATAGTTAGTAAGAAAGTAACCATGGTTAGAAAAGATATTTTTTTGGTACCTTAGATATTTTCTTGCCCACACGTGTTAGTCACTCGTGTGCAAATCCTAATTATTATTATTATTATTATTATTATTATTATTATTTTATAAATAAGAGAGTGATTTTGTGGTTATCAATAACGAAATGAACAAGAGGATACGTCGGAATTTGGTGTATTTTTATGCATATTTACTTGGTATAAAAATGTTATAATAATGTACTTTTATAATTAAATTTGTTGTATTGACTGTTCATTAAAAGAAAAATTAAGACCTTTTACAAAGCAACTATTTATATGGGTTGTCTTATTAATATTAAAAACCCATCATATTTCAAGGTCAAAAAAGTTATTTGCTTAAACAAACACTTATTATATTTAAAGGTTAATACATCATCTATCATCCATAACAATAGTTGTATAATATATAAATAAGCAAATCTTAAAATAAAGTATCATATTTAGATTAAGTTGTGACGGTTGAGATTGCAAAACTCTTAAATTAAACACAATAATAGAATTACAATAGGATGAAAACTCTTACATTCAACTATTACAAAAAATCAATCATTTGTCTTTTTTCTAACACTCTCATTCTAATGTTATATTGTCTAACACTTTATGTTTGAGATGTCTTACAACTAATGATAAAGCCACTATTTATTGTTACGACAGTTACCATTTCTCCAATATTCAGTTATTAATGTGTTCATCATAGGATAGGGAAAAAATATCATGTTAGCTTCTCTTTTGTCAATAAAGGAGATGTTATTGATGGGTTTTAGCCATAAGAACTTTCCTATGTGCGCATGCAAAACCCTAATGCTTGGATCTAGGCTTTCTAATTAAACATGCTTTGAATCCAAGACTTCTAATGACTAATTTAGGAATAAGAACAATGTTAAATCAAATCTAGAATCATACCTTTGAATCTCTTGTTTGATCTTGTTGTCTTGGAGCTCTAGAGTCATAATTGTCACTCCTCTAATGGCTTACAAACACCAAATAGCAAGAAGGATGATTTGGGAGAGAGGAGAGGGGAGGGAATTCGGCCAGGGTTTCTCTACTTTAGATCAAGTGTCGATTTCCCTTTGCCATAGGGTCTATTTATACTTGTAGACTCCTTAAGGGTTACAGCTTAAACCCTAATTGGATAATCTTCTCTTAAAGCAATCCAAATCCATTCCTTAGATAGACTTGGACGATTTGAAGCTATCCATAGCTTCTAGAATCCGTCCACCATCTATCCAATATGTATTTACAGTCCAAAGTTTTACTATCAAACAATTGACAGTTTATACCTTCTTATCTCTTTAAGTCACCAAATTAATTCTAATTAATTCTATGACTTATATTAATCAAATAACAATATTATTACTCTTTATATTATTCTCATAATATATTAATAATATTTATTCTCTCTTAATAAATCATCCTATCAAGTTGCTATGGTGAAAGCAACCCAAAAGGACTATGCACAACCGGGTCAAATACTTGCCTAATATAGTTGCAGCCTTATACACTATTCCAACAGTTATGTCTTGGGAGGTTGGAACACAACAAATCTTTCCCCCTCCAGTCTCTGTCAAACAATCTTCAATCCAACTATATTAGCACATAGTTTATGTTTTTCTTGTATAACCACCTTGGTCAACTTGTCTACAAGATTGTCATTTGTGTTGATCTTTGACAACTTCAATTCTCCTCCCTTGATTGTTTCTCTAAGCTAGTGATAACGGATATTGTAACATCATGTTTCATATCATTTCTTATTTAAGGTCGTGGGTCGGAAGTCGATTGTGTAAAGGCTTTGAGCCTTATAGAGGTAAATTTTAGTCCTTGTAAAATGATATAACGATGGTTAAGAGATTTAACCCTCGAATTGTGTATTAGGCTAAATGATAGAAAGGAGAAAAGTCATAAGTCGGGTTCTTGCATGAAATATGGATTTTTGTTTGAGAAGTTTTTAGTCCAAAATATCTAGATAATATTGTGGGGCTCTTCGGTACCTTTCCGTGGATATAAAGCTCGTCGAAAATAGAGTTGGAACAAAGAAGTTATGATCGTTAGACATTAGAAAGTTTTGAGTTAGGCCGAGTACGCTAGGCGTACAAGGTGTACGTTGGGCGTACTAGGCAATGATTGGTCGTGAAGGAACAACCTGGTATGATGGGCATACGCGATCAAACCCCAAACCCTAATTTCGGGGTTTTGAGCCTTATTTAAGCTCCTTAACTTCCCCGAACCCTTATTTCTTCCAGCCTCCACCCTCTCTATGATGGGTTTTGAGAAATCTAACACCCCTAAGTGTACATGCAACCCTAAAAAACTTTGGATCTATGTTTGTCTAAAATACATGCAAAATATGATTTTCAAGGTTCATAATCTTATCTAGCATACATGGGGAACTTTTAATCTAAAAGATGGCTAGAATTACATACCTTGTAGTTGATTTGATTCCTTGAGAGCCTAGCACCCCAAGTGTGATGCCTCAAATGCTTCACACAACACCAAATGCTTTGGAATAACTTTAGAGTATGTATAACACTTGTAAAAATCGGCTTGCCCTCTCTTGTTCTTAGTGTAGCCGATTTTGGTGGGTATCATGTTCCTTATATAGTGTGTCACATCTAGGGTTACACCGTGTAAACCATAATGTGACATGACTCTTCATTTCCATGACCCATGGGTTTGTAACTACCATGGAGTATCCTATGGGTTTAACCCAACTTGATAATCCATGGAGCCTTTTAGCCCACTATACAAGTTATGGATGATTTACATAATCAACCCATATATTTAATTAGTCATCTTTTGATCACTTAATTAATTTCAAATTAATTCTTGATCAATACTAATTAAATAATACTATTAATATATTAGAACTTATAATATATTAATAAACCACAAGTGTTATTTCTCTCATTTAGTCTATCCAAATGCATGATGCCATGCAACCTAAATGGACCATGCCGGGTCGGGTCAAGTACATACCAAATATAGTTATGGACTTAGACACCTTATCCAACAGTCTCCCACTTAGATAAGTCTAATAACTATATCTGTAAGTATGACTTCAAGAACCAATCAGCAATCGTAGCTCTTTCAAGGTCTCTCGAAATTGAGAAGATGATGATGCGCCATTTAAGATAAGTGATCATATAATCCTCTGTTTTAGATATTAGCCGGACAAATACATGGAACAATGTCTTACTTATTGTCCATCAGTTTGTTTCCCGATTTCCGATTTGTTTGACAAAAAACTTAATTGAACACATCAACTTAGTTCTGACCGGGCCCGGTGCATAGGTCAAAACAAAATCATCGAGGGGCCCAGATATCGCTTCTAATCCAAGAAGGAATAGATAAACTTCGACTCATATGCTTATTCTACTACTTGTTGAATCACACACAAAAATACGTTTTATAACATCGAGTTACCAATGCGGTTTCGTACGATCAATGCATAACCAACTCATAGGCAACAAGTCATATCTCTAGGTTTGAAGACTTATATGATATTACCGTCTCACGATCACTCAAGATAAATTCCATGAAGTGATACCAATGAGTGTGGGTTGATTCCAATGCTCATAACTTATGAGCACTCATGAGTGTTGTAGCCCTGTCCAACAACTTAGACCTCTGCAACCATCTCATGACAGTCTTGATTCATACCTACTTCCAACATATGACTGACTGAGGAGAGTTTGAATAATATGATATACCAAACATAATTATTCTGGAAGTTAAAACATGCAAAAGAAATATAATAAATGATTGACAAAAGATAGCAACACTTTACTCATAAATAAACACAACTTTTATTCATCATCAAATGTCAATTGCACTTTACAAATTTCAAATTTATCTAACTACTAAAACTAATATCATCCTTCATCCCTATGCTCGGAGCATGCTGGAGATGCTTAGCCCGACTTAGTCCCTTCGTGAGGGGATCTGCTAGGTTCTTATCCGATGATACCCTCTTTGCCACGAGGATCCCTTCTTCTATTCGATGTCTGATGAAATGGTATTTTCTGTCGATGTGTCTGGATCTCTCGTGATCCCTTGGTTCCTTGGCTAAAGCAACTGCACGTTCACTATCACAAAAAATTTCCACTGGCTCCTTTACAACTGGTACAACTCCAAGGTCTCCAATGAAGTTCTTCAGCCATATCGCTTCCTTTGTTGCCTCGCTTGCTGCTATATACTCTGATTCGCAAGTTGAATCAACCACTGTCTCTTGCTTGGAACTCTTCCAAGTAATTGCTCCTTCGTTTAAGGTAAAGACCCAGCCTGACTGAGAGCGAAAATTATCCCTATCGGTCTGAAAGCTAGCATCACTATACCCTACAACTCTTAAGTCATCACTCCGACTGAGGGTAAGGACCTAGTCCTTAGTCCTCCGCGGGTACTTGATGATATTCTTTACTGCAGTCCAGTGAGCCTTGTCAGGGTTCCCCTGATATCTGTTGACCATGCTCAAGGAAAAGGCTACATCAGGACGAGTGTAGGTCATAGCATACATGATCGAGCCTACTGCAGAAGCATAAGGTACTCGACTCATTTCTGCTATCTCGGCCTCAGTACTTGGGCTCTGAGTTTTACTCAGTCTGGCATTACTTTGGATGGGTAATTCTCCTTTCTTGGAGCCCTGCATGCTAAACCTCATCAGCACCATATCCAAGTAGGTACTCTGACTAAGTCCAATTAGTCTTCTACTCCGGTCTCTCAGACTCCTTATCCCTAGAATATAGGCAGCTTCTCCTAGGTCTTTCATAGAGAAACACTTTCCAAGCCAGGACTTCGCTTCCTGTGGGGTTGGGATGTCATTTCCTATGAGTAGTATGTCATCCACATACAGTACCAAAAAGCTGACTATACTCCCACTAGCCTTGACATAGACACAAGATTCATCTTCACTCCTTGAAAAGCCAAATTCTTTGACTTTCTCATCAAAGCAAAGATTCCATCTCCGAGGTGCCTATTTCAATCAATAAATGGATTTCTCGAGCTTACACACTCTATTAGGGTATTCTGTACTGACAAAACCCTCTGGCTGACTCGTGTAAACATCCTTAGCCAAACTTCCATTAAGGAAGGCGGTTTTGACATCCATTTGCCATATTTCATAATCATGAAATGCAGCGATGGCTAACAGAACCCTAATGGACTTAATCTTAGCTACTGGTGAAAAGGTCTCATCATAATCAACTACCAGAGTTTGAGAAAAGCCCTTTGCAACCAACCGCGCCTTATATGTGTGTACATTACCATCCATGTCGGTCTTCTTCTTGAAGATCCATTTGCACCCAACTGTCTTATGACCTGGTACATTCCCAACCAAGTTCCAAACTTGATTGTCATACATGGACTGTATCTCGCTGTCCATTGCCTCTTTCCATTTGGCATACTCAAGGCCTGTCATGGCTTCCGCATAACTGTTAGGTTCATCCAAACTTACCAATGTCTCATCACTGATAAGTGTCTCACCTTCCGCAGTAATATGGAAACCATAGTAGTGCTCAGGTACATTCTTAACCCTTGTGGAACGCCTCAGAGGTACAGACTTGTCAATTGGCTCAACAGGAGTTTCCTCCTCAGGTTAAGTGCTAGGGTTTGAAATTCCTTCACAACTTGACTCTTGAATTTCTTCAAGGTCAGTTTTCCTCCCACTGTTTCCTTCGCTTATGAAATCTCTTTCTCGAAAGACACCCCTCCTTGCTACAAAGACCACATTGTCAATAGGTCTGTAGAAGAGGTAACCAAAGGATTTTCGTGGGTAGCCGATGAAAATACACCTCTCACTTCGAGGTTCGAGCTTATCATGAGTCTCGCATCTCACGAAAGCCTCGCAACCCCAAATCTTGATGTGCCTAGTTTAGGAACTTTACCAGTCCACATCTCATGAGGAGTTTTGACAACTTTCTTTATAGGGACTAGATTAAAGATATGGGCGGCAGTCTCTAAGGCATACTGTAACATCCCAAAATTCAAGGCCAAAAATTTCATTTTTAATTAGGTTATTACATAAAACCAAAGTGTGAATAATCAAAATATAATATTATGAAACCATATCAGAGTATAATCCCAAGATCTCATGTGCGGAAAACATAGTGTGATGCGCTGTGACCAAGCCGGCTCCTTTCCTTTGAAACAAAGTACCTGAAACCAAAACTGTAAACCGTAAGCATGAAGCTTAGTGAGTTCCGCCATCATACCACATACCACATAACACCATCGGTATCTTTCAACCAGTAACCGTCATCGGTATCTTTCAACCGGTAACCAGGGATAATTTCACCCCTACCGCTATCACATAATAATGTGTCATAAACATATTGATCACGTACTAACATCATAAACATGCTGATCACATACTAACATGTCATAAACATGTTGATCACATACTAACATATCATAAACATGTTGATCACATACTAACATATCATAAACATGCTGATCACATACTAACATATCATAAACAAACAGATAAGCATTGCATGGGTTCTGTATACCCCTTCGGTATCTTTCAACCTGTAATTGCCATCGGTATCTTTCAACCGGTATCCGCCATCGGTATCTTTCAACCGGTAACTGGGGACTATTTCACCCCTACCACTATCATATAATAACATGATATAATCATACAGTCAAGCATATCTGGGGTACTGACCTACCCTTCGATCCTAACGACTGAGTTAGAGAATAACTATTCCCTGCTACTACCACTGACACACATAAGCATATCACATAAGCATACCAAGATAATTATCACAAAGACAATTATCTACTAACTACCCTTGTTGGTGGGTCGACATTGTGGCCTTAGACCCACCCCTACTGGAAGGTAACTCACCTCACACTGCTGAAGTCCCGTAGACACAATCCCACACTGCTGAAGTCTCGCAAGCTCAACCCCAACTGCTGGATGACAGATTCCCGAACTGTCAACACCAAAGTAACACCCAATTAATAATTGGGTCCCAACACATAACCATAACACACACTTGGATAATTACTACATTACCCTAGGCTTGGCTTATTTAAGCCCAAGGCCTAATCCAAAGGCCCAAAAGTCCAACTGTGGCTCAAAGCCCAACATATGGCCTAATTTTCCAAATTGGGCCCAAACCTTTACATGGTCTCACCCTAAGGCCCAACCATTTATTCCAGTCCCACATTTGACATTCTAATGGACCAATATCATATAATCATTAAGGCCCAGACTATGGCTCATTTATGGCCCAGTTTTCCAAATTGGGCCCAAACCCCTTACATGGGCCTTACCCGAGGCCCATTAAATTATTCTAGTCCAATTTCTTGACTTTGGATGGCCCATTAGTAACCCAATTATCAAAGCCCGAAAGAGAGGCCCAACAATAAACCCAAGTGAGATTTGGTTTTCACATAAAATGAAAATTAGGGTTAGGTTTCCTACTTAACCCATTAAGGACTTAATCATCTAAGGATTTAATCCATTAAGTCCAATATCGCTTAGATTAATATTTGCCAATGATTATTATTTAATATCTCAAGTTATTAAATAATTCCCGCATGTCCCGGTTAATTCCCCAAATTAGGGTTTTATTGGCATTACGGTTTTTCCAATCCAAATATCAGCCCATTTATCGATTTGTTGGGCTTTTAGGTCAATTAGGGCTTTATTGGGCATATTAAGCCCACTAGAATATCATTAAGCCCATTAGGGTTTTATTTGGGTCAATTAGGGTCCATTAGGGCTTAGAAGGCCCATTAGGGTTTTAAGCACCCCAAACGAATCAAACTCACAAGGCAAGCACACCGCCACCCGACACGGCGACCGGTGGCGGCAGCCACCACCCTAAGGTGGTGGTTTTCAAGTTCTCTTCATTATTCCATTTTTTGCAATTAAAATGAAAATACCAAAGTAACACACCCACTAACTAAGCTAAACATACACACACATAACCACCTTGGTTGCCAGTGGTGGTGAGTGGCGGCAGCCACCATCCTATGGTGGCGGTGATGCCATTTCCGAGAGCTTCATCCATACACACACACACTAACTGAAACACACACACATCTTCACTTCTTTGCTTAGGAAAGGAAGCCAACCACCCAATGACGGCGGCAGTGACGATTTTACAATGGCAGCCACCACCTCACAGTGGTGGCGGTAGTTTTTGATAGACTCCAGTCTTACAGCCACACACACAAGAGCCTTGAAACAGAATCACTCCCATATGCACTCACGGTCACCTCCCATGGTGGCCGGTGGCGGCGGCGATGACGGAAAATAGAAAGAAATGGCGGCAGGAGGAGGCATAAGACGTCGAACCCATAAGAAGGAATAAGAAGGAGGTGTGGTCAACATTCCGAGAGTCTTCTGGTTGCTCATAGCCCACACAACGACGTCCCTAGCTCCGATATCCGGTCTTCAAAGGCACCTCCGGTTGCACAAACGTCAGTGGCGGCAGGAGGTCATGAGTCGGCGACACCCACGACGCCGTATCCTTCTCCAATATTCGACTGATGTCGTGCCTGATCCCGATTCTCATCGGTCTCCTTTATTGCCGGCGATAGAGGCCATTTGACGGTGCTAGGTGGTCGGAGGTAGTAGCGGCGTCGGAGATGGGTGAGGTGAGAGTGGCGGCTGCATATGATATTTGGTTTAGGGTTTTAGGAGGCCGGTGCATGGTGATGGGTTAAATACCCGCATCCCATATAAACTTTCTACATATTTGTCACAAACAGCCCCTCCTTATCATATATTTTCCAAAATAAGCCCAAATTTTACCTTTTCTACCCCAGCTTCAAAAATTCCCTTCAAATTTGATACCTAATTTACCAAACCGCCCCTAGGCCTCCAAAATCTCTTTAATGAAGTCCCAATAATTACCCTTTAGTCCCTGCCTTCCATAATACTTACAAATTAAGTCCGGATTTTACACTTTTAACCCCCAATCTCTTAAAGTGTGACAATTAGCTCTACGAGACCATCATTTGATATATAGTTATTTATTTTAGGGCTTCTATTCATTCATTAATTTGTTTATTTAACTTATACATAAATGGGTGTTACAACTCTCCCCCACTTAAATTAGATTTCGTCCTCGAAATCATTCCTTGCCATTCCTTACACACCCAACCACTCATAGTAACATGGTCACCATCCTAGGCACACCCTAACCTTCCTAGGCTAGTTGTGACCAATCTTCGCAAAGCCCTAATATCCTCATATGAACGAATTCCTCGCAACAGGATCACATCTACTCCGTCTGAAATCTGCTTTCTCGAGATGATCTGTATCCCTGAAAGCCCACTCATACTCAATCATTATCGTTGGATCCAATCCGTTTATCCCACAACTGGCTACTCAGTTCTGATAACATATGATTCCCACCATAAACCTGGGTCACAACCCAATTACCTCCGCAGATCACTTATACTCAGATAAGGCTCATATGCTCCTGTTGTGAGTGACTTGTCACTCCTCAAATCATCTAGCTATACCGTCCGCACTTGCAACTTGAAGCGTAATTGCTAACACTGCCCAAACGCTGAAACTGCTCGAACACTGAACTACCTGAAGTAGTATGCTGCCACATAGTTGCTTCCCAAAATCTATCGAGACCTCCCTGGTCTCAGTTCATCTGTCAGTCATTTGAAATACCAGGTTCCACCCCGGCTGCGGAGTCAAAAGGATTCCTACTTAGTCGCCTCAAACGACTTCTGAACGAAATCTTTCTCTGGAAGTAGTTGCCACTAGTTGTCATGCCACTGCGACTCTAACAACCTCCTGATCCAACCGATCAGGTCCATATGTCGAATCCCGACGTCACCCAATACATGTTAAAAGTGATTGCTACCTAACCGATGGTAGCCTTATATCACAAGCAATCTTATACAGTCCATTGCTTCCCTGATCCCACAGCTGTAGTGACACTCCTACGGTCGTATCACTGACTCAACCAGATCTAATCCGTCTAGGAAATTCTAAAATCCAATCCGTGGATTTCCATATACTTACTTCTACACCCGAACTGGTGGGTACCACCATTCCTTCCGTGTCCTAACAACGCGCTCATGCTATCTACCAACCAAGTGAAGGCTGTTGCTACACCCACAGACATACCTCACTCAAGCACGATCTGCTGCTAGTGAATGCTACGGCTACTCCTGCAGTCTTACAACACTTTCCATACTACCCGATCGCTAGTGAATGCTACAGCTACCCCCACAGTCTTACAACACTTTCCATACTACCTGATCGCTATTGAATGCTACGGCCAACCCCGCAGTCTTACAACACTTTCCATACTACCTGATCGCTATTGAATGCTACGGTCACCCCCGCGGTCTTACAACACTTTCCATACTACCTAATCGCTAGTGAATGCTACGGCTACCCCCGTAGTCTTACAACACTTTCAAACTGATCGAGCACGCACTCGACCTAACACACACTGAACTTGGGTCCTAACTTGAGTTCTAACCTGGTTCCCAAAACCCGCTATCTGATGCCAAGAAAAACATGAACGAAACGTTGGAACGTTTTCTAGACTTCCAACTCCCTCAATCCACAACCTAGGCGGCAACTTGACTGCCTTTCCCCCTGACGGGATGTCAAAGTCATCCTAGTTTCACACTTAATGCTACTCCTGAATACCTGATCAGTTCTCCCCCACTTAGCTTCAGCTAAGTCTTCACGGCACGCGAGAATTGAAGGATTCCTAATCCTTCTCGCTTTCTAATATCCCACTGATGACAACCTGTGCTTGCCCAATATGCCCATGCTAGTAATCAATCACCGGTTACACCCTAAGATCGCCCATCCTCTGAATCTTGAAGATTACTCTTGAAATCTGTCCAGTCTGACACCTCAATCCATCTGTCATGTTGACCATTAGAGGTATAAATTCTCACTCTGGCTGACGAATCCTCGTCCTCAGTTCCGATCTTGCAGCACTAATGAAATCTAACTGATCACAACCCATGCGAAAGTACATTCCTCTTGAATATCCTCATTCAACACTCACAATTCTGAAGCGATACCGATTCCCAATATCCACCTTGAAGTGGCATAAGATGACATTCCCATGAACATTTAACAAAATCCTGGTCTTGATGACAGGAACCAACTATAGAATCTTCCTTCCCAAAAGATTATAAGGGTCCACAGACCTTGGGTTCCAAACGAACCCCTAACTTTCTCATGACAATTCTGGCCCAAAAGGCCCCGAGACAACTACCGAGAGCTTCTAAAGTCATACCTTGGCTGAACGAAAGACCACCAATGTTCGTTCCCATAACTCTATAAGTAATCTCCAATGAGATGAACTCCTGTGATTGCGCATTGCCTGGACCAGGCCATGATCCTGATCCGGAACCAGAATCTGAATCTCACTCTTGGGTGCTTAACACCATATTGAACTGACACTCCAAGGATTCGAATATACCCAAGAATCCTTACCACCTTCTGCTGGCATAACCAACCCTGCCACACCTATAACAGCCTAACCCTTGGAGCAACAAACTCCCTTGTGCACTCTCTCGTACGTGCTGCACTGACTCCGACCCTGTTGGCCTTTCTCCTGATGATCAGAAATCATGGGTCTCTTCTCGGGACCCTTTATTATATGCACCTAGCACGGACCTCTCTTCTCAAAGTGCTCCAGATCGATCTCGCATATGCAACCTCTTGGAACTCATACCCTTCAGAGTCTGACACCCTACCACACTCACTAACTCACTTGCCAATGGCTAAGCTGCAACAACGGGAACATCCTCTGTCCTCAAATCGGGTCACAAACTTCCCCTGAAGCTTCTCAGATTCTCCAAGAATCTCACTGAATCGAGTATGGATCATGTTCTTTCAGTAGTATGGGCCTAATACTACCTTCCACACCTATCCATACTTTCCTCAACAATCCTCCTGAATCCTCCAAGTCACTTCCTCAAACTGGTACCCTGAATGCTCGCTAACAGCGCAACCGAGCCCACTAAAGCACTTTCTAGGATTTCCTAGGTTCCCGTACTCACCCAATACTCATGTAACACCCAGAATCAGAAAGACCAAGAAAATAAAGGAAAAGCTATTAGTCAAGGAGTCAACTCGTCGAGTCTAGGGAAGAACTCGACGAGTCGGAGCGGGATCCGGGTTATAGAATAAGTGACCGACTCGGCGAGTCGGCGAGTGGACTCGGTGAGTCAGCGAGTGGACTCGGCGAGTATGTTCTGGATAAGAAAAGCCCTAATCTTAGGGTTTGCACCCTATTTAAAGGACCTTATGTCCTCTCCTTAGCCCCCCTTGTCGGGCAACAGCTTCTTTAAGCGATTCCAAACCCTAATTTGAGTAAGAGGAGGAGGAAAGTGAGCTTGGGGCTTTTACAAGAGGAAGATTTGGAGGATTTGACCACTAAGGAGCTGGAGGATTCAACTCTTTGGTTGTGAGCATCAGTTTGAAGTAACAACCTGTCACCTTGCTTTTGTTGCTTCTAGATCTTCTCATGGATGATGTTTTGGGTCCATTTTGGCATGTTAAGGAGCCATTTAGAGTTAGAAGTCCAGATCTGAGGTTGCTACTTCAAATCTAGGCTTGTCTTGGTCCAAAATCCCGTAAAGTATCAGTCCTTGGTGTGTTGGTGAAGCATGTTTGTCATATACCCTAGCCCTAGAGTGTTTTAAGCGTATAGCTCCTTGTTTTCACGTAAAGTTTGCAACTTTACGTGAGGAATAGACTTTGGAAGAGTGGATCTATGAGTTGGATCCCCTGCATGGCTCGAAAAGCCACTGTATGGATTAAGAACTGAAGCTACTCGGCGAGTCACATGGGTGGACTCGACGAGTTGGATGAAGATAGATAGGAACTCGACGAGTTGGAAGAACAACTCGGCGAGTCTGTTGAAGATTTTTGTGGACTCGGCGAGTCTGTTCTTGGACTCGACGAGTTGGATTGCAGAACCTCAACCTTTAATGGTTAAGACTTAGATCGGTGAGTTGAGTAGTGACTCGGTGAGTTGGACAAGATGGGACTCAGAGATCGTTGAACTCAACGAGTTGGTGGGGTGACTCGGCGAGTTGAGGTGTATTGTGAGTGTTTCAGAGTATAAGGACTCGACGAGTCAACGGGTTGACTCGGCGAGTAGAGTCAGTCGGGAAGGTTGACTTTGACCAGGACTTTAACTTTGACAAGAGTGGACTTAGTTGGCTTCTAGAGTTCTGTTTGGATCTAAGTGATATGTATATTGATATTGGTAGCTCGGGGAGCTAGTGGAGCAGCGGTTCAAAGAATTTGCGGTCAATAGCCAGAGGGTTACCAACAAAAGTTCAACAGTGGATGTGAGTTTCCCTTTGTGTGAATGGGTCTACGGCCACAATGTCGGCCCATGTAGTTATGAGTAGGAAGACCTGGGGGTTAGCCCTAGGCACGGTATGCTAGTATGACATTCGGGACTAAGGTCCAATGTTAGCGGGCGGGTGCCCAAGGAATGGTTTGCATGATAGTTATACTTGTTGTCTGTGTGATACATGTATGTGCCTGGTAGGGAGGTGAGGGTGGGCGACCGTATCTCACCAATAGCAGAGTATGGACGATGTTCCATATCTCATTAGCAGCAGAACAGGGGGCGAGGCCCAAGTTAGGAAAGGAGTGAGCGTGGGCTAGGCCCGTATCTCACTATCAGAAGGAGTGTGGACGGGGTTCCACGACTCATCAATAGCAGGACAAGGGCAAGGCCCAAGATAGGCGAGGCCTTAGAACATGATTCAGTAGTATATGTTCAGTTATGTGTTATATGCTATTTTGTACTATATGTTTAGCGGGCGGGGCTCAGAGACAGGCGGGGCCTAAGAGAAACAGATCTGTATCCGAGCAGGGCTCGAAGCCAGGCGGGACCTGGAGCGGCGGGGCTGTTGTAGCGGGCGAGGCCCGAAGTAGTGGGCGAGGCCCGAAAGAGCGAGCGTGGCCCAGTATGTGCAGTATGTGTTTATGCAGGGTATGTGGTAGGTTAGGGGAACTCACTAAGTTTCGTGCTTACGGTTTTCAGTTTTGGATTCAGGTACTTCCGATAGTGGAGGGAAGAACTCGGGGTGATCGCATGGCACACACAATTAATTAGACAACCTGGGATGTTTTACTCTGATGACAAGAATATGTTTTGAATTGATACTCTGAAATTATGTTATGGCTTATAAATATGGTTTTAGTAATGTTTTAGAGGAAATTTTTAGTCGTGATTTTTGGGTCGTTACAACTCCGCTGCTGAAGGACTTCCCAATAATGTCAACTAGCTACCTTATGAATATAGCCACTCGTGATTTAGCATATTCACTTAGTAGCTAGCTCACATTACCAAGAGTCCCTCGAAGCACAAAACAACCAGCATTCAGACAATGGGAAATCTAACCAACACATTCCAATCAATCAGTTTATCCTCCTATCAGGAATCTATACTAGCATGTAACTCCAAAGGCTCATACAATCAAGCATAACCTAATCAGGCTATCCTATCAGTGACTGATCAGTACTATCATGTAATTCAGCAAGCACATACAAAAGGCACATAAGGCATCTTCCTAGATCCTTAGCCCTAGTCTAGCATGCAGTTCTCATAATCATATCATATCATAACACAACATGTATGGTTATCTAGGGGAAAACTTACTTGAGCTCGGCTGATTGCACGCATCACACACCTTGTTCTTTTCAAAGTTCTTTTATCCTTCCAAATTCTTTTCAAACTCTTTTTATAAAAATAATTTTTCTTTTGAAAATTTTCATACCAAGTCCTTAGTTTGAGTTCATACACACCCGAGAGTGTGCCCAAATCCCTCAAACCAAGGCTATGATACCAACTTGTAACATCCCAAAATTCAAGGCCAAAAATTTCATTTTTAATTAGGTTATTACATAAAACCAAAGTGTGAATAATTAAAATATAATATTATGAAACCATATTAGAGTATAATCCCAATGATCTCGTGTGCGGAAAACATAGTGTGATGCGCTGCGACCAAGCCGACTCCTTTCCTTTGAAACAAAGAACCTGAAACCAAAACTGTAAACCGTAAGCACGAAGCTTAGTGAGTTCCCCCATCATACCACATACCACATAACACCATCGGTATCTCTCAACCGGTAACCGCCATCGGTATCCTTCAACCGATAACCAGGGACTATTTCACCCCTACCGCTATCACATAATAATATGTCATAAACATACTGATCACGTACTAACATCATAAACATGTTGATCACATACTAACATGTCATAAACATGTTGATCACATATTAACATATCATAAACATGTTGATCACATACTAACATATCATAAACATGCTGATCACATACTAACATATCATAAACAGACAGATAAGCATTGCATGGGTTCTGTATACCCCTTCGGTATTTTTCAACCAGTAACTGCCATCGGTATCTTTCAACCGGTATCCGCCATCGGTATCTTTCAACCGGTAACTGGGGATTATTTCACCTCTACCACTATCATATAATAACATTATATAATCATACAGTCAAGCATATCTGGGTACTAACCTACCCTTCGATCCTAATAGCTGAGTTAGAGAATAACTATTCCCTGCTACTACCACTGACACACATAAGCATATCACGTAAGCATACCAAGATAATTATCACAAAGACAATTATCTACTAACTACCCTTGTTGGTGGGTCGACATTGTGGCCTTAGACCCACCCCTACTGGAAGGTAACTCACCTCACACTGCTGAAGTCTCGTAGACACAATCCCACACTGCTGAAGTCTCGCAAGCTCAACCCCAGCTGCTCGATGACAGATTCCCGAATTGTCAACACCAAAGCGACACCCAATTAATAATTGGGTCCCAACACATAACCATAATACACACTTGGATAATTACTACATTACCCTAGGCTTGGCTTATTTAAGCCCAAGGCCTAATCCAAAGGCCCAAAAGTCCAACTGTGGCTCAAAGCCCAACATATGGCCTAATTTTCCAAATTGGGCCCAAACCTTTACATGGTCTCACCCTAAGGCTCAACCATTTATTCCAGTCCCACATTTGACATTCTAATGGCCCAATATCATATAATCATTAAGGCCCAGACTATGGCTCATTTATGGCCCAGTTTTCCAAATTGGGCCCAAACCCCTTACATGGGCCTTACCCGAGGCCCATTAAATTATTCTAGTCCAATTGCTTGACTTTGGATGGCCCATTAGTAACTCAATTATCAAGGCCCAAAAGAGAGGCCCAACAATAAACCCAAGTGAGATTTGGGTTTCACATAAAATGACAATTAGGGTTAGGTTTCCTACTTAACCCATTTAGGACTTAATCATCTAAGGACTTAATCCATTAAGTCCAATATCGCTTAGATTAATCTTTGCCAATGATTATTATTTAATATCTCAAGTTATTAAATAATTCCCGCATGTCCTGGTTAATTCCCCAAATTAGGGTTTTATTGGCATTAGGGTTTTTCCAATCCAAATATCAGCCCATTTATTGATTTGTTGGGCTTTTAGGTCAATTAGGGCTTTATTAGGCCTGTTAAGCCCACTAGAACATCATTAAGCCCATTAGGGTTTTATTTGGGTCAATTAGGGTCCATTAGGGCTTACAAGGCCCATTAGGGTTTCAAGCACCCCAAACGAATCAAACTCACAAGGCAAGCACACCGCCACCCGACACGGCAGCCGGTGGCGGCAGCCACCACCCTAAGGTGGTGGTTTTCAAGTTCTCTTCATTATTCCATTTTTTACAATTAAAATGAAAATACCAAAGTAACACACCCACTAACTAAGCTAAACATACACACACATAACCACCTTGGTTACCGGTGGTGGTGAGTGGCGGCAGCCACCATCCTATGGTGGCGGTGATGCCATTTCCGAGAGCTTCAGCCATACACACACATACACAAACTGAAACACACACACATCTTCACTTTTTTGCTCGGGAAAGGAAGCCAACCACCCAATGACGGTGACAGTGGCGATTTTACAATGGCAGCCACCACCTCACGGTGGTGGCGGTGGTTTTTGATAGAGTCCGCTCTTACAGCCACACACACAAGAGCCTTGAAACAGAATCACTCCCATACAAAATCACGGTCACCTCCCATGGTGGACGGTGGCGGCGGCGATGACGGAAAATAGACAGAAATGGCGGCAGGAGGAGGCATAAGACGTCGAACCCATAAGAACGAACAAGAAGGAGGTGTTGTCAACATTCCGAGAGTCTTTTGGTTGCTCATAGCCCACGCGATGACGTCCCTAGCTCCGATCTCCGGTCTTCAAAGGCACCTCCGGTTGCATAAACGTCAGTGGCGGTAGGAGGTCACGAGTCGGCGACACCCACGACGTCGTATCCTTCTCCAATCTTCGACCGATATCGTGCCTGATCCAGGTTCTCATCGGTCTCCTCTATTGCCGGCGACAGAGGCCATCTGCTAGTGCTAGGTGGTCGGAGGTAGCAGCGGCGCCGGAGATGGGTGAGGAGAGAGTGGCGACTGCATATGATAGTAGGTTTAGGGTTTTAGGAGGCCGGTGCATGGTAATGGGTTAAATACCCGCATCCCATATAATCTTTCTACAGATTTGTCACAAACAACCCCTCCTTACGATATCTTTTCCAAACTAAGCGCAAATTTCACCTTTTCTACCCTAGCTTCGGAAATTCCCTTCATATTTGATACCTGATTTACCAAACCGCCTCTAGGCCTCTAAAATCTCTTCAATGAAGTCCCAATAATTACCCATTAGTCCCTGCCTTACATAATACTTAGAAATTAAGTTCGGATTTTACACTTTTAACCCCCAATCTCTTAAAGTGTGACAATTAGTTCTACGAGACCATCATTTGATATATAGTTATTTATTTTAGGGGTTCTATTCATTCATTAATTTGTTTATTTAACTAATAAATAAACAGGTGTTACACATACCCCTAAAATGAGATTGGTAGCAAAGCTCGACTCACCATGGAACAAACCATATCCATTAAGATTCCATTGTGCCTCTCAGCCACACCATTAAGTTGTGGTGTCCTGAGAGGTGTCAATTGTGAGATAATCCCACATTCCTTAAGATAGTCGAGTAACTCTGTACTAAGATACCCTCCTCCACGATCGGATCGAAACATCTTAATGTTCCTGCCCAATTGATTCTCGACTTCCTGTTTAAACTCTTTAAACTTTTCAAAAGTCTCGCACTTATGCTTGATTAAATATACATATCCATATCTACTATAATCATCAGTAAAAGTCAAATAATAACGATTAGCATCCCTTGTGGCAGATTTGAAGGGTCCATACACATCCGTGTGCACTAGATCCAACAAACCTTCACCCCTAGCACAAGAACCAGTGAAGGGTGACTTTGTTATTTTTCCAAGTAAGCATGATTCACAACTATCATCTGACTTTCGGTGAAATGACTCCAAGACTCCATCCTTTTGGAGTTGGCCTATGCGTTTCTTGCTCACATGTCCAAGACGACAATGCCATAATGATGCTCTATGCAAGTTATTATTATCAGAAGAATCAATACACCACACATTATTTCCTAAATTATCTACAACAGATACAACTTCATACACACCATCACAAGGCGATGCTTTAAAATAAAGAACATTATTAAAGAAAGCATTTATTCCACCAATTTCATTATCAAAAGAAAAGGTAAACCCTTGTTTGTATAAAGCATGAAAGGAAATAATATTTCTTGCCATTTCTGGCGAATAACAACATTTATTCAAATCTAAAGCAAACCAATTAATTAGCAACAAAGAATAAACTCCAATCTTGGTGACAGGTGAAGCTTTCCTATTCCCCATGATTAAGTTTATCTTTCCGTGCTCCACATTCTCATTTCTTCTTAGTCACTGCAAATCAGAACATATATGAATACCACAACCGGTATCAAGGACCCAAGATTTAGAATAGGGTGAGTTATTAGATAGAATAGTGTAAATACCTGCATGGTTGGGTTTAACTTTCCCATCCTTCACATCTTGCTGGTACTTTGGGCAGTTCCGCTTCCAATGTGACTTTTCATGGGAATAGAAGCATTTAGCCTCTTTTGGTTCAGAAGAAGGAGTGGCGAAACCTTTCTATGTTCCACTTGAGGAAGAGCCATCAAGGTTCTTACCCTTGGTACCCTTCGAAGGGCTCTTCCTCTTCTTCCCTATACCTTTCCCGGTTACTTAGACAGGGGCGGAGTTTGGATTAGGAGTAGGAGAGTTAACAACCGAATTACCTTTAAGACATGTTTCTGCGGTCTTTAGGAGTCCTTGAAGTTTGCTGAGTGTGACTTCTTCCTTATTCATGTGGTATGTTGTCACACCCCAAAACCACGAACGACGGAAACGTTCAGGGGTGGAGGACGTCATGTACAGTATCACAACAGTGTAATATAATAAACAAGCAACAACATCATCCATTGCATTACAAGTAGAGTTTTAATACATGTGTGTTCTTTCAATGTAGTAAGACACCAAAAATATACAATCAAAATAAAAGACGAGTATTGTCTGCTCCGTCTTCTCAAAACCTGGCCATCGTACCTGTCTACTGTTGACCTGAGAATACAAGTTATTTTGAAAGAGAGTATCAGCTTTAAAGCTGGTGAATTCATAAGTATTTAAGTGTCATTGTATTGCTTACTAAAAGCTGTTTTAAAAGTCATGTAAACCTTTAAATGAAAATGTTGATGTAAGTATGAAAAGCCCTAGAAAATCCCTTATTTCCTATAAGTATGAAGTGTAGTCTTCTACCAAGACCCGAATGTTTTGTTATGATTATGTAGCCTTCTACCAAGACCCGAATGTTTTGTTATGACTATGTAGTCTTCTACCAAGACCCGAATGTTCTAGAAGTATGAAGTGTAGTCTTCTACCAAGACCCGAATGTTCTATAAGTATGAAGTGTAGTCTTCTACCAAGACTCGAATGTTCTATAAGTATGAAGTGTAGTCTTCTACCAAGACCCGAATGTTTTGTTATGACTATGTAGTCTTCTACCAAGACCCGAGTGTTTTGTAAGTAATATGATATCTTTTCCTTTCTATTGACTAATACTAGATTACTTAGTCTAACTCCTCGTTTATGTGAAAGTATCACAAAATAAAGTAAACAGGAAAAATATAATCATGTAAGTGTTATTGTCTTGGGTCACCAGGACAAACACGACATCGCCGAAGCGAAAGATAGACCCTGTGGACATCCGAAGAGTGTGCCCTCATCCTCTGTAGCGGCAGCAGGGTGGAGGGAGGGTTAGTCCCGATATCGATCTCTTAATATAGATCGCTAACCTAATGATCCTCCGAAGATTCACATCTCATCCACTGCTGCAACAGTGGACAGAGGGATGGTTAGTCCCGTCACTGACTACTAAATAAGTGACAACCTTAGACATCCGTAGACGTTCATCGACCACTGGTGCTAATCAGTGGGGTTCGGAATGGTAAGTCCCGCCGAATCATCCCATTGAACTGGGACAGGAAAGATAATTTACACAGTAAATACTAATAAATCATCCTCGTAGTTCTAAGTACAAGTATCCAGGTAAGTAAATACAGGATAATGCACCGAAGTAGTAGTGTTCCTGTATGGTATTCATGTAAGTGTGTTCATGTAACAGGTAAGTATATGTAAACATATTCATGTATCAGATAACCCTAAGTAAGTGTACTCATGTATCATGTAAGGTATTGGTATAGACTCATGAATGAACTGACTCTTGTGTGATTCCTTGTAATAGTAATAATGTTTGATATCTTCTAACTATCCCTATGATAGCTAACTGGAAGGTAATTGGTTGTTCAAGTAGATTTATGCACCCTTGCTACCCAAGAGTATTGGAAACTAAATGAAGGGTGAAAACTATAATCTCTAACATATAAATGAACATATGCACTTAAGTATAGTTTGATTCAAGAAGGTAAAATAATGGTTTTGCAAGATATCTAGGAGTTTTGAACAATAATTAAGAGTGACTTGATGTCATTTTAATAAACATTTCAAAACTAATACTTTTGTTATCAAAGTATTTTAAGATAGAAAACCATTTCATGTGACACCTTTTGAAATATGTGAAATCTACTGAGTGAAAACACAGTTATAAAATACATAAGATTGATTTAATAACATATTGTTTTCTACTTGTATTCCCCCCATTAAAGCATTTAAAATCATTTAAAACATTGATTAAGGGGTATGAACTCACTTGTAGTCGGTGATTGGGATGAACTGAACGGTATAGGATTGCTAGGTGTCAAGCGAGGACTTGTACACACACTACGATCCTAATGAACATATAATTACACATATATGCACTCAATTAGTCTTAAGTTACTAATTGATAAAGCTAAGACATCCCAGACATAATAAACACTTTATATAAGTGTTTTAAGCCCTAAGGATTGCATCTAAGCTATTGTGGGACAAAGTACTTGTGTTTAGGGTTCCAAAGGACCCCATATATGAGTTTACTCCTCATATACTAACACACATGGAGTTTACGGTTGTAAACTCTTGAGTTTACGGCCGTAAACTCCCAACCATGGGTGTTTTGTGTGTTTTGAAGTTCCAAATGATTCCTAGAATTATTCCAACTTGGTGGTTAAATTCTTGGAAGGGTTTAAGGTCTAGAAACACTCCATTTAGGAGTTTACGGTCCTAAGGCCATTTCCTTTGGAGTTTACGGCCGTAAAATCCCTTGGAATGGTGTTCTTGTTGATTTCAAGCCTCAAGCATAGGTGGTATAAGTTCTAGGCTTTTATTCCAAGCATATGAAGACATTAGGCACACTTTGGTGCCCTTCTTTCATGTTTACGGCCCAAGAACAAAGTCTTGGCCGTAGACTCACTTTGATAAGTGATTTTAATGTGTTTAAGGCCTTAGATTAAATGGGAACAAGTCTAGATAAAAGCCCTAAGCTTTAGGTGCCTTAAAAGCACCATTTTTAGTTTGAAAAGGGAGTTTATGGCCTAAGAAACTCTTGGGCCGTGAACTCCCAAACTTGGGTGATTCTTGGTTGTTTTCTTGTCCCTAACACACATACATATGAGTCTAAGGCAGTTGCATAACACAAGGGTCGGTCTCGGCTTTGTTTCGGGAGTTTACCGCCCAAGAACACCTTGGGGGAGTAAACTCCTAGATCTAGTGATTTAGCCTTCTAAATCATGTTATAAACACATATAAAGCTTTCTAACATTACTAGAAAGAGGTACTCACGATTTGGGATAAAAACCCGAAGATCCGTGAGAGAGAAAATGGCTTTTCTCTAGTTGGAAATGTGAATAATGAATGAATTTGGTTCAAAATTCTATTTATAGTCCTGAGATATTTTTGGCAGAAAATATTTTTATTCCTGTAATGATCTCTAATATAATAGAGTGTTGGAATAACAGTGTTGCACAAAACCCTAGTGCACCCACTCTCCTGATATTTCCTGAAGTGTAAACCCTGAATTTCTCAAACTTACGCGAAAAATCTGAAAATTAACTTTGACTGCTATAACTTCTATTGAAGTGATATAGTTTGTACAGAATGGAAATTTCGGGTTGTCACATATGTCATGCGGAATTGATCATAACACGAGGGTAAGCAGTGCAAAATGATATCTATTGCAAGCTCCTCGGGGAAGTTCACATTAAGCTTCAACAAACGATCCACATACCTTTACATTTTCTGCATGTGGCTCGTGACGAGTTCTCCGTCCTTCATCCTGGTTGTTATCATGGAGGAGATTATTGCATACTGCTCTTGACGAGCACTCTGATGTTATCTTTCCATCATATCTTGGTGCATCTCAAAAGGGTAGTAGTCCTCATAGGACTTCTGGAGTTCAGCTGTCATGGTGGCCATCATGATGCATGCCACTTTGGTGGAATCTCTTTCATGAGTCGAGAAGTCAGTGATCTCCTGGGGAGTAGCAGTGGACTCATTGATCTCATTTAGCTCCTTATCGAGGACATATTCCTTGTCCTCGTAACGAGTCACCATCCTGATGTTCCAGATCCAATCCATAAAGTTGGGACAATCGAAGATGACCCTCCCACATAGATTCATGAGGGAAAAGGAGCCAGCAAGGTTTGAGCCTAAAGCAGTGTTGTTGGAAGACATCTGAAAAGAAGAGAACAAGTTTAGTTTAGATATAAAGATAGTCCTTAATAAAACACCCAAATGTAATATTAAGGCTAGGATCCAATCACAATATATCATAACTTAGAAGAGGTATGCTGTAATCTAAGCTATAACATATTTGAAAGGTAGGTGGATGACGATTCACCAATTTCCACCAAAAACCGAAATATAAATAATTAGATTTTAATTGGTTCTTAGAAATTCCTAGATTCTTTTGAGATTCAATGAACTTTTCAAAGGCATGTTTCAATCTCGAGTGTGCCCTCCAAGTTTTGTGACTGGGATACCGAGGATCACAAAACGAGGTGTGAAGTAACCATGCAAATCACTTGGTACCCATAATGTTTATCACTTAATCGATGTGCCGTGTTAACCACACACGCTCCACCGATACTATGATAAACTTTAATTCACCCTTTACCTACCTTGTTAAGTCCAGGTTAGTGTGTTGGTTAACCACACACGCTCCACTAACGACTTAATCAAAGTGTAAAGTGTAATTTCATGGATTAGCACCTTATTCACATTTTCTTAAAGTAACTAAGATTGGGAATTTAATAAAATATTTAGTTACTTTATAATATTCATCATACTTTTTAATGAGAATTTATAAGTCCTTGTCCTACCCGTTTAACTAACGACCCTCCACCGATCAAGGAAGCGGTGGGTGAGAGTGGACACCCATTAAGCTGCCATTTTATAGGCAGCAACCTTATACCCCCTTATAGACCGGCTTCGTGAATGAGGCCTACTAACGGTAAGACGACTTGCTCTTATACATACATATATATATATATATATATATATATATATATATATATATATATATATATATATATATATATATAAACTTATAATATTATAAAGTATAAGCGTTGATTTTTAAATTTTAAAAATCTAGGGGTTGGAACTAAAGTTTAATAAGTGACTTTACATGTTCCAAAACTTGAGGACAAGTTTTGTAACTTTACAAAACCTTTCAAATTCATAACTTATGAGTTATTAAAATGAAGACTCTTTATTTTATAACTTATGTGTTCTTTTAATGTTTTTTAACACAAAGAGACTTTTGGTTATCCATAACTTGAGGACAAGTTATGGACTCAATTAAAACACATAAAGATCATGAATTAAACATTTAAACAAGTAATTCCTATGATCTATCAAAATACTCATAAGAGCATGAATATGCATATCAAATTTTCAAGAACATATGAACACATAAAATCATGAAAAATTGATATTAGCCGTTGTAAATGGATCAGAACAACCATTACACCATCTAAAACAAGTTTTACAACACCAAAACAGTTTATGGTAATGTTTCTAGTCCATTTCCAGCAGCAAAAATCGAAATTCTGCACCCTGCCTGACCAACTCGTCGAGTGCACGAACTGACTCGCCGAGTTGGTTGCATTTTCACTTGGACTCGTCGAGTCCCCCAATGGACTCGTCGAGTCCCATGTGTAGACAGCTCAAAAATTCGATACACTATTTTGCATCAAGTATTAACAAACAAGCCTAGGCTTTGATACCAATGATGGGTTTTGAGCATTCTAACACCCCTAAGTGTACATGCAACCCTAGAAAACCTTGGATCTATGTTTGTTTAAAATACATGAAAAATATGATTTCCAAGGTTCATAATCCTATCTAGCATACATGGGGAACTTTTAATCTAAAAGATGGCTAGAATTACATACCTTGTAGTTGATTTGATTCCTTGAAAACTTTGAGAGCATAGCCCCCCAAGTGTGATGCCTCAAATGCTTCACACAACACCAAATGCTTTGGAATAACTTTATAGTATGTATAACACTTGTAAGAATCTGCTTGCCCTCTCTTGTTCTTAGTGTAGCCGATTTTGGTGAGTATCATGTTCCTTATATAGTGTGTCACATCTAGGGTTACACTATGTAAACCCTAATGTGACAGACTCTTCATTTCCATGACCCATGAGTTTGTACCTCCCATGGAGCATCCATGGAGTATCCTATAGGTTTAACCCAACTTGATAATCCATGGAGCCTTTTAGCCCACTATACAAGTTATGGATGATTTACATAATCAACCCATATATTTAATTAGTCATCTTTTGATCACATAATTAATTCCAAATTAATTCTTGATCAATAGTAATTAAATAATACTATTAATATATTAGAACTTATAATATATTAATAAACCACAAGTGTTATTTCTCTCATTTAGTCTATCAAAATGCATGATGCCATGCAACCCAAATAGACCATGCCAGGTCGGGTCAAGTACATACCAAATATAGTTATGGACTTAGACACCTTATCCAACACTCTAACCCTAATATTGAAAACCTAGCCCCATTCATGAGATCCTTGAGTTTTAACGGATAAATATGATATTGGTCCTTCTATTCCTGCCATGCAAGAGTTAAGATGTCTTAACGGATAAATAAGTTAAGGTTTTAGCTTTTGTACCTTTTATAGCCATTGAAAGTCATAGAGGTGGAAACTTTATGACTTAAGTCGATGTTTTGTGTCTATATCTAAGCTTTGGACAAAAGGCCTTAAAGGATAAAATGCTTAATGGTAATAATGGAACCATCTTGTGTACGCGAGGCGTACCTAGGAGTACGCTTAGCGTACTAGGCTGAGATCGTGTACGCTGGGTGTAAGTTGAGTACATTAGGCATACTTAACTGCCATAGACTTTCACTTTTGTTGACTTACGTTGACCGTTGACTTTTTTACTAAGTTTGACTTTGGGTCAAACTTGAGGATTTTGGACTATTAATTAAGTTTTTATCTGGTGGTGTTAGTGGATTTGAGGGAGCAAGTACTGCATAATGGAGGGTATCACAGTGTTTCACGGTTCTTCGATTGAGGTGAGTTTTGCCTCATTGTGTCCGTGGTTCAAAGGCATATATGTTGTCCTATTAGTTTTGGTTATCATTTAGTAGAGGATTGCCATAAGGACTATATGTAGTCACGTAGGATAGACTAAGGACTCATGATCTCGACTTTCTTGCTTATTCCTTGTTTGGTTGTGGCTCTAGAGTAAGATCATCTTTTCAGGTGTCTATCATAAGGGTGTAATGTGAACAGTCAAAACAAGTTCAATAGATTAATATGGACAAAAAAACATGAGGGACCAAATTTGAACAATCCCTAAACTATGTTACTCTTATAAGTCATTAACCCTTTCTACAATAGTTTATTCATATCACTAGAGAAATGGTTTGATCTTTTTAGGACCGTTCTCGTTGTTTGATGAGCTTGTATGATATTAGGTAGTTGGTCGGATAAAGGCTGACGAAGCCAATGATGCTTAGTTGGAACTAGGATGAGCAACCAATCTGAACCAGATCAAACCCAATTTGGAACCGGAACCGATTTAGACTAATAATGAGGACTAATAACTACACCTGTTAGACTATACCGATTTTGGTACTGGTGTCAGTTTTTGGGTTAATACCCGGTTGGAATCGACACATGTTCTTATGCAGTTGGTACAACTAGTTAATGATTTGAGGCCAAATGATTAGAATAATACCAAATCAACCGACAAAAAATAACCCAATATATAAAGAAATAAGGTGTTAATATAGTCTAAAATGAAGCACAAACAATAAATTCAATGCTGAAATAACATAAATTTAGCTTTAATACCCTATGTTTTAGGACCCATAATTCAATCAACATAAATTTAACTTTGAAACCCTATGTTTCAAGACTCGTAAGTCAATCAACATGTAACCAAATAAGGTGTTTGTATAGTCTAAAATGAAGTACACACAAAAAACTATGTGTCGAAAAAAATTATGACATTCCGACTTCAGACGAATGAGTTATGACAGTTTAAAGAAAATGAAAGATTAAGTAGGTCAGAGCTCAAACTGAAATACCTCTAATACGTGATAGTTGAAAAATGGTTCAATGGCAGCATTGAAGACAACTTGAATTGTCAGGTCATAAGGATGTAATACCAACTATCCAAACAATCTCATAAGGATGTAATGTGAACAATCCAAAAAAAGTTCAATGCTAATATATAAACAAAAACAAAACTTAAGGGACTAAACGTGAACACAAAATAACTTTAAGGATGTAATGCGAATTGTCCAAACAAATTCAATGGTAATATGTGAACACAAAATAACTTCAATGACTAAACATGAACACAACCTAAGCTATGTTACCCTTCTAAGTCATTATCCCTTCATATTGTGTAACGCCCGTAGATCCGGGCTAGTCAATTTAGAGGCAATAGGGGTCGAAAACGACTTTTCGACAAAAGATTATTTAGAATAAATAATCTTAACCAAGTTGTAGAGTATGTCACAAGGTTTCCGTACATATAAAGAACGCCGAAATCCGAGTTATAACGAAGAAGTTATGACCCGTCGAAGTTTCGCGACGGAACCGGCACGACACCGGAAAGCGTAAATAGTGAATTTACGATAGAGCGAGATTTAGCCTTAGCGATCTAAACGAAAGTCGTTGAATATGTTAAACTAAGAACATCGATAAAAAGAACGCCCAAATCTGACTTCGTATGAAGAAGTTATGATTTTTCGAAGTTTCGAGCTAGCAGTGTACAACCCGAAATTCGAATATTAGATCGAGTGATTTTTAGCCGACACGACCTAAACAAGAATCGAATATCTCGTTAAGAGTAGCGTAACGAGAAAAAGATGGGCGAAAACGGACATCGGATGCAGAAGTTATGAGGATTTAACGGACCAATCCTGTCCCGGCCTGTTAATAATATAAAATTTAAAATCAACTCAAAATTAGCCGACGGAGTCTAAACGAAAGTTGTAGAGTAAGTTCCCACCTTCGCGTGGATATAAAGAACGTCGAAAACGGAGCTCGTATGCGAAAGTTATGATTTTTAAAAGTCGGAAAGTGAATTTGCGAAATCTGTTGTGAGGGTGATGACGTGGCTCAATCAGGGCCGTCGCTTGCTGATCACGCTTCGCTTCAGATTTACGACACGTCGCTTCGCAGTACGCCCCGCGTCCGAAGAGGTTACGCCCCGCGTAGGTCTGATCTGATCGATCCGATGGGTGCAAGACAGTTGGGTCCGAGCTGGTGGTCTTATCCGAGGAGTACGCCCAGCATACCCTCGATACGCCCAACGTAATGACCGATGCCTGGCCCTATAAATAGATGTGCGAGGCTGCCATTGTTCTTCACTCCAAATCCACTTCTTTCTCTCACTAGTTTCTCTCTCTAGCTCATCTAAACCCCCCTAAGCCCTAGTTAAACCCCTTAGCTCCCGAGGGAAGCCCCGAGAAAAAGAGCCTTTCGGTTTCGAAACGCTGCTCCAATTAAGTTCCGGTTTTCGATAAAATTCGCTGTAAGTTTGCTACGCTTACGCAATTTTTAATATAGCTTTCAAATAATTATAGGAATGTTATTAGGTCCTTAAAAAAATTATTTGGGCTATTATTATGAGTTATATTGAGTGTTATTAATGCTTATATAATAATAATAATAATAGTCAGACTAATTAATTTGTCGCGGTTATCGTTAGACTAAACCCTAGTGATATTGGTACTTGGTTTTATCGAAGGAAAGTTGTTTTGAGAATATCGAAGCGCTGCCCGAGTGCTGAGTCACCACCTTTCAGGTGAGTGCATAGTTACTTTCATCTTACACATAGATATGAAGTATTTTATATAAACTACGTGCTATGTGTGCATATTATCTGAATACTTGTTGTCTATGCTGGATGAACGTTTTATACATGTTTTAAAGGATTTAAACTGTATACGTATTTTATATATACGAATATGTTGGGTATGAGATGGGTAGATGAATGATGAGAGATATAAGATGATGTGAGTATACATTGGCAGCTATAGACTTAGTGCCTATTGGACAAACACCGGTAGCTATGGACTTAGTACCTGTTAGACGTTGGTAGCTATGGATTTAGTACCTGTTAGGAATTGGTAGCTATGGACTTAGTACCTATTAGTTGGACGCTGGTAGCTATGGATTTAGTACCTGTTAGGAATTGGTAGCTATGGACTTAGTACCTACTAGATGAACACTGGTAGCTATGGATTTAGTACCCGATGAGTAGACTATAGCAGCTATGGAATTAGTGCTTTACGAACGAACATTGGCAGCTATGGATTTAGTGCCAGTCCTATAACCCTGGAAGTAAGAGGCTTCGGAATAAACGAATGCAGGATAGATGACTCTTAAGTTAAATCCTTAAGAGTAAAGAAGATAATGGGGATGGGTAATTGGGTTGATTGCTTGATTGTTTAAACATAATAATTATATTATTGTGGGTTGAAAACCCTATGTACTCACCAGGTTTCCCAACCTGACCCATTCAGTTTATTTATATCACAGGTGACGATATGAAGTGACATTACACTAAGAGATTTAAAGAGATGTAGATCACTGGTGTAAACAAATGTAAGTTCTG
Source organism: Lactuca serriola (assembly GCF_051521515.1). Classification (NCBI taxonomy): domain Eukaryota; kingdom Viridiplantae; phylum Streptophyta; class Magnoliopsida; order Asterales; family Asteraceae; genus Lactuca; species Lactuca serriola. Next base: position 161,793,940 of record NC_136414.1, on the reverse strand, counting down.
TTTATGCTTATGTTTCTGTATTAACGATGACATCCCAAACGTTTTAAGATGAATAAAATACGTTTCTTCGAAAATGTTTTAACAACGTATTTATCGTATTTTTCTGGAAACAAATTCCGCAACATTTTTATTAAAAGAACTTTGATTTTTATAAAGCATAAACAAAATCGGTCTTTTCTGGCCGTGAAAATGGGGATGTCACATATTGTGTGCAAATATTAAGTCAATTCATGCGTAAGCCTAGGAAGTCTCATCTTCAAATTGCTTTCAGGCTTCTTATATCGTAAGTGTAATTAAGGCAGATGAATTTCTTTAGTTAACTCAAATAATTTGAATTTTTTGGATATGTTGATGTTGATTGGGCAAAATGCTTAAGCTCAAGAAGGTCTATTATAGGGTATCAAGTTTTTATTACTGAATCATTGATTTCGTGGAAAAGTAAGAAATAGTAGATTGTTTCTCGATTTTCTATTGAATTTGGATATAAAGCTGTAACATCCCAAAAATACGAGCCAAAAATTTCATTTTTAAAACATGTACTTAGCGAAACATTAGGAATAAAACATTCAACGATCATATCATTTCACAAAAGATAGTGCATGTCTGGAAAACATTTTTATAAAACATAAAAGTGTCAGAGTACAAATCCCCAAGAAGATCTCATGATGCGGAATACAAGCAAGTGTGTGATGTACCGCTACCGCGCCAGCTCCTTCCCCTTCGAAGAAGAGGTACCTGAAACCAAAACTGAAAACTGTAAGCATGAAGCTTAGTGAGTTCCCCCAACATACCACATACCATACAATCACATAACATACATATATTGTCAGGCATATCTGGGTGCCGGACCTACCCCTTCGGTCCTCTCGACCGGATACTGTCTAGTATATCTAGGAGCTGGCCTCCCCTTCGGTCCTCTCGACCGGATACTGACCAGTATATCTGGGAGCTTGCCACCCCTTCGGTCCTCTCGACCGGATACTGACTAGCATATCTGGGTGCTGGTCTCCCCTTCAGTCCTCTCGACCGAATATTGGGGACTATTTCACCCCTACTACTACCACATAACACATATATCTCATAATCTATCTAACATGGTTGGGCATGACCGCCCCTTCGGCCCCATCGACCGGTATACGGGGGACTATCTCCCCTACTGTCACTAGCACATAGCATCATATCATACTAGCACAATAACATATCACAGGTAGTAGCAACCCTAGATGAATATCACAGAGACAAACATCTATCATACATTCCTACTGGTGGGTCGGCATTGTGGCCGTAGACCCACCGCTACTGGAAGGTAACTCACCTCAAAGTAGCCGCTGATCTACGTGGGAACTGACTGTCTTCTGCTGCTGCTGCTGCTTCGGAAATCCTCCGGCTATAATTCCCACAAAACCCTTAGTCAAATACTGCTAACCGTCCTCAGGGTAAAATGATCATTTACCCCCAACCAAACCAAGAGTCAAAGTCAAAGTCACTGCCAGTTGACCCGACTCGCCGAGTCCTTATCCCTTTGTCTGACCATAAACCCGTCTCTACTCGTCGAGTTAGGCATTGACTCGACGATTTTTCCTTCTAAACCAAAGGCCAATAGTCCTTCATCCTACTCGCTGAGTTGTATGAACAACTCGCCGAGTTCATCTTCATCCGAAGAACACTCTATGCTGGGACTCGCCGAGCTGTATGAACAACTCGTCGAGTCTGTTTTTGAGGCAAGAAGATTGCCTTGAACTCGCCGAGTCATGGCATTGACTCGCCGAGTTACTTCACGAGTGAGTCTGGCTTCCGACCCACTGAGTCACACCCAATGACTCACTACACCAACCCGTAAATACGAAAAGGGGGAAAAATCGGGGACTCGCGACTCGAATCGCCGAGTCAGATGAACGACTCGCCGAGTCGGCCACATGCAAATACTATACACGCGACTCTGCTTGAATCCAGCTCATGCCAATCATAGATCTGGGTTTCTAGGGCCTGATTAACATGTAAAGTTTCCAACTTTATGTGTAAATAAACACCCATGAGGGTTTTAGGGCTTAAAATGCACCAAAAGAGTAGATCTAGGGCTTTCATGCAATATGGCTCCATAAAGGTAGTAGATCCAAGCTCCTGGAGCTTAATCATGCCTAGATCTGGAGGCTAACAACTTATTACAACCCACAATGCACAAACAAGCTTGGGGAAAGGCTCAAGAAGGACTTTCATGGAGCTACAAAGAACAATAAGCATGAAAAAAGAGGGAAACTAAGTTATACCTCCAGGAAATCACTGAGATAACCCAAATATGTCTGGCCTCCTTCTTCTCTTCTTGATCCACACTCCTTCCCTCAACAAATCTTTAAGAAAACACACCAAAAAGCTTCAAACTCACAAGGAACAAGGCTTGAACGAAGTATAGAGCTCTGACGGTGAATGGGGGCGAGCTTGGGGGCGTATAAGAGTGTTTAAATAGGGTGCAAACCCTTGAAATTTAGGGTTTCATCAGACAGCGGGGACTCGCCGAGTCGCCAACTTAAACGTGTTCCAGATCCCATCTCTACTCGGCGAGTCGGACCTATAACTCGCCGAGTCCAAGGCTAAAAATGAAAAACACTAAGATAAATTTTACGTACCAGGAACCAGGTGCTACAAATCTCCCCCACTTATTTTAGACTTTGTCCTCGAAGTCTGTTGCTCGATCCTGAAACAGCTCGGGGTAATGCTCCATCATTTCTTCCACCGGCTCCCAAGTCCACTCGGACCCCTTTCGGTGCTGCCATTACACCTTAACTAATTCCACTCTCTTGTTCCTTAGATCCTTCGACTTCCGGTCGAGGATTGCGACTGGGCTCTCAATGTAATTCAGGCTGTCATCAACCTGTATATCCTTTAACGGCACCACCGCTGAATCATCCACGAGACACTTCCGCAGCTGGGAGACATGGAAGGTGTTGTGGATCTGGTTGAGCTCGGCTGGCAGATCCAACCTATATGCCACCTTGCCCACCGGGCTACAACCCTGAACAGACCAATATATCTCGGGCCCAACTTGCCCCGCTTCCTGAATCGAATGACGCCTTTCCAAGGCGACACTTTCAGGAGAACCATATCCACGACCTGGAACTCCAGGTCTGATCAACACTTGTCGGCATAACTTTTCTGCCGACTCTGCGCAGTCTGAAGCCTGCTCCGAACTTGCTGGATTCTCTCGGTCGTCTTGAGCACCACCTCGGTGCTCCCCATGACCCTCTGGCCAACTTCACCCCAACATATCGGGGTCCTGCACCTCCGACCGTACAACATCTCGAATGGAGGACGGTCAATGCTCGCGTGGTAGTTGTTGTTGTACGAGAATTCAGCCAAGGGGAGATAGGTATCCCAGCTACCACCGAAGTCTAGCATGCATGCCCGCAACATATCCTCCAAAGTCTGGATGGTCCGCTCATTCTGACTATCCGTCTGCAGGTGAAAGGCGGTGCTAAAGTGCAAACGAGTGCCCAACACATCATGAAACTTCTTCCAAAACCTGGAAGTGAACCGCACATCTCGATCTGATATCACTGACACTGGCACCCCGTGCCGCGCCACTATCTCCCTGATGTAGATATCGGCCAACTTTTCGGCCGAGATACTTTCCTGAATCGGAATAAAATGGGAGCTCTTGGTCAATCGATCCACGATGACCCAAATCGAATCTACTCCTCACGCCGTTCGGGGAAGCTTTGTGATAAAATCCATCGTAATATCCTCCCATTTCCACAACGGGATGTCCAACGGCTGCATCTTGCCGTGCGGTCTCTGATACTCGGCCTTGACCTTCCTGCAGGTCAAACACCGCTTGACGTACCACGCCACATCCCGCTTCATGCAGGGCCACTAATAGTCTTGGCGAAGATCCCTATACATCTTCGTCGCCCCTGGATGAATGGAGAATCGGGATTTGTGCGCCTCCTCCATCAAGATCTGGCGCACGCCTCCATGATACGGCACCCACACCCTACGGTGTAGTGTCAATAACCCTCGGCTATCATAATCGAAGGAGGTGACTTGACCCACTATTCGCTCACTCTTCCGATGTTCTTCCTTCATAGCCTCCTGCTGAGCTTCCCGAATCTGCTCCAACAGGGGAGTCACCACAGTCATCCTCATGCAAATATCCCTGATCGACGCTGCTTTGCGGCTAAGCGCATCGGCCACCACATTGGCCTTCCCTGGGTGGTAAAGGATCTCGCAATCATAATCCTTCACCACGTCCAACCACCGACGCTGCCTCATGTTCAGATTCGGCTGATCCATGAGGTACCTCAAACTCTTGTGGTCCGTGTAAATGGTACATCGAACCCCGTAGAGGTAATGCCGCCAAATCTTGAAGGCGAAAACCACCGCCCCCAACTCTAAATCATGCGTCGGGTAGTTCGCCTCGTGAGGCTTCAGCTGCCTCGAGGCATAAGCAATGACATGCCCCCCCCTGCATCAATACTATGCCTAGGCCTGAGATCGACGCATCACAGTACACCACAAAATCCTCTACGCCCTTGGACAGGGCTAAGATCGGCGCCTCGCACAATCTCTGCCTCAGAATCTCGAACGCTGCCTGCTGCTCAGGCCCCCATCGAAAGACCACGACTTTCCTAGTCAACCGTGTCAGGGGTACAACTATCTTGGAGAAATCCTGAATGAATCTCCGATAGTAACCTGCCAATCCTAGGAAACTCCGAATCTCGGATGGAGACTTCGGAACCTCCCATCTCATCACGGCCTCCACCTTGGCCGGGTCTACTGAAATACCGTCCTGGTTGACGAGGTGCCCAAGAAATTGCACCTCGCGCAACCAAAACTCACATTTGGAGAACTTGGCGTACAAACTCTCCCTCCTCAAGGTCTCCAAAACCTCTCTCAGATGCTCCTCGTTCTCCTCCTGTGTCTTGGAATAAACCAATATGTCATCAATGAAAACTATCACATATCGATCCAGCATCGGCCTACACACGCGGTTCATGAGGTCCATGAACGCGGCAAGAGCATTGGTGATCCCAAACGACATCACCACAAACTCATAATGGCTATAACGCGTCCGAAACGTGGTCTTCTTTACATCCTCCTCCCTGACCCTCATCTGGTGATAACCGGAACGCAAATCGATCTTGGAGAACCAAGAAGCTCCCTGCAACTGATCAAAGAGGTCATCAATCCTCGGGAGTGGGTAACGGTTCTTCACCGTTACCTTATTCAGCTCCCGGTAATCTTTACACATCCGATGCGACCCGTCCTTCTTTTTCACAAACAGGATCGGGGCTCCCCAGGGTGAACTGCTCGATCGAATAAATCCCTTGTCTAGAAGCTCCTGCAGCTGCGTAGACAACTCCTGCATCTCGGGAGGAGGCAACCGATAGGGTGACTTGGCTATCGGAGCTGCACCAGAAACTAGGTCGATTCTGAACTCCACCTGACGCTCCGGAGGTATTCCAGGAAGCTCCTCTGGGAACACATCAGCGTAGTCTCGCACCACTGGAACCTCGCTCACTGTTGCTTTACCCGCCTCCAGGGTATCCATAACATACGCGACATATCCCGCGCAACCCTGCTAGAGGTAGCGCCTAGCTCTTGCTGCTGAACATACTGCAGGTCCACGCTGTGGCCTCTCGCCGTGGATCACCAACTCTCCCCTACTCGGGGCCCTGATCCGCACTAGCTACTGTGCGCAATCTATCACCGCCCCATTAGGGCTCAACCAATCCATGCCTATAATCACCTTGTTCCCCCGCAACGGGATGGGAACCAAATCCACCAAATAGCACTCCTTAAATAACCTCAGAACACAATCCTTGAACACTGTTGATGCTCGTACCGATCGATCATCGGCAATCTATACCTCTAAAGGGCAATCCAACATGCCCGAAGACTCAGTAAACCTCTTGCTAAGTGCAAGGGAAACAAATGATCGGGTGGCACCCGACTCAAACAACACCTGGACAGGAATACCGTTCACATGGAACGATCCTAATGCATATACACAGAGCACATATCAATAACATAACATCACAAAAATAAAGTAGAGGGAAAGAATCATACCCGTCACCACATCGGGTGCGGCGCGTGCCTCCTCTGCCGTCAGCTGGAACGCCCGGCTCCTCACCACTGGAGCCTCTGCCTTGCCCTGTCGGCCATCAGTAATCTGCAGGGTAGCTGGAGTCGGCGCCTTAACCGGCGCTGATGCTGTTAACTGGGGGCAATTGGCCTTCTTGTGTCCCCTCTGGTTGCAGTGAAAACACAACAACTCCGATGTCTGAATCACAGGTGCAGGGGCGGTAAAATCCCTGCTGAAGTGCCCTAACTTGCCGCACTTGTAGCATCCTGACGATCCCAACTTGCACGCTCCCTTGTGCGTCTTGCCGTATTTCCTGAAGTGGCCCCACCCCTGTTGGCCTTTTGGCCCCGCATCTGATCCCTTGGGCTTCTTCCCCGAAGCCCCCATAACATGCCCCTCCTCCGCCTTCCTCTTCCAGATGTGCTCCAGATCTATCTCCCTCTCCCTTGCCCTGGCAATCATAGAGTCCAGGGTAGGGCAAGCTGAAAAACTGACATGCTCCCGAATATCAGCTCGTAGCATATCATGATAGCGGGTCCTCCTCATATCCTCATCACCCGCGTACTGGGGCACCAGCAACGCCCTCTCCCGGAACTTGGCGGTGATCTCCGCCACAGTCCCCGTCGTCTGTCTCATATCTAGGAACTCCCTGGCCAGCTGCTAAAGCTCGACAGCCGGCACAAACTCTGCCCTAAACCTGGTCACGAAGTCCGACCAGGTCATAGCCTCGACAACCGAGGCTCCCAATGAGTCACCAACGGACTCCTACCAATCCCTAGCTCGATCTCTCAAACATCCTGCTGCATATCTCACCTTCGACCCCTCAAGGCAGAAGCTAGTCAACTGTGCAGACTCAATGTCTGCAATCCATCGTTTGGCAGCTATGGGGTCCTTCGCCCCGTGAAAATCCGGCGCACCACTGCCCCGAAAGTCCTTGAATGACAACGTGCGAGATCCTGACTGGCCAGATGCCATGTCGCTCCTGAATGCTTGGAGGCGATCCTCCATCAACTCTAATATCCCTTCCTTGATCGACCCGAAGATAATGGGGGTCGACTCAAGGATGCCTATGGTGATCTCAGACGCGATGAACTCGCGTAGCCCCTCATCTACTGGCTCGGAACCTGATCCCGAACCCGATCCCTCTCCTGTATAGCCAACTGCTGGCCTCGAGCGTAGTACCACCATTATGAAATACAAAAGAAATAACAACTGTTAGCGATACTGATACCTCTGGAGGGATCACACCTACTACAAGTTCCCTGGTCTTATCTTAGCCTTCCTCGATTCGGGTACAGATCCTCTGCTTTCAGTAGTACGGGCCTGTTGGGCTGAAGTTTTATTTTGATGTTGCGTCTTTTGGGCTCGTTAGTTTAGCCATGTATACTCCGGTTTGGGCCTGTCCAACCGAGAGCCTTTTATGTATTGTATATAAGTTAATGCTTGCATGCATATTAGGTTAACGATTTTAGAGAATAACGAGATAGAGGTTAATATTTTTAGTGCTTAACGATAGTAATTTCAAGGTTTCTTTAATCGTTCTTGTAACCTACCAATCCTCTACAGTTGATGTTCTTAATCGAGCTCTTCTGAGGATTTTGTTTTAATCATTCGACTCGTTTGATTCAATCTTGTCTTGTTCTTTTTATTGCGTTCTTACTGTTTTTATATTCATATACTTGTTCAAGATCTAATCGATCTTCATAGATTAAAGGTTGTTTTAATCCCATCAATTGGTATCAGAGCAGGAGGCTGTGTAATCGATACACATCTTTTCTGTGAAAAAGATTTCCATTAGGGTTTTCCGCATTCATCAATATTTATTGAGCCGTCATATTAATTGACGTATCTTGATATTTATTGTTTTGCCCTAATCTGCTTTATTACAAGTCTGATCTTTGAACAGGTTTTTACGATCTTAATGGACGCGACGCAATCAAACCCTATTAATATTTCCAACAGCATCGGTTCGACGACAAAGATTCCAATCTTATACACCCATGACTATGAAGTATGGGCGCATCATTTTGAAGACTACGTGATTGGATCAGAGGATAATGGTTACCTCATATGGGAAGCCATCATCAATGGACCGTTTTCTCATTCTGCTACGTCCAGAATCATCAAGACACAAAAAGAGTACAATGATCTGCTAAAGGACGTGAATGATATTGCACAAGATGAAAAGGACAAATTCCAGTGCAACATTAAGGCGTTAAGGTTGATCAGATTCGCCCTTCAGTCCGATACATTTAGATTGGTTAGCTCATGTACGACGGCAAAGGAAGTTTGGGATAGACTTCGTGAACTGTATTCTACAGACGAGGATCTTGAACATTCTATCCAAACCTTGCTCTTATCTGAGCTTGGTGAATTCAGGCAAGGAGCCGAAGAAACAGTGACCCAGACATTCGATCGCTTCAATCATCTTCTCAGCAAGATGATCAAACACGATATTGAAAGGAAGCTTATCGAGCAGAAGGTTACTTTCTTGAATGGATTAAGGTCTGAATGGAGAGCAGTGGTTTCCACAGTCAAAGCCCATGAGCAGTTTAAATCATACTCTTTGGCGAAACTAGTGGGTATTCTCAAGTCCCAGGAGAAGATTGTGCTGCAAGAAAAGAACGTCGTTTCGAGTCTTGGTTCGTTGGCTCTCCTATCTAAAAGTAAAGCTGTGATGGAGGATGAAGACCTCAACTTGGAAGAATATGATCTCATATCTGAGGATTATGCCATGATGGTGTCCAATCCCAAGAGGTTCATAAAGAAGAGATTCTCCAGCAACAAAAACCGAAACTGGCAAGGGAGTTACAGTTCTGAAAAGATGAATAATGAACCGAAGGCTGAGGATCCTAAGAAGGAACCGAAGGCAGATGGCGATTCCGGAGTAAGCTGTTTCTACTGTGGTGGCAAAAACCACTATGCTAAGGACTGTGTTCTTAAGAAGATGGCTGAAAAGGACGATGGAAATGATGAGGAAGCCGTGCTGCAGAAGAGACTGGATGAGTTGAGAAAGAAGAAGTCTACCGCTAACCCTTCTATTAATGCTCTTATTGTGCAGGGTTCGGTTAATGACGATGAGTTCGGCAGCACAGAAGTTTGGTCTACCGACTCAGAAGACGAAGAAGTGAGGAAGCCTACCCATGGAAAGGCATACGTGGCTAAGGAGGAAAGCAGTGGAGGAAAATGCTTCATGGTGACTGACGTATCTCAAATGAGGGGATACAACACCGATGGTGGAAGCGATGGACCGAAGGTACAAGAGGATATGTGATTTACGGCCAAACCACTCAGCCAGCAGTTCAATGAGCTCGATGAACTGATAAAGAAGGTACAATCTGTTTTTATTTCATCTAAAGTACCACCATCCTCATATGAGAAAGAACTAAAAAATGTTAATACAAGAATTTCTCATTTAGATAGTAGCTTAACTCAAACTCGTGTCACCAATTCTAACCTAACTGATCAATTAAGCAGGGTGGCGTCGAAGAGTGAGGAGCGGCGAATGTGGATTGAGTTAAAAGAGTCGGAATTAGTTAAAGTTAAAGACGAAAACATTTATTTGCAGAGAGACAATTTAAAATTGTTAAAACAACGAAATGTGTTTTGTTTAATTGCTAAACATTTATATTCTAATATTACTCAGCTTCACTTGGATTGTGAAATAGGCCAAAAGATCCATCGCATGATTTTGCCCTTCCTAGAGTTCAAGGAGGATGAAATCGATGCCGAAGCCTACAATTGTGAGAGTGTGATATCGTCTGATGATGTCAATCCGACCTACATGTATGGACTGGACAAAATTGAGTCCTTTATTAAATCCAAAGACCACAAGGACATGCTCAAAAATCTTTTGGATGAAAATGACAAACTTAAACTGAGAACCGAAACCATGCAAAAATTTGACTCTTTAAACGCCAACGTAAGCTCAGAAAACAAAATTGATGTTGAAAATGCATCTGAGCTTAACGAGAACGAAAACATGAGTGAAATTTCTGTAGAGGACATGGTTGACTGCTCAGAATTTGTTAAAAGCGAACCTGAAAACCACAAGAATCTTATTTCTGAAAATTCAGTGGAGTTCGCTCGATTGTCTCAACAAAAGTCCCCGATATTAGTTGAAAAAGCAGTTGTGTATCAAAAGGTCAGGACCACTCCGAATCAAGTATACAAGGTGACTGGAGTAACCGAACATCAAACAGCTGAACTCACAGCTATTGTTAACGAAGACAATGCTGATGGCTGCGATGAGTACTTCTGGGAAGCTCCAATTGATAATGCACACGAAACCGTTGGCTTATCTGAAAGAACCTCTTGGATGAGCAAAGGAAGATACATCCCTGAACCTTTGAACAAGCCGGATAATTTCAATGAGCCAAGCACCAGTGGTACGAAAGATATTCCTCAGAAGGATGATCGTTCGGCAAAAGAAGACATACCCTCTACTCCCTCAGCTCAAAGTGGAACTTCAACAGACATTCCCTTTGCTCCCTCGGCTCAAAGTAAAACTCCTGAAGTTCAAAAGGAACCAGCCAAGGAGAAACCGAAAACGAAAGCTAATGTTCATCATCAACCTAAGCAGATGAGGGATAGGAAGATTGAAAGGAACCAAAGATACAGGAAGAACCTTTCTGAAAGGAAACAATTCTGGCACTCCCAGAATGCATACTACTCACACCAAGACAAGAATCTGAAGTATGAAAACAATCCTGTAAGAAAGCCTGAATGTTCCATCAACCGAAAATCAAGGTTCGGTTCACAAGAGAATACCAACCGAAGGCAAAGGTTCGGTTCACAAGAAAATACCAACCGAAGGCAAAGGTTCGGTTCACAAGAAAATACCAACCGAAGGCAAATGTTCGGTTCTAAAAAAGACTTCAACCGAAACCACAGGTTCGGTTCCAAGAACAACTCCAACCGAACGCAAAGGTTCGGTTCTGAAGTCAAAAGAGAACAAGACTCCAAGGCCAGTCCCTCCAATGATCAAAAGCAAAAGGGTCACCTAGAGTCACCAGCCAGGAAGTCCTCTCAATCCAAACCCTCTCATTCTAATTCTTCTCGTCCTTCTACTTCCACCGATTCATCTCCATCTTGCTCTAAAGCTAATTCCGCTTGTTCTCAAAAATCTCATTCGTCAGCTGAACAAAAGGGAAAGCAGAAGGTCAATGAATCCAAACCAGAGTCCAAACCGAACTCACCCAATCCTAACAAAATAAAAGTCTTTACCATTAAAAAGAAAGATGAAACAACTCTCATAAAACGAACATATCTAGTTGACATCTCTCTTACTATTCCCGTTCCCATGAAAAGCTCACATGGACCCAAGAAACTTTGGGTTCCTAAATCTGCTTAATTTTTGCAGGTTATAAGTGACGAGCAGTTTGACGAAGAATGGTACATCGATAGTGGCTGCTCGCGTCACATGACAGGGAGGAAAGAGGAGCTCAGGGAATACATATCTCTTGCAAATGGTGGCAACGTCAAGTTTGGAAATAACTCTTTCGGCACCATAAAGGGATATGGAATGATAACAAACGGAGACTTCACTATAAGGAAGGTGGCTTATGTGGAAGGACTCCAACACAACCTCATCAGTGTATCTCAGCTTGTTGGAGGTACAGGTCTCAAAGTCTCATTCGATGATGAAGGTTCTGAAATCATAGAGAAAAAGACAAAGAAAGTGATTCTCAAGTCAGAGCGAAAGGGTGAAATGTTTCCTCTAAACATGAAACCCATCAAAGGAAACCCAACTATATGCCTGTTATCAAAAGCTCAATCCGACGGAAGCTGGTTGTGGCACCGAAGACTCTCTCATCTCAATTTTAAAGATATCATCCGACTTGTCACTGGAGGTCATGTCAGGGGTCTTCCATTGCTCAAGTCAGGGGTCATGTCAGGGGTCTTCCAGCTATATGCCTGTTATCAAAAGCTCAATCCGACGAAAGCTGGTTGTGGCACCGAAGACTCTCTCATCTCAATTTTAAAGATATCAACCGACTTGTCACTAGAGGTCATGTCAGGGGTCTTCCATTGCTCAAGTTCGACAGAGAGCATTTGTGTGCTGCATGCGAAATGGGGAAGCAGAGTCGTCAAAGTCACCCATCTGTAATCAACACAAAAGTTGTTGAACGACTCGAATTACTTCATATCGATTTGTGTGGTCCTTCGTCTATCGAAAGCATCGGTGGTAGCAAGTATATTCTTGTTATTGTTGATGACTTTTCACGATTTACATGGGTGTTCTTTCTAAAGCTCAAATCTGAAGCGACTGAAAAGCTGAAAGCGTTTATCAAGCAAATTGAAGTCCAACTCAAGAAGGTCGTTCGCAACATCAGGAGCGACAATGGTCTTGAATTCAAGAACAGGGAGTTTGAAGAGTTTCTTGCAGAAAAGGGAATTAGTCACAATTTCTCAGCTCCCTACACACCACAACAGAACGGAATAGTCGAAAGACGAAACCGATCTTTGTGTGAAGCTGCCCGAACTATGCTAAGTTTCGCTTCATTACCTCTTTATTTTTGAGCTGACGCTATTTCTGCTGCTTGTTTTACACAGAACAGGTCTTATCTCAATAAGCGATTCACGCTCACACCATATGAGATAATAAACAACAGAAAGCCCAATGTGAAATTTTTCCATGTGTTCGGCTCAAGGTGTTTCATCCTTAACTCTAAAGAACACCGCAACAAGTTTGACGTCAAAGCCGACGAGGGAATCTTTATGGGTTACTCGCTCACATCCAAGGCGTACAGGGTCCTAAACAAGCATTCGAGAAGGATTGAAGAGACATACTACGTGACCTTTGACGATAGCTATGTCAAAAAGCTACAGGCCAAAGAAGACACTGCCGGGGAAATCTTTCCTCAAACTGGCCAAGTCACAGTCTCGATCGCCAATTTATATGAGAAATTTCTGGAACTCTTTGACGAACCGGAAAAAGCTTCTCTCTCAGAAGCAGGTGCAGCTGACAACAAAGTTGAACATATGAAGCAAATTGTCGAAGATGCTGCAAGAAGAATGCATGAAGGAGAATCGCCCACTGATGAATCTCCATCCAACAATGCTTCAGTCGAGGGGGAGCCAAGCTCACAAGTCCAGGGGGAGCCAGGCTCTACAACTTCAACCGAAGGTCCTTCACCAACCGAAGGTGCCTCTCCAACCGAAGATACCTCTCCAACCGAAGGTGCTTCAACCTCTGAAAGTCCAACACCACAAGAAACCCCTGAACCTCATGTTTCTCAAGACTCATCAATTGAGGGAGAGCATAATGATATGACGCTTGATTACGATAGCCAATCTGAGCCAGAAGAAATGATCAATGCTGAATTAGACCCAACCTTTGATCCGAATTACCCTCCCCTTACCAAATGGTCCAGAGATCATCCTATCTCTCAAGTAGTTGGTGATGTATCTGAAAAGATTCTGACCCGATCTCAACTGAAGGCAAAACAGACATCCTTATTTTCAAAGGTTGAGTTTTGTATGTTTAACTCATTCGTATCAAAAGTTGAACCGAAGACAGTTAACACTGCCCTCGATCACTCTGATTGGGTTCAGGCAATGCAAGACGAACTGAACGAGTTTGAAAGGAACAAAGTCTGGCGCCTCATTCCAACTCCTCCAGATGCTTCGGTTGTTGGTCTCAAATGGGTTTTTAGGAACAAAATGGACAAGGAAGGTAATGTCATAAGGAACAAGGCTCGTCTGGTGGTAAAGGGATAGTGTCAGGAGGAAGGGATAGACTATGAAGAGACTTTCGCTCCAGTAGCTAGGCTAGAATCTGTTAGAATATTTCTGGCTTATGCTGCTCACAAAAATTTTGAGGTTTTCCAAATGGACGTCAAGTGTGCATTTCTCAATGGAGAACTCGAAGAAACTGTGTATGTGGAGCAACCTCCTGGGTTCGTGAACGAAAAGTATCCAAATCATTGTTATATTCTGGATAAAGCTGTGTACGGCCTCAAACAAGCTCCGAAAGCCTGGTATGAAACGCTTACAAAATTTTTAAAGATGTCTAAATTTAAACAAGGTTCGGTTGACCCAACCTTCTTTCGCAAAAAGGAAGGTAACCACCTTATGATAGTTCAAATTTATGTTGATGACATCATCTTTGGCTCCACGAATCCCAGCTTAACAGCTGAATTCAGAAAGCTGATGGAGACTAAGTTTGAAATGAGCTCAATGGGTCCAATAAACTTTTTCCTTGGTTTAAACATAAGACAGGGACCCGAAGGCATCTTTATTAATCAGGAAGCTTACACGAAGACTCTCCTAGCGAAGTTTGGCATGATGGGAGACTCAAAAGTCAAAGTCCCAATGGCATTCAGCACCAAGCTTACCCCATCTCTAGACAAACCGGCTGTCGATATCACGCTCTATCGTCAAATGATAGGCTCACTGATGTATCTAACTGCTAGCAGGCCTGATATCATGTTTTCTGTGTGTTATTGTGCTCGATTTCAGGCAAACCCACGCGAACCTCACATGCTTGCAGTGAAGAACGTCTTACGCTATCTAAAGCGAACTGCCTCCTTAGGTCTATGGTATCCTTCCAACTCAGGCTTCTTCGTTCAAGCCTATTCTGATGCGGACCTTGGAGGATGTGGACTCGACAGGAAAAGCACAAATGGTGGCTGTTAATTTCTTGATGGGAAGTTGGTCAGCTGGCAATCCAAGAAACAAACGTGTGTGTCGTTGTCTACTGCCGAAGCGGAATACATTGCCGCTGCATCCTGCACATCACAAGTGATTTGGATCCAAAGTCAACTTCGAGACTATGGACTCAATATGAAGAAGATCCCACTATATTGTGACTCTGAAAGTGCAATTAGGATCTGTCATAACCTAGTGCAACATTCCAAAACCAAACACAGAGCACTGCGGTATCACTTTATCAAAGATCACGTGGAAGATGGAAACGTCGAAGTTCATTTCGTAAGAACCACTGATCAACTGGCTGACGTCTTTACCAAAGCTCTTCCTGAGGCATCATTCAACAGAATATTACAAGGGCTAGGTATGATGGAATCAGAGTCAGTACCTCATACTACCTCTCAACCTCAAACGTAAGAAGCGAAACCAACCGAACGTTCGGGTTCGGTTGAAACCATGTGTCTCGCTCATCTCTTCAAAGGTAGTTTTTCTATGTTATATATTTCATGTACAATTTTGTTTTTCTTTGTGTTAAAAGTATTTTTATCTTGTATGTCTAAATTCCTTGGTTTCTCAAAAGTTTACAAAACCGAAACCTACCGAAGGTTCGGGTTCGGTTTTCCAAAATTTTGTGGAACCGAAACCAACCGAAGGTTCGGGTTCGGTTTTTCAAAATTTTGTGGAACCGAAACCAACCGAAGGTTCGGGTTCGGTTTTTCAAACTTTTCTAGAACCGAAACCAACCGAACGCTCGGGTTCGGTTTTTCAACTTTTTCCAACCGAAACCAACCGAACGTTCGGGTTCGGTTTTTCATATTCTTTCCAAAGTTTTTCCAAAGTTTTTTTTTTAAGTCTTATTTTTTCCTTCTTACTTATTTTTTCCTTATTTTTCTTTTATTTTTTTTTTTAAATCACAAAAACTCCAAAAATATTTTTTTTTCATTCTTATATTTTTTTGTGTTCGTTCGTTTGTGGGAATATATTTGCTAAACTACTTTAGTGTCCCTAGAAGCATGCTGCTGTATGTGTCCCAAGCCTCATAAGATTTTGAATAATAGCCTTAATGACCTGGTATCCACAAACCTTGTCTTCCCAATAAGGCTAACCCATTTATTCTAATCGTGAGCTACCTCACTCTTTTCTCACATGAGTTAAGAGTTTTCTGCTTGGTCCTTATTTTCGCAGCAGAGGTACTATATCTTCTTACACCATCTCCATAACTCTTCTCCACTTCATTCGTTTCATCAACGTAACCCTTGAGACTCTCAGAAATTACCACTGAGGTTTATGGTTACACAACATCTGTGTTTATGATCTTAGTTTCGTGTCACTACGAGCTGAGTGAAACCCAAAATTCAACACCCAATGAATTGACGGTGAACAATTAAATTGCTCAAGCATTCACTAAAGGATTGACGAATGTACCCTAATGAAATCTCAAATTTTCTTTTGTGTGATTCCTATGAAATCGTTAAATACCATAACATTTCTTCCCTTGGGATCCAGTTTTTAATTCTTTTTCTGAGATTTTATACTAATCCAAGCCAATACAAAATAAATTCCTACCTACTTGTTCAACAGGCTACACCGGTCTCACAAGTACTTTGTTCACTTTCTTTCTTATATCAAGAATAGAATTGATGAATCAAAGCGAAACCACCCTTATTTAGTCTAATTAAAAGAAGCCTTTCAACATTTATTAATAAGTGTTTGATCGTAATTCAACGGGATTCCACACTAACACTTTGAGGTCTCTCTTGACCTTGAAGGAAGAGATTCGTGCCCGGGATCATCAGTTTCGTGTCATTATTGGCATCACAAAATATCCTTAAAAGAATTGCTTTATTTCTTTTTCTTTTACACTCTTTGCACGAAAATCTTTGATTTTCCCAAATTCCGTTGCTAATTATTTACAGGTTGAATTCTACTTTCGTGGTTAATTATGGAGCTGTGGTAAAAAACAATCCACGTGGCAATTTAATTCAAAATGGCGTTTAAAAGGGATAAGACGAACGGATGCCGACTCGGCGGGAGATTAAAAGGATTGAATTTCAAACGACAGTAAAAAGTGGGCGCGTGTGAATGTGAAACGGCCGCGCTTTTACTGACACTTATGGACGCGTGTGCGATATCCAAGCGTCATCACTCTGGCACTAAAGGGGCGTGTGGAAATGGAAATGGTTCCTCTCTCTGAAACGGCGCTTGTTGGGTAGCGTGATCCTAGGAATCTAACACTATCTTTCCTACGTGATCATTGCATAGAAGATATGAAACGATTTTTCTCTCTCCAATCCCTCATTATAAAAGGCAGTCTACAACACCATTTACCTTTTTACTGCTTCCGGATTTTCTAAAAGAGCAAAAACCTCCAAAGCGCTTCACTGTTCATCTTCTTCTCCAAACCTGCAACAATGGCTGAATCTTCTTCTGTTCATGCAACCTCACAGATTCTTCCCATCCGACCCCAACAATGTCTTGTCATTGATCTTAACCCACTGGCGTACGATTCCTACATGTCGCCGGTCATAGAATGCTTGAAGTACTCCCAGCTTGCTCCTGCACTCTCACGCATTGAAACTGTACCAATGGTGGCCCTATCGCAGGTCTACGCGACGGCTTACTACGACAAGGCCGTTGACAGGGTATTTTTCGAGCTTGCAGAACACAAGACCTCCGTTTCACGACAAAGGTTCTGCACTATGCTAGGGTTTGCGGTTGACCCTTCGCGAGTTCATCCGGAGACTATTCCGGTTGGGATGCTATTTAGCATGTTTTACAACATGGGATACACAGAAGTTCTCACCTCCGTCCCCAAGTTTAAGCAGTCTTGCCTGCCGCCACAGTGGAATGGCCTATTTACAGTCCTTTTCAAGGGTCTGTCAGAGAGGAGCTCAGGATCTGACGGTGCAAGTCGTCTCTTCCTCTCGATAATGTATGGGGTATACAACGGGATAAACCTAGACTATGGGTTTGTCCTATGGCAACAGCTCATTCAGAGCCTCTCTTCCTCATCCCGACACTCGGAGGTGTCGTTGGCCCGGTTCTGGATCTTGATAACAAGATGGGCCATGGACAAGTTTAATATTCCAACTGCTGATGGTGCATCGATGTCTTCTATTGGTACGTTCCATACCAAGAAGATCATCGTATCAGATGCATCGAAATTTTTCTTCATTGGCTCCATCCCGGAGACAATGTATGCAGATGTGCCCTCCGACAGCAGACTGATCAGAACGATCAAGGAGTTTAGGTCAACTGGTCCAAGGGAACTGACACCGGACATGCTAAGATCGATTCATGATGCCGACAAACCGGTGGGCAGGGGCAAAAAGGCAGAGAAAGGGAAGCAAGTGTCCAAAGCTCCAAGGGGACCTTCTCCCAAAAAGAGGAAACAACCGAAAACTGCTTCATCCCCACAGCTGAAGCGAAGGAAGACCCAACAGAAGCGAAAGCTAGTTATTCCCTCCTCTCCAAGCGAATCTGAGGGTGGAAGTTCGGACTCTGAAGGATCTCAAGGAGACGAATCTCCTCAACGAGGCAACACACCACCTCGGTCCCCAACCCCAGAGATGGAACTTCATCAATCTCCAGTTCCTTCACCTCCACACACCATTCCTACTTCCATTCCCACCATAATCCCCCTACCACTATTCCACCAACATCTTTCCCTATACCACCACCCATTTTCACAACTGCAACCGAAACACCACCAGTAACCGAAACCCCACCCGTAACCGAACCACCACAAACCGAAACCCATACAACCGAACCTACCCATACTCAACCACCACCCAAAACTACCCTACCCAATACTCCAACCACAACACCCCCAGCTTCACCACCCCCTCCATCTCCAGAAAATGCCTCTGATGGAGACGATACTTATCTTGGCGGGGAACACATGAACTTTGATTCGGTCTACTATAGTCCGTTTCAAGTTCAGAGTGACGAGGAGGATGATGCTCCAGTGACAAAGAAGCATATCCGAGAGCTTAACGAGAAGGTTGATCTACTTCTCGCCTCCTCTTCCAACCAGCAGTCATCTCTTTCTGAAGCTGCCCTTCAGAAGATTGTTGACGCCTTCTCAAGGGCTCAACATGATTCGGTGGCCTCAGCAACTGCTGCAATCGATGCCTCCACCTGAGCCTGTGAGGCAGCGACCGAAAAAGTCGATAAACTATTCTCCGAGGCTTCTGTCCTGCTGAAGTCTTTGCAGGAAAGCGCCGACGCCACGAAGACGACTTTGGAACCAATCGTTCAACAATTGGCCAAGTTTGTCTCAACGGAGTTGCCTTCGTTCGCCACCCTACGCCAGACTATAAGCGACGACAACTCGGCACTTCGTGCCTCCATCGATGCCCGCCTGGCTAAGCTACAAGAGGATCTTGCAGCTGAGAATTCTCTGATGGACGTTTTGGCGAGCAAAACAACCGCCCTCAAGGTCAAGAGCATGGAGCTTTCCAACTCACAACAACAATTGGACGCTCTTCGATCCGAAAGGGAGGTGATCAGATCTTGTGTTTCGGATGTCCACGCAGCATTATCTAACATCCTTGAAGCACACGATCCTATTCTCAATCACTCAGTGAGGCGCACCCTTGCTGAAAAGCTATCTCCGGCCATGGACCTTCTTAGCAAAATCGAAGGCCTTCCGAGTTTCGTGTCCATTCTGAAACAAGGGGGAGATGAGAAGAAAGGATCGAAACCACCTCCTTCCTCCAAAGCTACTCACACAACCGAACCACCCTCTGCTGATCATGCTTCAGGTTCAGGTGTGAAGAACAAGGGTAAAAACATAGCTGAGGAAGATGAAGATGAAGATGAAGACAGGGAGACCATTGCTGACATGTTAAAACGAAAGAACAGTTGCAATGCTGATGATGATGCCAGTCGTGTGGCGCGAGAGGCTGAAGAAGCCGAACGTAAGCAAAAAGAAGCCCACGATCTCCTTGAGAGCCGAAAGCTGCTCTTCCCTGCCTGGACCAGGGAACGTATGATAAAAGAGGCCACAGAAACTCCAAGCATATTATGGCTCGAGCCGGTTATATCATTCGACTGCAACAACACTGTCGATTCGCAGTTCGATATGCCGCTGACTCGAAAGGCGTTCATCTTCCACGCCTTCTCTAACATTTTTGAAGTCCCGCATCCGAACGATGAGCTTGACAGGGAGCTCATTGACTTCTATCTGGAGGCCGCTCGCCCTCAATACCTTACCTGGAGCGCCCAGAAGATTATGAACGTTCGGGTGCTGAAGCCTTATGCCGTGGGGAGATTCACAAACGTTAGGTTCAAGCTCATTCGAGGATCTGCAAGAACTGCTCATATTATCTCCCTGGCGGATCTGTCGAATCTAAATCCTCATGATTGGATTGTCCTGTACAATATCCTTTTGACTAATGAAACCGAATATGGTCCCATCATAGACCATGTCAAAAGGATGTTAGCATGCTACATCATGGAGGTTGCCCTAATGGATCAGGAGGTTGCCACAGTCTTCAAGAAGAAACCGAAGATAGCTCCTGTGGGATCGGCCAGTGATCTCAACAAAATGCAAATGGGCAAGATTGATCCGAGGCGAAACTCGGTAATGTTCACTAGAGCCGAAGGACAGAAATGTCTCTTCGCTTTAGCTGACAAACACCTTTACACCACAGCTTGCTTGGAGCACGTTTTATCAATTATCAAGCGGTGTAAAGAGAATTCGGCTGATGATGTCAAGTACTTCAACGACATGATCAATTGGTACATCCGATTTAGACAGACCATCCTCTCCATAACCAAGTGTCTGTTTAGCACCGTGAAGAAGAAGGTACCTGCTTCAGCTGCTGGCCCAAGTAACAAGTGAAGGTCTCGCTCCAAATTGACGCAAAGGGGGAGATTGTTGGGCTGAAGTTTTATTTTGATGTTGCGTCTTTTGGGCTCGTTAGTTTAGCCATGTATACTCCGGTTTGGGCCTGTCCAACCGAGAGCCTTTTATGTATTGTATATAAGTTAATGCTTGCATGCATATTAGGTTAACGATTTTAGAGAATAACGAGATAGAGGTTAATATTTTTAGTGCTTAACGATAGTAATTTCAAGGTTTCTTTAATCGTTCTTGTAAACTACCAATCCTCTACAGTTGATGTTCTTAATCGAGCTCTTCTGAGGATTTTGTTTTAATCATTCGACTAGTTTGATTCAATCTTGTCTTGTTCTTTTTATTGCGTTCTTACTGTTTTTATATTCATATACTTGTTCAAGATCTAATCGATCTTCATAGATTAAAGGTTGTTTTAATCCCATCAGGGCCCATACTACCTTCCACATCTATCCGTACCTTCTCCAAGGACTGCCTTGACTCTACCAGGTTCCTTTCACCACCGCTGATCTCTGCTACTCTTATCCTAGGCTTACCCTAGGAAATCTCTGACTCCACCCAACCTAGTCATTAGCTGCTGAAGGTCTCTTGGTGATGCCAACTAGCTATTACCTGAATACAATCACATGCGACGAGGCTTGGATAATCCTTCGAGTAAGGGACTCATCCCTACAACGGTTAGGACTCAAACAAGAGCTACGCAATAGGGTCAAATCTATCACTCTGAGATTATTCAACCCTGATCACATGTGACCTTAACGTATTCACCTAATAGCTAACTTCCATCACTCAAAGCCCACATAGCACAAAGCAAACAACATTTGGACAAAAGGAAACAATCTTAAGCAACTCTATCCTCGTAGAGAAAAACTGAACAAGCATACACTGCTAAACTCGTACTATCAGGCATAACCTAAACTGGCTATCCTACCGCTGTCTACTCAATTCTAGCATGCAACTTTTCATACACTGAAGCACATAAAGCAGGCACATAAGACTTCACTCCTAGATCCTTAGTCCTATTCTAGCATACTGTTCTATTGAAACTGATAAGCATAACATAAGCTTGTATGGGTACTTTGGGGAATACTTACTTGAGCTTGGCCGGTCGCGCACATCACACACTTTGTTCTTTCTTAAAACCCTTTACTTAGCCTTTTAGAAAACATTTTCTTTTTCCAAAATCTTTTAATCCCTCGATTTGAGTTCAAACACCCCTGAAGGTGTGTCCGAATCCCGCAAACCAGGGCTCTGATACCAGCTTGTAACATCCCAAAAATACGAGCCAAAAAATTCATTTTTAAAACATGTACTTAGCGAAACATTAGGAATAAAACGTTCAACGATCATATCATTTCACAAAAGATAGTGCATGTCTGGAAAACATTTTTATAAAACATAAAAGTGTCAGAGTACAAATCCCCAAGAAGATCTCATGATGCGGAATACAAGCATGTGTGTGATGTACCGCTACCGCGCCAGCTCCTTCCCCTTCGAAGAAGAGGTACCTGAAACCAAAACTAAAAACTGTAAGCACGAAGCTTAGTGAGTTCCCCCAACATACCACATACCATACAATCACATAACATACATATATTGTCAGGCATATCTGGGTGCCCGACCTACCCCCCTTCGGTCCTCTCGACCGGATACTGTCTAGTATATCTGGGAGCTGGCCTCCCCTTCGGTCCTCTCGACCGGATACTGACCATTATATCTGGGAGCTTGCCTCCCCTTCGGTCCTCTTGACCGGATACTGACTAGCATATCTGGGTGCTGGTCTCCCCTTCGGTCCTCTCGACCGGATACTGGGGACTATTTCACCCCCTACTACTACCACATAACACATATATCTCATAATCTATCTAACATGGCTGTGCATGACCGCCTCTTCGGCCCCATCGACCGGTATACTGGGGACTATCTCCCCCTACTGTCACTAGCACATAACATCATATCATACTAGCACAATAACATATCACAGGTAGTAGCAACCCTAGATGAATATCACAGAGACAAACATCTATCATACATTCCTACTGGTGGGTCGGCATTGTGGCCGTAGACCCACCGCTGCTGGAAGGTAACTCACCTCAAAGTAGCCGTTGATCTACGTGGGAACTGACTGTCTTCTGCTGCTGCTGCTCCGGAAATCCTCCGGCTATAATTCCCACAAAACCCTTAGTCAAATACTGCTAACCGTCCTCGGGGTAAAATGACCATTTACCCCCAACCAAACCAAGAGTCAAAGTCAAAGTCACTGCCAGTTGACCCGACTCGCCGAGTTGGCTTGCCAACTCGCCGAGTCCTTATCCCTTTGTCTGACCATAAACCCGTCTCTACTCGTCGAGTTAGGCATTGACTCGACGAGTTTTCCTTCTAAACCAAAGGCCAATAGTCCTTCATCCTACTCGCCGAGTTGTATGAACAACTCTCCGAGTTCATCTTCATTCGAAGAACACTCTATGCTGGGACTCGCCGAGCTATATGAACAACTCGCCGAGTCTGTTTTTGAGGCAAGAAGATTGCCTTGAACTCGCCGAGTCATGGCATTGACTCGCCGAGTTGCTTCATGAGTGAGTCTGGCTTCCGACCCACTGAGTCACACCCAATGACTCACTACTCCAACCCGCAAATACGAAAAGGGGGAAAACTCGGGGACTCGCGACTCGACTCGCCGAGTCAGATGAACGACTCGCCGAGTCGGCCACATGCAAATACTATACACGCGACTCTGCTTGAATCCAGCTCATGCCAATCATAGATCTAGGTTTCTAGGGCTTGATTAACACGTAAAGTTTCCAACTTTACGTGTAAATAAACACCCATGAGGGTTTTAGGGCTCAAAATGCACCAAAAGAGTAGATATAGGGCTTTCATGCAATATGGCTCCATAAAGGCAGTAGATCCAAGCTCCTGGAGCTCAATCATGCCTAGATCTGGAGGCTAACAACTTATTACAACCCACAATGCACAAACAAGCTTGGGGAAAGGCTCAAGAAGGACTTTCATGGAGCTACAAAGAACAATAAGCATGAAAAAAGAGGGAAACTAAGTTATACCTCCAGGAAATCACTGAGATAACCCAAATATGTCTGGCCTCCTTCTTCTCTTCTTGATCCACACTCCTTCCCTCAACAAATCTTTAAGAAAACACACCAAAAAGCTTCAAACTCACAAGGACCAAGGCTTGAACGAAGTATAGAGCTCTGAGGGTGAATGGGGGTGAGCTTGGGGGCGGATAAGAGGTTTTAAATAGGGTGCAAACCCTTGAAATTTAGGGTTTCATTAGACAGCGGGGACTCGCCGAGTCGCCAACTTAAACGTGTTCCGGATCCCGTCTCTACTCGGCGAGTCGGACCTACAACTCGCCGAGTCCATGGCTAAAAATGAAAAACACTAAGATAAATTTTACGTACCAGGAACCAGGTGCTACAAGAGCGTTGGGTTCTATAACTTGTGAAATTGTGAGGATTCTTAAAGTTTTGTTTGGGACCAAATGTTTTTTTTGAGTAATTTCTTATTTTAAAGTCAACATATTCATACAATGGACAATTCATGTAGCACCTTGTGGGTAAACAATGCTAAGAATAAAAAGAAGACAAAATTGCAAAAATGGTCCATGTGGTATGCATTTTTTTTGGGGTTTTTGTCCAAACCACGAGTTTTTTTGGTTTCGTGGTCCTTTTGGACTGGTTTGTGAAAATGGTCTCTGTACTTAACTCCCGTTAAAAAGAATTCGTTAACTCCCTCATGTGCCTTCCACATGAGGGTATTTCCGTCTTTTTACTTCTAGGGACCATTTTCGCATAAGAATGTCAATGCTTCCTTTTACCTTTTATCCCTTATTTACATTCTCAAACACCCGTTAACTCCCCACCTCCCTCCTTCTTCCTTCTTCTCCATTAAACCTGCAAAAAAACTTCGTTCGTTATCCAAAGAACCTAATCGAAGCAAAAGGAGACAAGATCATACGTTAAAGCCAAAATGGTGTACGTAATGTGGCAGATCAGACCAAAAAATGAAGTTGTAGACGTATCATCCGTATATGGTAAGTTGCTATGTTTTATTTAACTTTCATATTTTGCATTTTCCCCTTGATTTATACTAAAATCTGCAAAATTTTGACTTTGTTATCACGTACAATTTTGACTTGTAGCGGGTGCACCTACATGGTTTAGTATTAAGCTTCATCACAATGGGAAGTTTACTAAGTTACTTGATATAAAGTATATTGGAGGTGAAGTGTGTTATGTTGATTATGTGGACATAGATGAGTTTTCTGTACATGAACTTGATGCCATAATGCTTGACCTAGGTTACCCAGACCCACGAATGATTGAATTGACTGACGAATCCCCGGTGATATACTAAAATTTCAGGATACCCAATGGTGACTTTCAATTTGGTCTTAGAGCTTTAGGGAATGATCAGGATGTTATCAATCTTTCTAAATTTATTCTAAATAGCAAGTTGATTGAGGTGTACACAGAACATGGGAAGACAAATCTACTCACTTACTTTATGTCTCCGAATGCAAAGGGTAAAGTTGTCATTGAGGAATTACCAGAAAATGATGATCAAGGGGCTGAAGTTGAGGCTGAAGTTCATGTAGAATCTCCATTGAGAAATATGAACAATGTCAATGATGAGCCAATTGGTGAGTACATGTCTTTAATTCTTTTTGGGAGTAAAAGTGATGCTTTCTCACCAGAGTATAGAATGGGTAGAGTTGGGAATTCAAAAAGAGGTGAAGGTTCTTGTAGAAAGAGGCTTAATTTATAGGATATTGATGATTTAAAAGAGAAATAAAACACTGATGAGGGTGTTTAGGAGGTTCAGGAGGCTACAACTATTGTTGAAGGATGCTACAAGCTATTTACTTCAAATATTGCTAATGTGGGGGATGCAATGACTAGGGTTCAGGATAATGACCATATTGAAGGATGCTACAAGACCCCACCTGTTAATGATGATGAACAATATAATGAGTTTGTTGATAACCTTATGGACAATTTACTTGGAAGTGATGAGGATGTTGAAGAGTAGGAAGAGGATGATGAATCTCAAGAGAGTGATGAAGACTATGAAAAGGATGAAGGTGATGATGAGGATGGGAAACAATCTGAAAATGAAGATCAAGTGGATGACATAATGGGTGAGGAGAACAATATACAAGATGTTGATGTGGATATGGCAGACTTCTATCTAAATGTTGAAAGTGATGTTGAAGGAGCATGTATTAATGATGTTCATGGTCATGAACCTGAATATATGGAAGTGATCAACAATGAGGAGTTCAAATCATTGGATGAAGGATCAGACCAAGACAGAGGAAAAAGAGCTCTTATAAAAAATTTAGGAAAAGAAAAAAGGTGCAGCTTTGGGTCAGTACATATACAATCATTCTCAGTTGGACAAAAGTTTAAAAGTAAAAAAGAACTAAAGGAGCTAATTGATGTGCATGCACTAGAAACAAGAAGGAATATATTCTTTAAAAAAATGACAATCTAAGGCTTAGGGCATAATGCAGAGGAGTTGTACCTATCATCAATAAAGGCCAAGTGGGGACTCAACCTACCACTTCAAAAAGCAAGGGCAAAGAAGTAAAGACACAAAAAGTAACATGTGGTTGGTATATACATGCATCTAGGTCAAACCCCGAATCTGACTAGTTTATAAGGACCTTAAACCAAACTCATACATGCTTACAAACAATGAAACTTAGGGCTTGTACTGCTTCGTTAATATGCAAGAAAATCATAGATCAAGTTGAGACAGATCCAAATATTCCTTTGGGATCCATACAAGATCACTTTCAAAAGACCTACCATGTGGGTATTTCGATGGAAAAGGTGTTTAGGGCAAAAGATATGGCAAGAAAGCATGTAATTGGGGACTACACAAAACAGTTTGAATTGTTGAGGGACTATGCTCTTGAACTTCAAGCTACAAACCTAGACACAACAATCAAAATAGACGTGTGTCCTAATGGCAACCCCGCTTCCCCAACAAGGTAGTTTAGAAGAATTTATGTATGCTTGGGTCCACTGAAAAAAGGTTTCAAGGCATGTCTTAGGGGCTTAGTAGGTTTGGATGGTGCCTTCATGAAAGGCCCATTCCCTGGTCAAGTTCTTACAATAGCTGGTTTAGATTCTAACAATGGAATTTATCCCTTGGCCTATGCAATTGTTGAGTCTGAAAACACAGCTAGCTGGAAGTGGTTTTTAGAAAACCTTGGGGACGACTTGGAGCTTGGGATCAACTTAAACTATACTTTCATAAGTGACAGGCAAAAGGTAAATTCCATTTCATCAATTGATCATTTAGATTGTGTGTTTTTTTTGTTAATTAAGTATAATTATTGTCTTTTGAGTCATGTAGGGTCTACAAATTGCAGCTGATCAATTGTTTCCCAATGTCGAGCATATATATTGTATCATACATATTCATGACAATATGAGAAAGAAGTGGGGGCAAACTGAGTATAAGGACCACTTATGGAGGTGTGCATCAGCAACCACCATTCCTGAGTTTGAGCATTTGATGAAGGAGTTTAGTAAGTATGATAAAGAGGCATGTCAACGGTTGAAGCAGATTCCTCTTGTACACTGGGCAAGGAGTCATTTCTCAGGTAATTGTATATGTTTCCATATGGTCATGATTATGTGTTTTAGTTATTTATTAACATTAATTGTATGTTATTGTAATGTGCAGGAAGAGCAGTTTATGATGTGTTGATTTCCAATATATGTGAAGTGTTTAATGGGAAGATAGAGAAAGGAAGGGACAACCCTGTAATTTCATGTTTAGAATTCATTAGGGAGTATCTAATGAAGAGGATATGCAATGTCATGAAGGCAATGAAGAAGGCTAAAGGTCCACTAACACTTACATCAACAGACATCCTAGATGCAAGGAAAAAAGGTGCTTCACAATATATTGCTAAGTGGAATGGGGCAAACAAGTATCAAGTCACTGGAGCTTTGCAAGATCAACATGTGGTGGATGTTAGGAACCAAACCTACACTTGCAGAAAGTGGGAATTAATGGGAATACCTTGCAGGCATGCAATTGCAACTCTGAATTGAATGAGCAAAGACCCTGAGGTTGAGCTTGATATTTACAAGTGGGTACACAAGGTGTATGAGCAAAGTACTTGTCCAACAAAGCTAATCCCTCATCCACATCGCACTCAGGTGGGAAGGCCTAACAAAAAAAAAAGACAAAGTGAGAGTGAAAGGTTAAACAAAAGGCAGAAGGTAAGTCAAGGTGATGGAGTCAATGAGATGCAAGGACAAGATTCCCAAGGACCAACAAATGATGGAGTGCAAAAGCTATCAAGGAAGCATATCAGTGTTACTTAATGCAAGATTAAAGGACACAACTCTAGGACCTGTAAAATGCAAGGTGGGAATCAGTCCAAGAAGTGATTTTGGTTGTTTGTTGTGGCGCAATGAGTATTTAGTTGTTTGTTGTTAAAAATTGTTTGTTTTTGAATAATTTTAGTTATGGTTTGATGATGTGGTTATGTATGGTGCACAAACACTTGTATGCTTAATTTGGCAATTGTTTTTGGTTCCACTCATGTGGTTAATGAAATGTGTATTTTGGTCAAATTATGACACATATTTTGGTAATGTACCTTTGTTACATTTTGGTTCTATTTATGTGCTTATATTGGACTATTGATACATATTTTGAACACATCTTCACACTACAATATCATTTATATCATTAACAACATTGAAATTCATTACAAACATGATGAAGTTAACTTACAACAAAATGATACCATTTTTATACTAGTTCATTGGAATTCATTACCCTGCATCATTTTATCAACAAAAAACCCCACATTTATCTAACCCTATCCCTTATATAGACCAAATAATAAAGATAACAATCACAAACATAAACCAACTTGCACATAAATACATCTTTAGCTTGAAACCTTCATCCTTCAATGCATCACACCTTGTCTCCAACATGTTGTTCCTATTTAAAAGTCCATTGCACTGTTCCTGTAACATGTTGATACTTCTTACCAGCCCATTACACCTTTCCTCCAACGTATTGATGTTTCTTAGAAGACCAAGTATGATGGTTTTACTCATAGCACACATAGACGGGTCAACCCACTCGATAAACCCACAAATAGAATCCTTAGTAAGGCATACATAAAACCTCCTTCCGGGATTCAATGGTGTCCAAGATGTTTTCACCAAAGCAAGCTTTCCACAAAACAAACCACCATTGTTCGATTGCAGGCTAGGAAGGAGAAATGGAAGATAATAGCCGTTGTGGAAGAACGTTGAAGAACGTTGGGGAAGAACAATCGTTGGGGAAGAAGCTGGAAATAGAAAATGATATATAGGGGGTTTATTTTTTCTTATGCAAAAAATGGTCCCTAGAAGTAAAAAGACGGAAATACCCTCACGTGGACAGCACATGAGGGGGTTAACAGATTCTTTTTAACGGGAGTTAAGTACACGGACAATTTTCACAAACAAACCAGTCCAAAAGGACCACAAAACCAAAAAAACTCGTGGTTTGGATCAAAACCCCCAAAAAATGCATACCACAGGTACCATTTTTGCAATTTTGTCTAAAAAGAAAAGTGTGTATTGAAGATTTGAAGTCGATCAAAATACAAGTTATGTGACAGAATGTACAAAAAATCACCTATCCAATTTTTTTTAAAATTTATTCTTGACCTCTGATTTGTTAGTAGGTGCCTCTTCAATTCACTTGCAAGGAAACTGATGAATACATCGGATTTAGTAGCTTATGATGATGGTAATAGAAAAATCTTAAAAACAGTAGTTTATTTTGTAGTCACATGTTCCCATTTCTATATTTTATATTTTGAATGCAGATTTACTTCCATATGGATCTTCTTTAGATAGTTTCCAATATTAAACAATAAATTAGATATTTTATATGTTAATATTAGATATTTTTTAATTATCTTATAAAGAAGAATAACTTATTTGATAATTAAAATAAAAAAGTTTTTTGAAAATTATCTTATATATGTTTCGTGTTCTGAACACATATAGGAGAGGGATATTTTACCAAGGAGAAAACATGTATTAGAGATAGTTTTTGCATAGACAAGTTGGGCCTAGCACTAGCAAGTATGGTGGTAAATGGATGGTCGATTTAATTTAATGATGAATAGGAACGGCAAGTCGGCAATTGATTTAATTTTTACCTACAATAGCAATTCACTTTAATTTCTTATTATTACCGCATTGTACTTTGAACAATTTTTTTTCTAAGCAATCTACTTTGGTTTTTAATTATTATAACAATGCACTTCAACTTTATTTTACCAATAATATCAAATTATCTTTTAGTTGATTCCACCTCTTATATGCATTTTAACTAAAACCTTATCACTATTGGGCTGTGCCTAGTACACACACACACACACATATATATATATATATATATATATATATATATATATATATATATATATAATGTGACACTTTAGTAGTTTAATATATATATTTTTTTGCAAGACATTTGTCATCAAGGAATACAAGGATTCAAGGCGTAGCTGGTCTAACGACACAATTATTGGGCTTATGTTGGGTTTCCATATGCATTAAAACTATTGGTCCCTATTTGGTTATAAAAAAGGAAATTGTGTACTTGATAAAGCCCAGCCCATATTCCAACCTTCAAATTTCTAATAGGCGTATCCTTTGGATTTAGGAATATTAAATAATACGGTTTTAATTATATATTTATTTAGATTGTAGATACACAATTCCTTCTGCTCTGTATAACTTATTAGGTTATAACCCATGGACCACGGTTGTTATTATTACAAATATTATATAAACAAATAAAATATAAACAAAATAAATGCAGCATAAGTTTTGATTTGTATAGTTGGTATGTAAAATAATATAATCTTTATTTTATAGGATTCATTAAAATTATAAATGATTTAAAAGGTTTTTGAAATAGGATAAGATTTGTGATTGAAATATTGGAATGATTTTGATATTCTTACTAAAAAAGGGATTTTGAAATTTTTAGAAATAATATTTTAGGAGTCAGTAATTAAATATGTTGACACTATGTTACAACCCGTGGGAAACACATATAAAATATTTTTAAAATTTTATTAAACTAAATATATCAAAAAATAGAACTTGTTTATAGATTGTTAAAATGTAATATATATATATATATATATATATATATATATATATATATATATATATATATATATATATATATATATATATTTAATATAATTATGATTTATAAAAACAGAATATAAATTTGAATACAGTGTAAACAAAAACACAACCAATAATGAAAATGACATTGATATACGAGAAATTAAATATAATAAAAATAAATAAATACAACACAATAAATTACAAATTAAAAACTAATAGTAATTGTTTATAAATTTCTAACAACTTCCCTATATACAACATTTGAAGTTTTATTTGTAAATCTACCATTCTTAGTTAAAATTAACAACTTTAATCATTCTGTAACACCGTGAATTTCAAAATAATTTTTCGCATAATATAAAAAAATTTTCGTTTAATTTTCATAAAAACATCAATGTTTTAAGACTCCAATCCATATCATACAAAAACCCCAAGATCATATATCATAAAAATCCCATGCGTGTGTACAGATCAAGCCGGCGCCTTCCCACGGTCATCACTAGTACCTGAAACAAACAACACTAACACTGTAAGCACAAAGCTTAGTGAGTTCCCCAAAATACCACACATAACACATATTAGCCACTCGAGGCTATAACTCTGTGGGTCTGTAGACCCTACTCTGTGAACCCACTGGTTCTAACTCTGGGAACCTTCCGGTTCCAACTCTATAAACATGCACAACATAAATCACATAGAAATAATGCAGCACAACACATAACATCCTATAGCATACAAATACTCTGTCACATAACTCTGAAAGTATAGTGAGAAGACTCACCTCGCGTATCTCGATAACTCGCAAATCCCGAAAATCACTCGCGCTCGATCCCCCGAGCTATAATCCTCCTATAACACAATATATCTCTAATTAACACTTTCTCAACCAATGTTGACTACCCCTATCAAGTCAACACTAGTCAACGGTCAACGGTCAATTCTGACCGGACTCGGCGAGTGCACTAGAGCGACTCGGCGAGTCTATACGTGTTCACTGACTCCCTAGGATCCTCTTTTGACACGTCGAGTACTTCCCTGACTCGACGAGTTCCACCTGGCATGAATCACGAGGCCACCACGACTCAACTCGCCGAGTCTCAAGAACAACTCGGCGAGTTCCAGCTCGACTCAGTCCACCTGTCAACCCTCTCTAACTCTCCCTGACTCACTGAGTCAACCCTTAACTCGGCAAGACCACTCGTTGAGTGGTTAAGGACAATCTTCATGCTACTCGCCGAGTCTGTTCTTCGGACTCGGCGAGTCCATGCCATGCATCAACTCAATCTTGCTTCTAAGGTCAGATCCGCTCCAATAACTCATAGATCTAGCCCTCCCAAGCACATTCATCACGTAAAGTTACCATCTTGGCTACCATGCAACGGCTGCAAGGCTTCTTTTGATGAAATTGATGGGTTTTGGTCATAAGACATCCTATGTGCTCATACAAACCCTAATGCTTGGATCTAGGTTTCTCTATTGTACATACTTTGAATCCAAGACTATACACCCTAATTCTAGCATATGGAAATCAGAGTTCACATGTAATTAGGTTTAAGAACATACCTTGATTGTTATATAGCAATAACAATCCAATTCCTCCTTGAATTGACCTTGGAATGCTTAGAGTCACAAGTGTCACTCCTCTAATGGCTTACAAACACCAAGAGCAAATGGAGAAGGTATAAAGAGAGAGGAGGGAGGTTAGAATTCGTCCTTAGGACCTCTTGGGAAGGGTTGGACGAATTCCTATGCCTTAGGGGGTTTATATAGGTGTAAAGATTAGGGTTTTAGTCCTTATCCTTATCTAGTTGCTTGTCCACCAAGCAACCATAAGATAAGTCCTAGAAATCCTTATCCTAGTCAAATTCTAAGGGATTTACACCTCAAATTCGTTCACCATATATATAAGATAATCCTTACCTTATTTTGTAACTATCACATAATTACAATTCAGCCCCTCTAGTTTAATTAATTACACTTGACCACAAAATTAATTCTTAATTAATTATTGACCAATATTAATTAAACAAATACGATTTCTCCTTTAATATATTATTCTTATAACATATTAATAAACCATAATAACCTCTCTCTCTTTATTTATTTCTCCAATCAAGTTGCTTTGGTGAAGGCAACCCAAAAGGACCATGCACCATCGGGTCAAGTACATACCAAAATAGTTATGGACTTAGACACTAATCCAACAGTCTCCCACTTGGATAAGTCTAACAACTATTCTGCGTATGACTTTGGATCCCGATCTGCAATCGTAGCTTTCCAAAGCCGCTGTCAACTCTGATCATATCAAATACGCGTGTCCTTAGATAAGGGATCATATATTCCTCCATTCTAGATATCATATGAGATATGATTTCAAATCATTCTCTTTGTACTATATCTCGATTCCGATTTATGACGACTGACTAATTGAACAAACCAAATTAGCCCTAGCCCGGCCGAGCATTTACGTTTGTCATCACTAAACCATCGAGGGGCCCAAATATATCGCTTTTATCCTACTTTGAATAAAAGGAACGGATAAACTTTGATACAATGCTCGCTTGCACTCACGCACCGAATCAAACACAACAATATGTTTTATAACACCAAGTTACTAGTGCGTTTACATATTATCAATGTGCAACCGATTTGCAAGATACAACTCACACATCTCGGTCTCAAGAATATAAGATGTTATCGTCTCACCAATCACTCGTGATACAATCCATGGAGTGATCCAAGTGAGCGTGGGTTTAATCCAATGCTCAAATCACATTCATAAGCACTCATGAACGTTGCAGCAAACATTTGCTTATGTCTAATACTCTTTTAGACAATCCACACACCAATTCACGACAGTCTTCATTCATATCTACTTCCAACATATGAACGACTGTGGCCCATTCGAATAATTCGATTATTCTTAATAAACTCAATTATTCTGGAAGTCAAAACATGCAAATGTGAAACACAAGAATAATACTAATCCCATATGGCCTCAAACCTTTGAGTATAAATAAAACTCCTTTTATTTATCACCATATCGATTACTCATTATTTGTCGTTTCGGGTAATCAACTTCTTACTTGAATTCCAACACTTGTCCCATGCTCCTAGCATGCACACAATGTTTACCTATGGTTCTTACTTTGTGAAATAGATCACATTGAACACATTTCCAATCCTTCTCATTTCACAACTCCAAATCCGTTTTTCATAAGTTAAAGAATATCAAATTCTTGTTACTTATAGAATATGCTAGATTCTAACATTCTATGCAACTTATCCTTTCGTAATGTCACTGCACCAAAGTCATAAAGACTATTGCCAATGATATTACAAAGTCCTCTATCGGAGATTGTTACAAAACAATTCCATAGACGTGATGTCTCTCACTCAAAGTACATTCTTTGAACATCTTTTTGCATAGAAGTTTCTAATCTAATCATAGATTTCTCAATATTCAATTCCCAATATGGACACACTTCCATATGTTCCATATGACAACTCATTCTTAATAGAATCTTATCTATTCGTAACGATGTCGATATAGTCCATCCAATATGGAAACATTTCCATATTTTCCAATACTATACTTCCAACTACTCACAAGCGACCAATCCTCGTCGAACTTGGATTGTCCTTTGATAGTTGTTTAATTTTTTTAGTCTAAACCGATTCTAGTCCTTTTTCCCTCTAAATGTGCTCGACATTCGGAAAATTTTAGAATGGTCAAACATTAAAGCATTTGCAATCGATCCTATACCCGAAGCGTATGGGACACGACGCATAATGTTTTATTTGCTATGTTCTCAAAATTCGAATTGTGAAGAGGGATGCTGTAATCATAATCGAAATTTTAAGAACACACTTTGTACCTTTGACTAAACTTTATTAACATTTCTCAACCTAAACCTTTAGATTTGAAATGAAGCATAATATTCTCTCCCTTAATTATAGCAAAACAACTCTTCAACTATTACGACTTTGCAAAGTATGACTCTTGTTTTCTATAATTAATATTGCTAACCTTGCAATACTTTCCTTAATAATCATACAATCATAACTTTTATGCTCCCACTATCTTGATGATTATATAAAACATAACACTTTATGCTCCCACTAGCTTCGACATGTATTCATAAACATCTTAACTTTTAGAAAAACAATGCTTATTGAATTTCTTAAGTTCATGTTTCTAATACTTGGTGCTTTGATAATCTTTTATCAAGGTTTCTTGAACTTATACACATTTGCCTTCGATAGTTCATATGTGTGTCTAAACAATTAAGACTAATTGCCAAACCTCACAATTCAAATTATGGAAAGGGATGTCGTAACCATAATTGAATTCGAGAATGCAATTTTACAATCACTATCTTCTTAAAATCTGTCTTAGTGAAAGCATTTCCTCATAATCATTTTCATGAAGGAGGAAATCTTATGACTCTTAGATTTAAACAGTGTATTTGTTCCTATCCATGTGAATTTGTCAAAACCAAGTTTACGACAAATTCAAACTCATATGGAGCGAACTTTCTTAATCTTGATTTCTTGCCTTATGGTAGCACAGCTGCCCACCATGTCTTCCAAGTAGTTAAGCAGCTCACCCTTTCTTATCAATGTACCTTTCATTGATTAAGGTGCTTTGCCTTTTATGCGTTCAAAATGAGAACTCATAGAACTCACATGCATAATTAACTCGATTGGATTGGCATAGAATCAAAATAATGTCAACACGATAGGTTGTAAACCTCAACTCGTGTGCTAGTGATGATCGATAAGGTTTATTTGATTTGTTCTTGAAACCTTTCAAGACTATTAAGACTCCCACTGACTCCTTGACATATAAGATTCTCTTGTCAAAAACCATTTCTTGACAAACAAATATTCAAGAGTTAGTGTAGCTTTTATCAAAAGACTTCATAAATTGTTCCTAGTTGGTATTTGTCTTATCCAAGACATCACAACTTTCCACATTTAATGAATGTTGTAAACCTTTAATACTTTTCATTCATTGTCACAATCTTAACTTGTTATTGGAACGAAGTATGATTGACTTATTGATTTAACCATTTCTTCAATTCTTGATTCCTCTTCTTAGACATACAATTGTACTAAGACTCACTTAGAGGATCAATTGAGATATGGTTCTTAATCATTAAGACCTATCATAAAGCATAAAAGGTACTCTCCCATCTTCTTAGAATGGAGAAACTTTTATCTTTCTGCCTACTTGATTCTTCTTATTCGTTGATCTAAACCATTTAATCAATTCAGAATTACACTTAATCATATTTACTAAACCTTTAGTAAATCATGACGAATATTATTGTTACTCTTATGGTGGTCTTGATCAACACGCAACATTTTGTGCTCGATCTCTTAGTCCTTCACTTGACACTTTGTCAATGAATTTGTCTAATTTCCAAATATGATCTTTCTCATTCATCGTGCAACCAAGTTGCGTGATTCCAAATTTCTGTCCAATTGAAACTTGGGCGATGAGAAACTCTCCCTATTTGGTAAATTCTCAACTTTTCCATAAACACCATAAATAAGAATCATATCCATTTGTTGTAGAAATATGCAAACACCAATTTTCATAACGATTTCATTGCAAGGAAATAAATAAATAAATAAGTCAAACGAAAATTTATTTTATTTATAAAAGCAGCGGAAAACATTTGTCCTTACAATGCAAAATCCATTGAAAACTATGTATTTCAAAAGAAAATTTCTAACAACTCTATCATAACTATCTAAGCTCAAAATCTAATCTTCAAGTCCATGCGATCAAGATCCATTCCTTGTGATTAGATTCATCTTGCTCTTTCACCAAGCTTCCTATCTTTTCACCGATTCTGTAAAACATTCAAATGCAATCTTATTACATTATGTATTAAGAATTAATGAATAGGAACTTAATGGAGTTAGATAGTGGATTTTACCTGAAGCGCAACCATACTCTTTGACTCTCCCAGCTTCTGGACTCTTCAGGCTCTTTGGGCAGACTTGTATCCAACGCCCTTTCTTTTGGCAGTAAACGCAGGTCGGTTCTCCTAGAACGTCCTCGGAAGCATGGTCGGTTGACTTTCCCAACAAATACGCTCCATTGCTTCGCCAAATCATTTCTGATTCAGCAGCAATGAGCATGTAAGTTAGGTCAATGAGGTTGTCGTCATGATCCATCATATAATACTTTCTTTTGAACTCATTATATGATTCAGGAAGTGACTGCAAAACCCAATTCACATCCAACTGATCTGGGAATGACACACCCAACATTATCAACCTATCAATGTGTGATTTCATTCCTAGAACGTGGGCACACACGGGTTTACCATCTTCATGTTTCATTTCCAATAAGGCTTTAGTGATATTAAACCTTTCAATTCTTCGATCTTGTGGTTTGGGGAGAACAATAGGAGGAGGAGGAGGAAGTGAAGCATGATTTCTTGTTCCTCGATTGAATCGTGGAATACCATCTTCATGTGGAAAGCTTGTTCCACGGGATTTGGGAAAACCACAGTTGTCGAACTTTGACATCTACAAAATGGGAGAAAACGAATTCAAGTTAGTTGATAGATTGAGTCCTTAGTAAATCACCCAAATGAGATACTAAGGCTAGGACCCAACACAATATTCTACAACTCGGGAGAGGGATGCCGTAACCCAAATTGCAGAACATTTGAAGGTAAGTGAATGACGATTCACTAATTTCCACCACGAAAAAAGAAATTTAAGTTTTAAATCTATGAAAACTCCTAGATGCTATGAGATTCATTGAACTTTCAATGGCATGTTTAAATCTCGATATGCCCCTCTTGTTTGTGACTGGGATGCCGAGGATCACAAAGCGGGTGTGAATAACCATGCAAACTACATGGTGCCCTCACATGTTACAGTCACCTATTCGATGTGCCGGTAAACCACACACGCTCCACCGAACTATGACAAACATTGAGTCACCCTTTGCTACCTTTGCTTAGACCCATTTAGTGTGCCGGTAAACCACACACGCTCCACTAACGTCTTCGCAAGGGCACACAGTGTAATTTCATGGAATTACATCAATTCACTTTTGCCTAAGTAACTAAGATTGGGAATTTTGAAAAACATTTAGTTACTTTTATAATTCATTATACTTATAATGGAAGGTTTCGTCCTATCCTACCCGTTCGGCTAACGACCCTCCACTAGTCAAGAGTGCGGTGGGTAAGAGTGGATACCCATTCAATCGCCATTTTATAGGCAATTTCCTTAAACACCCCTTATAGACCAGCTTCGTGAATGAGGCCTACTAACGGTAAGACTGACTTTTACTCATACATATATATAATGTTAGACCTTTAATGTTATATATAGTATAGGGTGTATTTTTTTTATACTTTTAAAATACTAGGTGGTTCAATTTAACAATTATACTTTTAATTCACTTAAATTGTAAACCTAAACTTTTATGGATTTATTAAACCTCTTTTAATTATACACCTTAATTAATTAATAAAACCATAAGGGTGTGATTTGAACTTTTTCAAAACAACTTAGAGTTTTAGAATTTAACATTCCTAATTAAACTTTTAATCAACTTTTAAATTCCAAAACTTGAGGGCAAGTTTTGAAACATTTCAACACATTTGGGTTTAGAATTTAAATATGCATCAAAATTAAACTATTTAATCAAAATTTAAATTCCAAAACTTTGAGGGCAAGTTTTGAAACCTTTTTCAAAACATTAGGGTTTCAACTATTTAAATTTCAAAACAACAAAACTTTTGGGGTTCAAATTTAAACTATAAAATCTAAGGGGCCAAATATGAAACTTTTCACAACAACAAGGATCAAATAACAAATAATTCAAATTAACATTTAATCACATAATTATCCATATTTGATGATTTCTTGCAAAATAATTTATCAATTTACTTAAAATAATTAATCAATTATCTTATAAGGAAACAATTATCTTATTAATTGATAAATATCTTCAATTAGATTAAAAATATAGTCAAATATATCATATAATCGGATTAATATTAATCTAACATGATAAGGTAATTATCCCAATGCAAAAACAACAAGAAATCCCGAAGTACCCTCCTTCTGACGAGTTGACTCGTCGAGTCACCTTGGACTCGGCGAGTTCAGCCATGGACTCGGCGAGTCCAGCCTCCAGAATGCAAAAAATCGAATTTTTCAGTTACAACAAGCATCAATACAATAGAAACCAATCAAAGCTCTGATACCACTGATGGGTTTTGGTCATAAGACATCCTATGTGCTCATACAAACCCTAATGCTTGGATCTAGGTTTCTCTATTGTACATACTTTGAATCCAAGACTATAAACCCTAATTCTAGCATATGGAAATCAGAGTTCACATGTAATTAGGTTTAAGAACATACCTTGATTGTTATATAGCAATAACAATCCAATTCCTCCTTGAATTGACCTTGGAATGCTTAGAGTCACAAGTGTCACTCCTCTAATGGCTTACAAACACCAAGAGCAAATGGAGAAGGTATAAAGAGAGAGGAGGGAGGTTAGAATTCGTCCTTAGGACCTCTTGGGAAGGGTTGGACGAATTCCTATGCCTTAGGGGGTTTATATAGGTGTAAAGATTAGGGTTTTAGTCCTTATCCTTATCTAGTTGCTTGTCCACCAAGCAACCATAAGATAAGTCCTAGAAATCCTTATCCTAGTCAAATTCTAAGGGATTTACACCTCAAATTCGTTCACCATATATATAAGATAATCCTTACCTTATTTTGTAACTATCACATAATTACAATTCAGCCCCTCTAGTTTAATTAATTACACTTGATCACAAAATTAATTCTTAATTAATTATTGACCAATATTAATTAAACAAATACGATTTCTCCTTTAATATATTATTCTTATAACATATTAATAAATCATAATAACCTCTCTCTCTTTATTTATTTCTCCAATCAAGTTGCTTTGGTGAAGGCAACCCAAAAGGACCATGCACCATCGGGTCAAGTACATACCAAAATAGTTATGGACTTAGACACTAATCCAACAGAAATGACATCTAAAATGGTAACCTAAGTCCCCAACTCAAAAGGAAAGGCATAAAGCAGGGCATTTGGGACTCTCTGGACCCACTGAGGTCCAAATCTAGGTACCATATCCCCTAGGGACCTCTCACACTCCAAATACAAGGCAAACAAGGCATGAAGAAACCCTAGATTTGGCCATATCAACAAAAACACGAGAATAAGCTCTGAATGATACCTCAAGTAGCTCCCTCTGTCGAAATGGAAGTAGATCCAAGCTCCCCAATTCTCCTAGCTTGACCTTCCTCTTCCTTTCTTTCAAACACACTCAAAATTGGTGAATAATGACCTCTTATCTCACTCACAAGAACTCTCAACTGCTCTGGTGCTCTCAAGGTCGAAGGTAGCCGCAATGAAGGGCCATAAGGTCCTTTAAATAGGGCTCAGGACCGGGAAATTAGGGTTTCATTAAACAGCGCGGACTCGCCGAGTCCAGGCGCGAACCCGCGTCCAAAACCGCGATCCTACTCGGCGAGTTTGAGCTCCAACTCGCCGAGTCCCCTCACAAAATACCAAAGATATATGAATAAATAATACCTGGAAATCCGGGCTGTTAAAATTCTCCCCTACTAGAACTAGACTTCGCCCTCGAAGTCTCGCTCTGCAAATAACTCCGGATGCTGCTCACGCATCTCACGCTCCGGCTCCCAGGTCATCTCGGACCCCTTCCGATGCTGCCACTGAACCAAAACCAGGGGTACCTCCTTGTTCCTCAGAACCTTGATTTTCTGATCTCTGATGGCCACTGGTCTCTCAGCATAATTCAGGCTCGCATCCACCTGAATATCCTCTAATGGAACCACTGCCGACTCATCGGCTATACACTTCCTCGGTTGCGACACATGAAAAGTGTTGTGAATCTGCCCCAACTCTGCTGGCAAATCCAAACGATAGGCTACCCGGCCTACCCTCGCGATTACTCGGAAATGACCAATATATCGGGGCCCCAACTTGCCCCTCTTCCTGAATCGAATCACTCCTTTCCAAGGAGAGACCTTCAGGAGTACAAGGTCGCCGACCTGAAACTCAAGCTCGGACCGGCGTCTGTCTGCATAACTCTTTTGTCGGCTCTGAGCGGTTAACAACCTCTGTCTGACCTGCTGGATCTGCTCTGTCGTCTAAAGCACGATCTCTATACTGCCCATCACTCGCTGTCCAACCTCTCCCCAACAAATGGGGGTCCGACACCTCCTCCCATACAACATCTCAAAGGGCGGCATACCAATGCTCGAATGATGGCTGTTGTTGTAGGAAAACTCTGCCAAGGGCAAATATGCATCCCAGCTACCCCCGAAATCCAACACACATGCCCGGAGCATGTCCTCGAGCGTCTGAATCGTCCGCTCACACTGACCGTCTGTCTGGGGATGATATGCGGTACTAAAATGCAGTCTAGTACCCAACTCCTCATGAAACTTCTTCCAGAATCTGGAAGTGAAGCGCACATCACGGTCTGAAACAATCGAGATCGGAACCCCATGCCGAGATACCACTTCCCTCACATACACCTCCGCCAATTTCTCTGCTGAAGAACTCTCGCTGATAGCAAGGAAGTGAGCGCTCTTCGTCAATCTGTCCACAATCACCCAAATTGCATCAACTCCTCGGGCAGTCCTTGTCAATTTGGTGATGAAATCCATAGTGATCTGTTCCCACTTCCATTCGGGAATCTCCAATGGCTGCAACTTACCATGCGGCCTCTGGTGCTCGGCCTTAACCCTACGGCAGGTCAAGCACCACTCAACAAACCACGCGACATCCCTCTTCATACATGGCCACCAATACTCCTTTATCAGATCCAAATACATCTTAGTGGCCCCCGGATGAATCGATAATTTCGACCGATGAGCCTCCTCCATCAAAATGGTATGCGTCTCTCCCACAAACGGCACCCAAATACGCCCCTGAAATGACATAAGCCCCCAACTATCAGTAACGAACTCTGAAACCAAACCAACAACCCATTCCCTCTTCTGCATCTCAGGTTGCACAGCCTCGGCCTGTTCCCCACGACTGGCGTCCAACACTGGAGCTATCACGGTCAATCTCAAACATACATCCCGCAGCGGGGTGCTCTCCGCCCTGCGACTCAATGCATCGGCTACCACATTAGCCTTGCCTGGGTGGTACAGGATCTCACAATCATAATCCTTGACCACATCCAACCACCTTCTCTGACGCATATTTAAGTTGGGCTGATCCATCAAATACTTCAAACTCTTATGGTCCGTGTATATCGTACACCGAACCCCATATAAGTAGTGACGCCAAATCTTGAGGGCGAACACCACTGCCCCCAATTCTAGATCATGGGTGGGATATCTCGTCTCATGAGGCTTTAGCTGCCTCGATGCATATGCTATCACATGCCCTCTCTGCATCAGCACCGCTCCCAACCCCAAAATCGATGCATCACAGTATACCACAAAGTCCTCCATCCCTTCCGGGAGGGCTAACAACGGGGCTTCGCACAACCTTTGGCGAAGTGTCTCAAAGGAGGCCTGCTGCTCGGGGCCCCATGAGAAAGCAACACCCTTCCGGGTCAACCTGGCGAGTGGCACTGCGATCTTAGAGAAATCCTTGATAAATCTCCGATAATACCCTGCCAACCCTAGGAAACTCCTGATCTCGGAGGGTGACCTTGGCACCTCCCAACTCATCACCGCCTCAACCTTGGCCGGATTGACCAATATCCCTTCCTGGTTAACGAGATGTCCTAAGAACTGGACCTCCCGCAACCAGAAATCACACTTGGAGAATTTGGCATAAAGCCTCTCCGATCTCAGAACTCCGAGAACCTCTCTCAAATGCTCCTCATGCTGCTCTCTAGATCTTGAATATACCATAATGTCGTCGATAAATACAATCACCGAACGATCCAGCATCGGCCTGCACACTCGGTTCATGAGGTCCATGAACACTGCCGGGGCATTGGTGAGCCCGAAAGGCATCACCACAAACTCATAATGCCCGTAACGCGTCCTGAACGCTGTCTTATGGACGTCCTCATCCCGCACCCTCACCTGATGATATCCAGACCTCAAATCAATCTTGGAGAACCAAGATGCTCCCTGCAACTGATCGAATAAATCGTCGATCCTCGGCAACGGGTAACGGTTCTTGACCGTCAGCTTGTTCAACTCCCGGTAATCAATGCACATCCGGTGTGAACCATCCTTCTTCTTGACGAACAGGATAGGCGCTCCCCACGGCGAGCTGCTCGGCCGAATAAACCCCTTCCCCAACAGCTCCTGAAGCTGCGAGGATAACTCTTGCATCTCTGGAGGTGCAAGGCGATAAGACACCTTAGCGATAGGCGCGGCCCCCGGAACCAAATCGATACTGAACTCCACTTGCCTCACAGGAGGCACACCCGACAACTCCTCGGGAAATACATCCGGGAACTCACGCACTACCGGAACCTCCTCAACTGACCTTGGCCTCTCGGAATCCACCCGCGTATCCATCACATACGCCACAAAACCCTTACAGCCCTGCTGTAGACACTGCCTTGCCCTAGCGGCCGAACAAAACGCTGATCCTGAACGTGTACCCTCGCCGTACACCGAAAGAACCCCCCCACTAGGGTCTCGTATGGTCACCAGCTGTCGCTCGCAGTCAATAACCGCACCGAATCTGCTCAACCAGTCCATGCCCACAATGACACAGACATCACCCATCGCAATAGGAACCAGATCAATCGGGAACTCAACACTGAAAATCTCGACTACGCACCCTCGAAG
This sequence comes from Lactuca serriola, assembly GCF_051521515.1. Taxonomy (NCBI): domain Eukaryota; kingdom Viridiplantae; phylum Streptophyta; class Magnoliopsida; order Asterales; family Asteraceae; genus Lactuca; species Lactuca serriola. The sequence continues at coordinate 161,750,311 of NC_136414.1, read as the reverse complement.
AACCTCCGTGGCATATATCACCCTCTCATCAGCAATGGAAACTCTCAGAGGCCGACTCAACGCCTCACGACTAACACTGATGTGCTGACTAAAAGCCAAAGATACACAAGAACGACTCGCACCCGAGTCAAATAACACCAAGGCAGGTACGGAGTTCACAAGAAAAGTACCTACGCATAACATAATATAAGCATAATATCTCAACATCAAAATAAATACACGAAAGAATACATACTAGCCACGACATCGGGCACTGTGCGGACCTCCTCCACGGTCAGCTGAAAAGCTCTCCCTCGTGCCCTCGGCGCCTCGGCCTTCACTGGCCGAATCTCGGTAGCTCTGATGGCAGCAGGGGCAGATCCCTGAGGTGCTCCCTGAGATGATCCTCGCAACTACGGACACTCTGTCTTCCGGTGTCCGGTCTGATTGCAGTGAAAACACACCGCGAACCCCTTGGGGCAGTCCTTGGCCATGTGCCCCTCCTTGCCACACTTGTAGCAAGATCCCGCTCTACAGACTCCGTCATGACCCTTTCCACACTTCCCACAAGTGCGGCCCTTCTGGCTCCCTGATTTGGGATCAGCGGGCTTGGCCCGCTTGGCTGCCGGCTGAGACTGGATCCCTCCCCTGAGACTCCGCCTCCTCCCTGGCCTGAGTCTCTAGCTCAATCTCCCTCTTCCGGGCATTTGCCTGAAGCTCGGCAAATTTCCGGTACGAGGAGTTCGCCGCGAACTCCCGAATGTCTCTCCTCAAAATACTCAGATACCGGCTCATACGTGCCTGCTCGGTGGACACGTGCTCAGGGCAGAACATCGCCCTCTCATGGAACATCCTGGTAATCGCCGTAACAGACTCAATACCCTGCTTGAGGGTCAGAAACTCCTGGGCCAAACGCTCCCTCTCCACCTGGGGAACGTACTCATCTCGGAACGTGGCAGTGAACCTCTCCCAGGTCACTGCCGCAAGCTCAACAGGCGTAAAGTGCGCCGTCACAAACTTCCACCAGTCCTGCGCTCCCAAGCGAAGCTGGTTCAGCGCGAACCGAACCTTCAAATGCTCAGGAGATGAGCAAGTGAAGAAACACCCCTCTATGTCAGAAATCCACCTCATAGCTGCCACCGGGTCCTGGGTCCCATCAAACTCTGGCGGTTTTGTGTTGCTGAACTCCCGGAACAGCAACGCATCACCACCTTGTGGCCTCGTGGCAGCAATAGCTGCGGTGGCCGCTGCAATAGCAGCCTCAGAAAGAGCGGCATAATGCTCGTCAAAGGTCTCAATCAGCGTGGTCTTAATAGACCCGAACATCTCTGGTATCTCTGCCCTGATGGCCGCAGCCACCTCCTCGTGGATGATCCGACGGATCTCCTCATCACTGGTCTCACTGCTCTCAGGCATCAGACAGGTCCTCACCATGATCTACCTCTGAAATACAACATACGATAAATTAGAATCCATTCGAGCATACTCACACTCGACAACTCACCCCTTCTTGATCCTTGGTATTCCAAAGATTCCTACTTGGGCTGTACTCCGCCCCGGTGCTTTCAGTAGTACGGGCCCAATACTACTGTCCACACCGTATCAGAATACACCCCAAGTCCTCCTCTTCGGATCCCAAAATCCAAGTATTCTATCATGCACAATCCACTCTCTAACAAATCTCTCATAAGCCCCTCGCTGCTACCTACTCACTCTCAAGCATCTCATAGCAGCTCACCTCTCCCTAGGATAAGGCATCACAAATCAGGCCACTCTAGTCCTAATAGGAGTACCTAGCCTACTCTAGCATGAGAATACATCATATCAATATTAATATCACATAACATGAGGGTATTTTGGGAAATCACCGTTCGGGCGCGGACTGATCGTACACACAACTCTGCTCTGCGTTTTCCCAAAAATCTTTTACTCTTTTTGAAAATACTTCTCAAATCCTCAGTTTGAGTTCAAATACGCCCGAAGGTGTACTCGAATCCCTCAAACCAAGGCTCTGATACCAACTTGTAACACCGTGAATTTCAAAATAATTTTTCGCATAATATAAAAACATTTTCATTTAATTTTCATAAAAACATCAATGTTTTAAGACTCCAATCCATATCATACAAAAACCCCAAGATCATATATCATAAAAATCCCATGCGTGTGTACAGATCAAGCCGGCGCCTTCCCACGGTCATCACTAGTACCTGAAACAAACAACACTAACACTGTAAGCACAAAGCTTAGTGAGTTCCCCAAAATACCACACATAACACATATTAGCCACTCGAGGCTATAACTCTGTGGGTCCGTAGACCCTACTCTGTGAACCCACTGGTTCTAACTCTGGGAACCTTCCAGTTCCAACTCTATAAACATGCACAGCATAAATCACATAGAAATAATGCAGCACAACACATAACATCCTATAGCATACAAATACTCTGTCACATAACTCTGAAAGTATAGTGAGAAGACTCACCTCGCGTATCTCGATAACTCGCAAATCCCGAAAATCACTCGCGCTCGATCCCCCGAGCTATAATCCTCCTATAACACAATATATCTCTAATTAACACTTTCTCAACCAAGGTTGACTACCCCTATCAAGTCAACACTAGTCAACTCTGGTCAACGGTCAACGGTCAATTCTGACCGGACTCGGCGAGTGCACTAGAGCGACTCGGCGAGTCTATACGTGTTCACTGACTCCCTAGGATCCTCTTTTGACACGTCGAGTACTTCCCTGACTCGACGAGTTCCACCTGGCATGAATCACGGGGCCACCACGACTCAACTCGCCGAGTCTCAAGAACAACTCGGCGAGTTCCAGCTCGACTCAGTCCACCTGTCAACCCTCTCTAACTCTCCCTGACTCACTGAGTCAACCCTTAACTCGGCAAGACCACTCGCTGAGTGGTTAAGGACAATCTTCATGCTACTCGCCGAGTCTGTTCTTCGGACTCGGCGAGTCCATGCCATGCATCAACTCAATCTCGCTTCTGAGGTCAGATCCGCTCCAACAACTCATAGATCTAGCCCTCCCAAGCACATTCATCACGTAAAGTTACCATCTTGGCTACCATGCAACGCCTACAAGGCTTCTTTTGATGAAATGACATCTAAAATGGTAACCTAAGTCCCCAACTCAAAAGGAAAGGCATAAAGCAGGGCATTTGGGACTCTCTGGACCCACTGAGGTCCAAATCTAGGTACCATATCCCCTAGGGACCTCTCATACTCCAAATACAAGGCAAACAAGGCATGAAGAAACCCTAGATTTGGCCATATCAACAAAAACACGAGAATAAGCTCTGAATGATACCTCAAGTAGCTCCCTCTGTCGAAATGGAAGTAGATCCAAGCTCCCAAATTCTCCTAGCTTGACCTTCCTCTTACTTTCTTGCAAACACACTCAAAATTGGTGAATAATGGCCTCTTATCTCACTTACAAGAACTCTCAGCTGCTCTGGTGCTCTCAAGGTCGAAGGTAGCCGCAATGAAGGGCCATAAGGTCCTTTAAATAGGGCTCAGGACCGGGAAATTAGGTTTTCATTAAAGAGCGCGGACTCACCGATTCCATTCCTTGGACTCGCCGAGTCCAAGCGCGAACCCGCGTCCAAAACCATGATCCTACTCGGCGAGTTTGAGCTCCAACTCGCCGAGTCCCCTCACAAAATACCAAAGATATATGAATAAATAATACCTGGAAATCCAGGCTGTTACACATTCTTTTATTTGAACTCCAGATAAAGCAACATACAATTGCCCTTGTGAAAAAACATAATCTTTAAGATACATACAAACCTTCGATAAAGATTTTCATAAGTTGGAGGTGCAGTCTTTAACTCTGGTAGTTGAACTTTGTCGTAACCACACCATACTAAAAACTTATATTCCCCTTTTTTGACATCTAACAAATTCATTTTTCCATAATTTTACGAAACATGTTTGACATACAACACTCTCATCACCATGATCTAAGTAATATGTTAAATAAGACTGACATAAAAATAATTAATCATGTAACTGTATATAATTGAAAAGTGTTGAATGAACAAATATAATTAAATTTGTGTATAATAATTACTTTTTGATATACCATATATGTTTTCAACATTTGGCGTCTTCATCAGATCTTAGACCAATCATTGAAATATAAATTTGCATTCTTCCTTCTACTTTTATGATTTGCATAAGTTAACCTAATTGTGTATGACCTTATTGTTATTGTAGATGAATTGATGGACGTAATATCATTTGAAAAAAATATAGTATTGTTTGATATTTGGTAACGGTGATTCAAATTGGTTATTGGAAAAATGAATGGTTGAAAAAAAAGTTTGAAGCTATACATTGTTAAAGATGATAAAATAATAACATATATTTTAAAATGAAATGGTAAAATAACTTCGTTACCATTGAAAGTGTTGGATAATAAAGTCTTAACATTTGGATGGATCGTTTTGACATATTTACACTTGATTTAGATGCGGATACATTTTTATTTTCATAGAAAACTCCTTTCGATTTGGCTCGAAAAAGAAATTGTTATGAGAAATAATGCATAAATATTTAAAAAATGTTAATATTGTATGAGATGATAAAAAATTGATATATATATATATATATATATATATATATATATATATATATATATATATATATATATATATATATATATATATATATTAGGCGAATGTCCGCGCGTTGCGCAGAAACACCTATATAGTTGAAGTCTTTAAAAATATATGTTTTTTTTTAATATAAATAACGTTGTTATTAAATTTTATATAATAATTCATATACTATATTGATATATTGTATCGATTATTTTGAATTATGTGATAATATATACATTTATTATAACTGCATAATCTCAATCGTTTGAATAACTTCTACCCGTGAGTTATACATGAATAAAATTAAATATAATATATGGTTTAATGTTATTTATAGTTGATGTTATTGTTAATTAATTTTTCAAAATTTATTTGTTTAATGTTTTAATTTTTATCATTATAATTATTTAAAACATCAAATATAGTTTTTTGATTTTATAGGTAACAATATAATCATTTATATAGAGTTATTTCTAACTATTGTTATTGTAAGTTATTGTAAGCTACTTATTTGAAAACTTTAATGATTATAAAAATATCTTTAGGAAATATTTTAGTTAAAGTGAGATTACAATTTAGTTTTTGCATTTATCACTAAAATTTAACTATTTACAAAATATTCTTTGGTTTTTTAAGTGGACCTGCAATTTATATTTAAGTTGACATTCTAATGTTATATTTAAAATAACAATTTAAGTATTTTGTTCAAACTGTTCAAAAGTTGTAATTTTAAAATGATAATGGTTTACATACAACAACATATTAAATTTAATAAATTAAGTATAATATGTTAAAAGTGAAAGACATAACTTTATAAGTAAAAGTAAATATATTATTTTAAAATTGAAATTTAGTATATTTATGATTACACTTTAGGTTTGATATTTATTTAATCTTATTAACCAACTTATAATCATTATTAGAAAAAACACTACAATTAATCACTTTTAACTATTAACAAAATATTCTTTGGGTTGTTTAAGTTAAACTAAAATTTATATGTAAGTTCACCATGTAAGGTTATATTCAAATTAATAATTTAAGTATTTTACACAAATTGCTCCAAAATTTTATCTTTAAAATGATAATAGTTTGCATCCAACAATATATTAAAACTAATAAATTAAGTATAATATCTTAAAAGTTAAAAAAATCGCTTAATAAGTAGAAGTAAATATATTATTTTAATATTAAAATTTAGTTTATATGTGATTACACTTTAGGTTTGATATTTATTTAACCTTATTAACCAACTTATAATTATTATTAGAAAGAAATTGAAAAGTCATGAGAGTTTCAAATGAATGTGGAGAAAGGAAAAATACATGGGAGTTTCAAATGAATTCGGTGAAAAGAAAAATGCTTCCTTTATAATATAGTATGATATATATATATATATATATATATATATATATATATATATATATATATATATATATATATATATATATATATATATATATGTTTAAAGGAAACATAAAATGTTTAAAACCAATTAAGTAGTTTACTTTTTTCCTTCATTTGTAAAGCATGTGATGTTGATGAACTTGTACCGCTGATTTGCTTATACATTTTTTTAATTATTATCGAAGTATAATACTTTTTTTTTGTCTAGCTTGAACATAATAGATGTTCATATTTGAGTTTGCACCCACATATAAATAAAATAGTTATGAATGGAATTAATAATGTTGATTAACAAAGATGTAACATATTTAAGAAACGTATCATTAGGGCATTTGAGTTGATAACATTTCTAGAAGATGTAGTTTAACCGGTAAATATAGTGTACAAATGTATATTTTTTCTATTATCCAAATATAAATTATTTAATTTTATCTTCTTATTAGTTTAAAAAAAGTCCATATTAATGTTTAAAATATGAAATATAAGAAATTTTATTAGTTTATAGAAAACATGATTAATTCATGTTAAGTATAATATCACTATTCTCAGCCTCACCCTTTATATTCATCTATCAGATATCTAAGTTGTCAAATTTGAACTTATTTCATCACTTGTTATCTCTAATCAAAAACCAACAAAAAATTTTGTTTTTGATTATATTTTTTTTATATCTCATACGGGTTTTCACTAAATCCATAATAAGTTGATTTTTTTTGGAATAATTCAAGTATGTTATTCTTATTGTTTTATATTTTGACATTGTTAAATTGATTTTAGCAAGCACAAATAGAAATTAACCATCATTGCAGGCAGACAATAAGGACACTACTATAAAATAAGTTAAATAACACTAATTTTTATTGTTCATGATGACAAATAGTGTTTCAAGGATAAAATCCATATTAAATCGAAGTTTAAAACAAAAAACTATAAAATAATCAAAAGTTTAATGCTATTTATTTATATTGATTCAGGTAGAAAAATTAAATTTGACTTTTATGCCCTTCCAACTATAGTAGAACCATAAGGATTGTAAACCTGTTGTGGCTAAAAAACATTAAAAAAACGAGCAATAAAATTATATGCAGATTTAATTGCACACACATACAGATACATAATCATATAAAACAAAATTATATGCAATACATCTATCAGTTAGAAATAAAAAGAATGTATGGATTTTCTGCCGTTTCGATTACAACTTAGCATTTTGTATTACATACATTGTTTTTTCGAAACAACAACATGTAACAAAAATACAACAACAATAAAGAACCAAATGACGGTCCAACAATGTAAATACATAAATACATTTACTGTCAAAACATTCAAACTTTCGTTTCTTCATGAAAGTATAATGATATTTTAAAAAAGGGTCTCTTTGGTAGAAAAATAAAAAAAAATAGGGAAGTATAAGAAGATGATAGTTTGCAGGGATATGATTATCTTTGAGACCTCAATTATGATCCTTACAGTGGATGGTTATAATCTAGTGGCCAAGTTATTCTCAAACATATCATAGTATAATCCACTGTTAAGAGTAAAAAATGATAAAAGGTAAAATAAATGGGGAAAAAACTGATAAAACTTGGTTGCTATTCCTCGAAATGCTTAACATTTTACTAAAAAAGAATGAATTTTTGACCTCTAAAATCGTATTGAAACATGAATGAAAACTGGGTTGAAATCGATTATGACTGTGGGTGAAAAAAAACATCTAAAAGGTAAAGAACAATGTAGTCTTGCTAACCTGATGATGAATGTTTGAGCTCTGAAATCGTATTGAAACAGGAACGTAATTGAAACAGGAACATAAACCGATAAACGTGTATATGTATACAAATATTTAAATTAGGAAGAGTAAACAGGAACGTAATTAATTGCCTGATTTATTGAGATTAACATTCCATATTCCATAGATAGATAGAGACAGAGTTAACATATATTGTCTTTCAGTTTTTTCCAGATTTTTTGCAGATATGTATGCTATAATTGAAATTTGAATTTGAAATTTCGTGATTTACTGATTCACAGTATTTCGTTTCCAGATTTACAACATGTTTTTCGATTGCAAGGGCAAAATGGGAACTTCAGTTACAAGTTTTAAGCAGAAACAATGAAGGGGAAGTCCTTATAGGCCTTATTGGAATGACATGTGACGAGTTTAGTAGTGTTTTATTAGAAGAGAAGTAGAAGATATGTTACTAACCAAACTATATATTATTCTATTTGATTATAGATAAATTATTTAACACAAGACTTTAACATTTATTATAATTTGTATTAAATTGTTCTTTATTCTATGCTTATGCCGAATCTTAAATTGATTAATCGTAATGTATAACTAAGATTAAGAATAACTGAAAGTGATGTAACTTTATCTAATTATTAATATATATAAATATAAATATATGATACTCTTTTGTTCTATACAATGACGATTGTTCAATATTCTTTTGACTAAATAAAAATTTAAACTTATCTTGACTGACTTCTTCAAAGTCAAATATTTGAAATGATTATCACACATAAATGTTTATAATAAATAGGGGTGGCACACGAGTGCTGCTACGAAAATTTTATATAGGTTTTTGAGACCGAAAAAAAAATGTGTGAAATATATATAATCGGTTGAAATTTATAGTTTTTCGAGAATCCGAGAACTAAAAATAGAGCGTTAGATCAAAATTAATTCATTAACGCATGTCATCTTACCAATTTAATTTAATGTTTAATTTTTTTGTGTTATTGGAAATATTAATAGAAATGTCTAAAAAATTACATAATAAATCAAAATTTTGGATTTTATTAAAAATTGCATTTTTTGATTTTTTTTTTTTTAAAAAATGCAGATTTTTTTTTATAGAAATTTTGAAACATGAATTTTTGAAAAAAAATTGTGAAAACATGCTATTTTTTTAAAACATGAGTTTTTGAAAAAAATATTTTTTAAAAAAAACTGCACTTTTTTCTAAACACAAAAAATTCAAAAAAAAAACTGGAATATTTAAATAAAAATACTATAATTTTTTAACAAAACAAAATCAACGTTTTAGGTTCATATATGCATATATTTTCAAGTGCATATATGTATATTTATTATACTATAACATTCGTAAGTAAAGTACAAAAAAAACTCATTTTTGTTTACTAATCTATAAATACAATAGTACAAGTATTTTATTTGATACGAAATAATATATAAAAAACAAAAATGCTACAAATTTCAAAGTGTGTTCATATCTTCGTGTCAAGATTTCCATATTTTTTTTTTCGATTTATCACTTTTCACCTCTTCAATATTTTTCCATAAATTCTTCCAAATCTACAAGAAAATTAAAAAAATGATTAATGCAAGAAAACTCACAAAAATACATGTGTTCATATAGATGTAATTCATATGAGATTTACTTGTGATTCATATGTAAATTACATGTGAATCACATGTAATTCATATGCGATTCACTTGTGGTTTACATGTGAATCACAAGTAATTCATATGTGATTCACTTGTGATTTACATATGAATTACATGTGAGTTACATGTGAATCACATGTAATTTATATGTGAATCACTTGTGATTTACTTGTGAATTACAAGTAATTCGTATGTGAATTACATATGAATCACAAGTAACTCATATGTGATTTACATGCGAATCACATGCAATTCATATGTGAATCATTTGTGATTTACTTGTGAATTACATGTGATTCATGTAAATTACATATGAATCAAATGAAACTCATATGTGATTCACTTGTGATTTACATGTGAATCACATGTGATTTACTTGTGAATTACATGTGATTTATATGTAAATTACATATGAATCACATGTAACTCATATGTGATTCACTTGTGATTTACATGTGAATCACATGTAATTCATATGTGAATCACTTATGATTTACTTGTGAATTACATGTGATTCATATGTAAATTACATATGAATCACATGTAACTCATATGTGATTCACTTGTGATTTACATGTGAATAACATGTAATTCATATGTGAATCAATCACTTGTGAATTACATGTGATTCATATATAAATTACATATGAATCACATGTAACTCATATGTGATTCATTTGTGATTTACATGTGAATTACATGTAATTCATATATGATTTCCATGTGATTTATATGTGAATTTAAGGATAGTAAATATGTAAATTAAATATTGGAAAATTGTTATGATTGGAACACTACAAATTTAGATATGTAAATTCAAGATTAGAATTGGAATTGAAATCAGAATGTGAAATTTTGGTTGGCCGGAATGGAATTCAAAAATAAAAATGAAATCTTTATTTGTATTTAGATATTTTTTGTTTATTGTAAATGCATAAAACTAAATTTTTATTTATTTATTTTAATATATGTAATGAGATCATTTTTGTCTTTAATAAAAAAGAAAAAATGAAAATATTGAGTACCTTTGTTGGAAGCAGTCATGGCCATGAAAGTCTGTTCTATATTGGTGGAATCTTTTGAACTTGTTTTCAGTAAAGGAATTCCAAGTTCAATTCAATGGAAACACAGAACTAAAAAAATTGAATTATAAAATTATTTTTTTTGTGTTTTTTCTGTAATGAAGATGACGAATAATAAAATTAAAAAAGATTTTGAATATTATATATAGTAATTTGAAGTCCGCATTAGTAGTAAAGTACAAAAGTAGTAAATTTTACGTAGTAGATATGGACATTTTTAACATCATGTCAATATACACTTATTTGCTTATGATTACATGCATTAGGCATACATTATTCTACTTAAATATATATGATAAAATCTGTGAAAATAATACAACTAATCATGTCGATCACAGCGAAAACTTAAGTATACTATATTCAGCTTGAATTTATGAAACAATTAATAACTTATATGTTTAAATTACTAAATAATGAGATGCTATAATTTCTTTAAAAAAGGTGTTTCAGTGGGCTACATTTTCTATCATGCATCATTGTATTGCTTCACTATTACAGTAGTTTGCTTGTTTTTTTAATTTCATGAGAAAGATAAAACAGGAAAACCAACACTATGCCATTTAGTAGTCTTATATAGAAAAGTTGATGATTAGTCTCATTTTCAAGATCTTGTACACCAAAGCAACATATTTTTCCTGTGAAGTTTCCTTTCATGAAATAAGAAACAAAAAACACTCTATACTTTACAAAACATGTCATGGTTAATCAGTATAATAGTGAGCTTCTCAAAAAATCATGTTGGCTTTTGCCAATATCTTGTCTACCTTTGACAACTTTCTTTTTCCCATTTCACATAAAAGTTTTCATTGTCACTAGTTAAAGCTGATTTCGAGTAAAACTACAGATGATTGGTGATGGTGAATATAGACATACATATAAGAGTCCAAAGCACCAATTTAATAAATATATTTGAGTCTACTTCCAAAAAGAGATTTATGAAAGTAACCGGCTTGTTACATTATTGAAAGAGAATGTTAACAGTTTGTGCAATGCCTGCTTCAAAGTCATTAATCAGAACAAGATAAAATAATCACTCGGACTTAACATCTCGTTTACTATATACATGATCATGTGAAGAAAACTAGAAAGTATCAAACATGATGATAAAACTAATAGCAGCATTTTGCCTTTCGATCACGTCTACTAACACAATAAATTGTTTGATATATTTCTCATTCAAATGTAGGTACTACTCAACCAACGATAAACAAAAATTGAATCAGAATCACACAACAACAGATTTTACCTCAATTTTAGAAACGATAGATGTGGTTGTGGTTGCGGACAAAACCTAAAAATCACACAGGTAGGGGGTTATCGTAGCCTCGATCTTAATATGCCGTCAAGAAGAAGGTAAGATTAGGTCGAAAACTACAGAGCCCCTGCCATCATCAAAGTTACGATTTGGACCACTATTCTCTGAAATATGGATCTACGTATACGAGTGAGTTCTCCGGTGGTGCGACAGCCGATGAAAAAACGGGAGATATCCAACACAGGAGCCTGGAGTAATCTATCAAAGTAGAAGGAGTCTAATGGCAGCTAGGTATCAGATGAACCAAAACAATCTTTGATTTTTGAAATTGATATCCCCTATTGACGTTAAAGGAAAAAGCACAGAAGAATAAATGCTTCGGAGATAGCTGGGAGACATCATCTAAGATCAGGAAGTGTCGATCGTTAAGGAGGCGGAACGAAGGGAGGGAGGAGAGAGAGAGAAGAGAGAGAGAGAGAGAGACTTGAACGAGGGATTTAATCTGGGGAACTAAGCAGATTATTTTATCCCAAATATGTCCCTCGATTAATTTCACTACGGTATCCTCGTGCTTTATTTTTTCCAAGTATTTACAAAAATGTCATAAAGCATCTTAACCTTTTATTATTTTGATCTAACGACTATTGTTTGGTTCTCGGGTTCTCAGGAAACTATAGGTTCTCAAATGATCATCCACACACACACATATATATATATATATATATATATATATATATATATATATATATATATATGGGAGAAAAGTGAATATACCTAGAGGGTATCTAAGATTAGCAACCCAATACTTAAAACTATGCCGTTTTGTTATTGACTTCATTACTAAAAACACTGAGAACTACCGAATCCTTCCTAAAAACATTCAGGTTCCATCGTTTCTTGATTTTTGTTGATTCACAATCAATTAACACTTATACAACAGGTTTCGGCTCTTGATTTTGGCATAAGTTCTTCCATCAATGTTAGAGCTTTACTAGTTTTCGAATGCTTCCATGATTTCATGATTATTTCCTTAATTTTCGTATTTCAATGATCATTGTTCTAGAAAAAATGCAGATTGACATCTTGCTTCTAAGAATTGGATTCCACAGAAATCATAGATTAAAAAAATGTTCAATATAACGGTTGTTGTCACATTTCTGATTCAAGAAATCGAATTTCACACGGACTGATCACATCTACTGATTTCCTTAATTCAAAATATTCGATGATCACTGTTGTCAAGAAAAATAGATTTTTGTCATACGAAATTCACATAAATTGACTGCACCAAAAATGATTTCATCGAAATTGAAATTCACTAAAAACGATTTTGTAGAAATCGAAATTCAACACAAAAATGATTTCATAAAAATTGAAATTCAATTCAAGGAATTCATAGAAATCGGAATTCACATGGAATTGGGTTCGATCATACCGTTTTCAAAAGCAATAATCCCTTGTTTTTTCGGTTGGTGTCGAGCTCAATGGCTCATAGAAAACTTATTCAAAGTAAAGGATAGTCTGCTGTTTTTTGGTCTTGGTCTTGACGATTTTACCCTTGAGCATCTTCAGGTCGGAGTCCTTAAGGATTCTTTTAATTTAGGTATCATTTGTATCAAATATACATGTATTTGCATCTTTGTTTCATATTTTTGTTTTAGATTACTTATTTGAATAATCATTTTGATTTTGAACAACATTGCAATAATACCCTTGAAAAGATTTGCTAGTTGGATCATCTTTACCTTCTACTTTTGCCCCTGAAGTTATTCAGTCTATACTAAATAAGCTCACACCAAACAATGTCAGGTATTACCTTGAATTTTCTTAACATGTGTTTAACTTTGTAATCAAAATTATTTAAAGCCTAATATCATACGTGTAAATAAATCATAGGAATGGATGAAAATATCTCCTGAAGAACACCTACATTTGCCCACTCATATCATCGACCATTTTCCCCTGATGAGGTTTAGATGTGTTCCATGCATACTTTGTTGTTGTTTTTGTTGTTTATTGTTTAGTCTTCAGGTTGCTAAAGTCATAAATTACCTGCATATATTGTTGTGTTATCAATACTTCCAATCTTTGTTAAATGTTGATTCATTATCTTTTCCAGTATATCTGCAAGATCGTTGCTTTCCATGGGGTTGCAATCTCCATTGTTTCAGACCGTGATGTTCGGTTCACCTCCCTTTTTTGGTAGAAGTTCCATGAGGAACTGGGCATGTGATTACACTTAAATATAACTTATCATCCGCAGACCGATGACCAGAATGAGTGGACGATACAGACCCTTAAGGATATGTTACGGGCCTGTGTCATTGATTTCGGTAGGAGTTGGGACTCCTACCTACCTCTTGCGGAGTTCTCCTACAACAACAGTTTTCACTTCAACATTGGTGCTCCGCCTTTTGAGCTCTTGTATGGGCGGAGATGTCGTACTTTGGTTTGCTGGGGCGAGGTTAGTCACAGGGTATTGGGCGTACCGAGTGGTTCTTCATACTACAAAGATGATTCAGTAGATCAGACATAGGTTGTAGACTACTCACAGTCGGCAGAAGAGCTATGATGACCGACGCCGATCCGAGTTGGAATTTCAGGTCGACGACATGGTGCTACTGAATGTCTCACCTTGGAAATGTGTGATTCGCTTCAGAATAAGAGGGAAATTGGATCCCCGATATATTCGGCCATTTCGGGTTATTTCCAGGGTTGGCAAGGTCGCTTATAGATTGGATCTTCCTGAGGAGCTTAGTCAGATTCACAGAACTTTCCATGTTTCGTAGCTGCGAAAGTGCATATTGGATGAGGACGCGGTGGTTTCATTGGATGATATTCATGCTGATGAGCATCTGAATTATGTTGAGAGGCTATTAGCTATTCTGGAATGGAAGGTAAAGGTTTTGCGAAGAAAAGAAGTACCTTTGGTAAAGGTACGATGGCAGCACCGGAGGGGCTTCGAATGGACCTGGGAGCCGGAGGCTGAGATGCGGGAGCATTACCCAAGTTTTTTCATTGAAGCAGACTTCGAGGATGAAGTCTAGTTCAAGTGGGGGAGAGTTGTAACACCCCCAATTTCTAGGTATGAGATTTATTCCATTTATGCATGATTTTCCTCTGAGACACGGTGTGGTGAAGCCTAACCACGACATGTTGAGGAACTTCTGGACTGCATGTTTTTATGGACCAACATGACGTGTTAGTGGGAAAACATGGCGTGTTGGCGACTAGTTGAGAAAACCCTAGTTTTCAGGGTTTTGCACCTTATATAATCTCCTTAAGTCCCAAGGGTTGGTCTTTTATCAGCCCCCCCCCCCCATATCGACCCTTGAGAGCCCTAATCATCTTTCCCTCTCATTTGTGAGCTAGTGTGGTGTTTTTGGAGCCAAAGAAGGAAGCAAGGATCCATCAAGAAAGCTTTCATCTTTTAGTTTGGCACTCTTCTAGACCTTTGTAAGTGTCCAAGATCCAATTTTTATTCCTCTATGTTGCTAGATCTTGAGTTTTGTCCCTTTTACTTGTTGTTCTTGAGTGATGTAATGGTTGAATTTCATAAAGTCAGCAACTTTATGAATCTCCGGGTCTAGGTGAACTTGTAGAGTCTTGGATCTGGCCTATAGTCGAGTTTTGATGCCATGCATAGAGAGTAGGTCATAAATCCCCATTTTGACATATTTTGGGTTCAATACATGCATTGGACATACATGTCTATAAAGCAACGACCTTTGGGATGGTTTTGGTGCTAGAATCTCTTTTGGAAAGGATGGGTTTTAGACTTCAAGGATTTAGTGCTTCTTGGTTAAGCCCTTGAACCCTCAATCCTTGTGATTGGGTTTTTGGACCCTTAGAGTAGTTCCAATGGATAAAGTTGGAAACTTTATCCTTATTGATAACATTTGGGTTTAGATCTGAGCCTTAGAGTCCCCAGAATTGAAGAAAATAGCTGGATGTATTAAGTTGTCGGAACCCGGGCAAACACGACCTGTTTGCGAGAAAACACGACATGTTGGCTGGGGTTTTCCTGACTGTCTGAATACTATCAAAACATGGCATGTTTGCTAGTAGACACAACGTGTTGGGTCAACACGGACTGTTGATCTTGATCGTTGACTTTTACTTTGGCCATGTTGACCCTTGAGGGTATTTTGGAATTTTGATGAAAATTATCCATTTAATCGAATTAGGTATCGTGTAGAGAGCCGAGATTCAGAGTTGGGCCTCATCAGTTCTACTCAATTTGCGAGGTGAGTTTTCCTCATTATACTTATGGGTCGAAGACACCAAGGGAGGCCCTTTGGATTTTTATTTTGGTTTATCACATGATGCTATGTGTAGTGATCTGTTAGATCTGTATCCTGGTATATAGGATGATGCTATGATTAATAATATGCTAGATCTGTATGATTGCCTATATATGCTAGCTAGTGTTTGATATGATATATTATGATATGTGATGGCGGGTGGGTTGAGGCGGTCCTGCTTTGTGTTGAAGGCCAAAAGATCCAGGGCATCCCGGATGGACTAAAGGCCAGTGGGGTGTACCAGTTGGGCAGAAGGCCCAGAGAGCGTTCCAGATAGGTTGTAGGCCCGGTGTGGCGTACCAGTTATGCTGAAGGTTATGTGAGCGTACCAGATAGACTGAAGGACAGTGGGGCGTTCCAGTCAGACTGAAGGCTCTGTATGCATGCTATTTATGATCATTATTCTGGTTTTGTATTGAGTTGGTATTCTGGGGAAACTCACTAAGCTTTGGTCTTACAGATTTAGGTTATGTTTCAGGTACCTCAGATAATCGCGGGAAGGTGAAAGCGTGATCGTGCACCTCCTCGTGTTTCTATTTTATGATTTTGGGAAAACTCTGATGATTAATATTGTTTTGAAAACTACATTTGTAAACAATTACGATTTGTGGTTGGTTTTAAAAAGTTTAAATTTTTCATGAATTTTAAGGATGTTAGAATTAAAAATCGGGCGTTACATATACCTTTGAAAACAACAATGTCAATCATCATCCATGCATGAGTTGGTCATGCTTTTCCCACTTCCTAATTCCTCTAAAAATCATAAATAACATATATTTGTATGTGTTGTAATAGTATAAAAGTCCAATAAGAATATACATACCGATCTCTACCTTCTCCATTAATCTTGCATTTCTATCAAAGTAGTATGTGATATGTATTCATGCTTAATATCAATCGGTGTAGACCATGCCCGCTCTGGGTGCATATCAAAGCTTTTGCGGTCATGGGGTTTAGATTGCTTTTATAATTATCAATCTGTCTACCACAAATACTTAATGCTGACTCTGATGCCATATTAGAGATCGAATGTCCCAACACATGTCTCGCTACTTGTGAGAGTATAGGAAACTTTACTGAATTGAGTTTTCGGCAAGCAAAGAACTCAAAATTTTCTACCATCTTTTCCATTCAATCTAACAAATAAATTTCCACACCCATCTTATTAACCTCACTCCTATGTTGTTCAAAAATCTTTGCGTCATGTTCCAAATTAACTCCGTGCCCACTTTCAAAATAATTAGGGTCTAGAAGATGATTACCCTTTGTTTCTGAGAATGTGCACTCTTAATTTTTTCCTTAAAGTGATCAAACAACTTATGTATTATTTTACTCACATGCTCCCACCTTAATTCTTCATCACCAACATTACTTGGGTGGATATCTACCAAGACTTCAATCTTCATGATTTTCTTTTGGTAGTCTTTAGACTTCAGTTTTTATATTTGATATGCTAATACAATTTCTAATCTAATTTACAATTTACAAAAACAGTTTACTTTAGTAGGACATTTACATAATTTAAATACAAACCAAAACATCACAAACATATGTCCAATCGAGGAAATATTTTATCGAATCCATATAATACTCAAAGTAACTATTGTAATAACACATCGCTTATTTTAACAATAAAACCTTTCTGGAAAATGCATTTCAACTGTCAGAAAGAGTTGCCTTAGCATAATCTGATCATCATATCACACAATCTTTTCCAGAAAAGGTTACATTAGATGTAGATTTTTTTAGCAACTTTAAACACTATCTTGATTTGGATTGTTCAAAACACAACAAACAAACGAGTTGTTGTTTATGTGTAACAATGTCATTAAAATAATTCTAATGACATAAACATATAAACACACTACAAAATTGCATTCTATGAGTTTCATGATTAAAAATCATCCAAGTAAAATTATTAGTAAAGAAAAATAATGGGAATACAATAACAAATTTCAAACCATTTAAAAAAGGTTTTTTTGTTTTAGAAAACAGGAATTTGATGCTTATGATATATATATATATATATATATATATATATATATATATATATAAAATTAACTATGAGTGCAAAAATCTATACCATTCATTTCACCGAAAAAATAACGATTTATATTTAGTGCCGGTGTTCAAGTACCTGTGTGTGATAGCACTGTTGGGTTTTAGTGAGAATTTAGAACATAGAAAAAATTGTAACAGAAGTGTAAAAATACTCATTTCATTAATAATGAACCATGAATAAAAATTATTTCAATACAAGCAACAAAAACAAACCATAGAAGGCAAGACATATTTACCTACCTCTTGACAGGGGCGAATGCTTTAAGGGGCCAGAGGGGGTCATGGCCCCTCCGTTTTTTAGCTTTCCAAGTACGAATACTCAACGGTTATAGACACACGGGTGAATATCTTAGGGTCGATGAGGTTGTTGCCTCCCCGTTGTTTGGGCTCCTATATGTGAGGATTGGCAAGACCTAGTACCCTCAGAGGATATTTGCAAAACATTCTTGCTCTCATTCATACTCAACCATCTTTGCTTCAACGATTCTTCTAAATCGCTTCGTTTTATGGCAATCTTGCCTAACTAATTTGTATGCTTCCTTCTCATTCTCCTCTTTAACTCTTTTATTTTTCAGAATTGTCATTTTCTTGTACATTCTTTAGGGTTTTGCAACCCAGTTTTGATACAAATTTTTTTGCATGTACATTGTTAACATCCATTTTCAATATGAACACGAATGAGTATTTTGATATTCAACAATCGAATTTACCAATCAATAATAATGAAGGCTATTTGATCTTTTAAGGTAATTGTACATTATACTTTTTGTTCCGTTTAATTTATTGAATCTGATTCATATTGGTTGGCCAACATCATTTTTATTAGTTTAATATATGATTTAAGGATTAAAATCCTTTAAGTTCCCAAAATAATGGAAAATGAGTTTCAAGAATTGTAGTCAGTAGATGATGTGTTATGGGAATTTATCTATTATTTGTTACCCGAGGTGTCTTATCCTCTTAAATGTGTCTTATTAGTTACCAGATGAATAATGAGCTTGATAAGTCTAATTCAATTTAATAGTTATATTTGGTTAAATGAGTTCCATCATTTGGGCTTACTGCATACTTTCTTTCACATATGGATATCTTAAAAGTAGGAAATAAATACGTTGGATGCTTCAATATTCTCACACACATTTATGTTGTGTTACTTCTGCACTGTCTAATTGTATGTTTTTCTTCAGGCTATCTGTAACGCCCGGGTTTCAGGGCTAAGCATTTTAGACAATGTAATAGTCTAGGTCAACTATTGTAACTCTTTTAGAAGTAATAAAGATGAAATATTTGAGTATTATGTGAATTATGTGGATTTATATGCTTATTACTTATTTATAAATAAATAATAAATAAAGAATGATAATAAGCATAAAAAATAAAGTGTGAGATAAGCCCGATATCTTTACATAAAGTTGTAGTGGTCAAAACAAGGATTCCGGGGATATAAAGTGCGCCGAAATCCCAGTTATAACAAAGAAGTTATGACCCGTTGAAGTTTCGCGACGGAACCGACACAATACCGGGAATCGTAAATAGTGAATTTTCGATAGAGCGAGATTTAGCCTTAGCAATCTTAACGAAAGTCGTAGAATACGTTAAACCGAGAGCGTCCATAAAAAAGAACGCCCAAATCTGACTTCGTATGATGAAGTTATGATTTTTTGAGGTTTCGGATTAACAGTGTACAACCCGAAATTCGAATAATAGATCGAGCAATTTTTAGCCGACACGACCTAAACGAGAATCGAAGATCTCGTTATTTTTAGCGTAACGAGAAAAAGATGGACGAAAACGGACGTCGGATGAAGAAGTTATGAATTTTTAACGGACCAATCCTGTCCCGGACTGTTAATAATATAACTTTTAAAATAAAGTCAAAATTAGCCGACAGAGTCTAAATGAAAGTTGTAGAGTGCGTTCCCGCCTACGCGTGAATATAAAGAATGTCAAAAACGGAGCTCGTATGCGAAAGTTACGATTTTTAGAAGTTAAGTGTGCAATTTGCGAAACTGTGATGACGTGGCACGATCCTAGCCTTCCCTTGCTCCCCACGGTCTCGCATCCGATAAGGACACGTCGCCTCACATTTCGCCCCGCGTCCGAAGTTGGTTACGCCTGACGTACTTGATCTTCTGCGGTCCGAGACGAAGCCACGTCGCCCCATCCATCTGGCATCCTTATCCGAGCTCTACGCCCAGCTTAGCCAAGGATTACGCCCAGCGTAATCCGAGGCCTCGCAGACTATAAAAGGGGGCGAGGCAGCCTTCATTTTCCACACCATTCTCGTTCTCTCTCTAAAATACTTTCTCTCTCTAAGTATTTTAACCCTCCCCTAAGCCTAGGTGATCCCCTAGCACCCTAAGGAAGCCCCGAGGCTCTCGGAGTCCCGAGAAAAATGGGTCTTTCGGTTTCGGAAACGCTGCTCCGAGCAAAGCCCGATTTTCTTTAAAATCCACTATAAGTATGCTACGCTTACGCAATTTTTAATATAACTTTAAAATAATTATAGTAATGTTATTTTGTCCTTAAAATAATTATTTGGGCTATTATTATGAGTTATATTGAGTGTTATTTAACGCTTATATAATAATAATAATAGCTAGACTATTAATTAGTCGCGGTTGACGTTAGACTAAACCCTAGTGGTATTGATACTAGGTTTTATCGAAGGAGAAATGTTTTGAGAGTATCGAAGCGCTGTCCGAGTGTTGAGTCACCACCTTTCAGGTGAGAGCATAGTTACTTTCAGCTTACACATAGATATGAAATATTTTATATAAATTACGTGCTATGTGTGCATATTATCTGAATACTTGCTATCTATGTTGGATGAACATTTTTATACATGTTTTCAATGATTTAAACTGTATATGTATTTTATATCTACGAAAATGTTGGGGTAAAACATGGGTAGATGTAATAGGTGATGTGTGATAAAATGATGAGAGGCATCGGTGTTGTTGTTGTTGATCCAGTCATCTAGCGGAGTATAGATGACGACCACGAACTCTTCTAGATAGTCCAGTGGAACGCTGGCAGGCTCGCAACCTGTAGGTGTCGTGAACGATGTGTTCGCCGGTGTACTCCATCCCCCACATGGTTGCCTTTAGGACATTTATTGCTAAAGAACCCCCTTAGCAGTAGTGTCCATCCCGATGATGATCCTTAGGATAGGTCCCTTATGATAGGTGTTTAGGGACGTAATGTGAGGATAACGGGAACGGATAATCGGGTTATTGTTGGTTGATGAAATTAATAAACTTATTTATTGTGGGTTGAAAACCCTATGTGCTCACCAGACTTCCAAGCTTGACCCACTCAGTTTTATGTATTACAGGTAGTGACGCTCGAGCATAGTTGTGATGTGTTGGGATGAGGGATTACAGATATAGGCCTGTAGATATGAAATAATGTAGTAAGACTTATATTGTATTGTTTATACTTATGTACTGTATCGAACATGACATCCTGAGTCTTTTAATAAAATACATTTCTAAGGAAATGCTTTTGATAAAATCTTTATCATATTATTGTTTTGGGACAAATTCCGCAACTCTTTTATTAAAAGGTTACTCTGATTTTGAAATAAAGTATAAACAAAACCGGTATTTTCTGGCCGTGATTTTGGGGATGTCACATTGTCTATGCTTAGGCTCTTATGGTCACTTGTTAGTCCTTTGTAATGCTTTCCACAAACATTACTATGATGATCTACCAAAGAATATGAGCAATCTCTTACTAAAGTAATAGGGTTGTATTAAACAGAAAGAGTGATCTTACTTTCTATTGTTAATGTTTACTATATATGGTTGGTACTAGTTACTACTTCTTGTTAAGGTTATAATTTTTCTTTTTATTGTCATTAACGAAATTGATTTCTTTCTATATAATTTTGTTTTGAATGTTGGATTCGCCTCTAGTTCTAATGTCCGTGTTCTGCCCATGCTTCTTGAAGCCTTGAAGATAAAAATAACCTAAAGTAGAGTTCCTTTATTAAATTCACACCCAGAACTTCAATAAAAGCAAGACTTGAATATTTCTACCTTGGCACACAAGAAAAAGCGTATAAACCATTTGTGTGTGTATGTTGTATGTTTTGCGCCGTCAAGAAGAGATGGGAGGCGTTGAAAAATATTGGGATGTCTGTCAATGGCTTTTAGTGCCTTATATAGTGAAACCCTAAAGAATATTTTATTCTTAAAGTTTGCTTAAATTTGGTAGTAACACCATAAATTAAAGTATGAACATTTGTTACGTAAATGCACATTCTTCTTTATTTTTTATTTTTTATTTATTTTTTTATTTTTGAAACGGCAAACTAACTAATCTACTCCTAAATAATCACCTATGTCTCCACCGAGACTTGAACCCCTAACTTCTCATATGAGATGGTCACTCCATACCGCTAAGCCATTGACCCTTTGGTCTTTGATTTCTAGTTAACTCATAATTTATTAATTATTAATAAATTATTCTCTCAATTATTTATTCTTGATTCTCAAGACTGGGTTATTTGTGTAACCTAATATGCATATGGATTTATTATTATGCCACTAATTTGTTGTGTTAGCGGGCAATTTCCAACAGATAAAATAATTTGATGGATGTAATTATCGAGTTCAAGAGAGATAAGAACCTTTTTTCTAATCTTTGCAACCCATGGGGTTGAAAGGTATTCAGGTACTAATGTTTTGGCATGATGATTTTGAAAAATGATTGGGATAAACTTTGAAGCCCCTCAAATGCTTAAATTGATTATAAATTATAAAAACAAGAAAATTAATTACATAATTGTAAGTTTTGGCACTTGTGTAGCCACTCAAGAAAGAAGTTGCTCCAATCAGTGTCCCTTCAAGAGTAGTTGCATGAACCTCAAGGCACCAAAGGCATGCTCAAGAAAAGACACGAGGTTTGATTATTCTCGTATGTAAGCATATGTTCTTATGCATGGTTTCTCGATTTCTCTTTGTTAATAATTTTTTACAAAATCCCATCTTCTATATGCAGCACACACATTATTTGGTGGGACTTCGAGAAGGTTTTCTCAGTATTATTTTGCATACTATAATTTGATGGTGAATATATTTTTCTTGAATATCAAATAATTAAACTTACTTTTATAAGAATACATCGACTTTTGGCTAGACCACAAAATATGGGATTCTTGCTTTTGGTCTCTTGTTAATGAAAATTTCTTGCTCTATATTATGGCTATGCTATATGCTATGAGGAAATATTTCCTTTTATGTATCTATTTACTATTGTTGATTTCCCGGTGATTTAAATCTAAACATGGATGACTACACTTACATGGAGTTAGTATTTGAATTTAAAGAAGTCATTCACATTTAACATTTATTTTATGATATTATTAACTATATTATATTATGTCTTTTTTTACTATACTAAAGGCATGCACAATGCATTGAACTCTATAGAGCTCAATGGAGTGTCATGTCATCATTCACTATTCCATACAACTCTATTCATTTTTATCCCGCAATGCATTAAACTCTACAAGTTCAATGAAACGTATTAAAAAATATTTATTTAAAGATTTAAGGACTTTCCTTTTTCCCGTCGAAGATTTCAATGAGCATTGAACTCCAAATTCATTGAATGCCAATGTAACATTTTACAACGGTGGAGTTGTATCAGTAGGCATGACACCTCATTTAACTATTCTATTAAACTCCCCATTGTGAATGTTCTAACAACCTGAGATGTTTATAAATTTTATTTCAATTGGATCATCACTCTAATTGTTTTCACTTATACTTATTAAACACATTTTAGAGACGGTGGTGTAAGTTTATTTTATAAAGAGGTTTGGACTTTGATTTCTTCTCTTTGATGAACTTTTGTCATACTTTTCTTATGAGAGAAAGATGAAAAATTATACTGTTAAGCACTGTTGCATATTGGGTCAGTGGGTTTGAAATTGGTATCGGGAGATCCATAGGGGTGTTATCATATCGAAATATCAAGATACCTAGATTTGGGAGTTGGGCAATACTGATGGGTTTACAGTTGGTTCTGTGAACATAAGGAATATCCCATATATACATTCAAAATAGGAGTATATATCATTATTTGTACTTATATCTTAATGTGTTGTATTGGTAAGGATCCTAAACAATTGGATCTATCCTTTGTATCTGATATCTATAAATATAAGATAATACAACTATAGGAATTTAAGAAAAATTATACTTTCAACTTGGTATCAAAGCCAAGATTCCTAGGGTTCACTTTTCTTTTCTTCTTATTGTTTTTCTACTCCTAGATCGATTTATTCATGGCCCCCATTTCATAAATTCCTCAAAAATTGCCACTGATATTACCTGCAAATTAACTTGCATCGATTTCTTGCTTTGGAAAACACAAGACATTCCTATTCTTCGGGTGTTCTATTGTTTGTTTTCCTCAATGGGACTGTGACAATTGGATAAACTCCGTCACTGACCACCATTAGAAATTAGCTTAGATAAATAAATGTAATAGAGTATCAATATAATATTTCATTTTTATAAATAAATATGATTGATTATAGTCTTACGTATAAGGATAAATCGACTCATAGGCTCAAAAATGAGTGTCCAAAAGTCGTGTTGTTTTCTAAGCTGGATAATGTATTTGGAAAATAGACGACAAGATCATTCCAAGGATATAAGTTTCTTAAAAATCTAACTTTGAATGGAGGAGTTATGATTTTAGTAAAAAGTAAAATCAACCTCGTAATTAAAGTTATTAACAACGAAATAGGATTAAGAGATTGGTCGAGTTTTGGCTAGTGTCACCAAACGAAAAGTGTTAGTATTTCTCTAGGTGAGAACAATAGGACAATGAACACTAAAAACGAAGGTCGTATGAAAAAGATATGTTTTTTTAAATCATTTAATTTTAACCACATTAAGCTAAAATGTGAAAGTCAAAACTAGCCAAAACAATCTAAAGGAAAGTTGTAATACTAGTTGAGATCATCTCATAAATATAAAGACGATAAAGATTGGAGCTCGTACGCAAAAGATATCATTTTTAAAAAATCATTTTTGTGCGTGCGAGGTGCACACCTTGCCCTGAATGCATTCTAATCCCATATTCGTAAAGATTGTGGGTGATGTGGCCCAACGAGAGAGTGACATGTGGTGACTCCCGGATGGAGCCACGAGGCTCACACGCGACGTGCACATATATTTATGCCACACACACCTCAAAACTCAACTATAAATAGAGGTATCTACACACCCCATATGCACACCAAATCCCAGTAGCTCTTCTCTCTCTCTCTGGTCGAAGTGACTCTATCCCGATGCGATCTATGAGGTCCTGAGCCCAAATCTACCCTACATCAAAGTATCATGCTTATAGGGTGAGTTTCACGACCCCATTTTTACCCTTTTCAAATGTTTTATTGGGGGGGGGGGGGGATACATGCTTTAAAACTTTTTAATAATTTTTGTAAAATAGTATTACTTGTAATATATCAATAATTTTAAATCTGCATGCAAACGTTAGGATAATATTATGCCCGATAGATACCCTGCCTAAGCCTTAAATAAGATATTATGCCTAGTCGTTATAATGCCTAAGATTATACTCGATGCTTATACATACTTGTTATGTTGGCCTATTCCCTATAACAACTTAGTTTCTTGTCGTTATGTTGGCCAAATTTTACGATTAGCATTGTATCTAGTTGTTACTCTACCCTAATATCCTAATAATATCAAAAACCTAATAATTAATTTATAGATATGACATAATATATATATGTATAAAATAATTATGGAGTAAACTATATCAAAAGGAAATGTAAGGATAGGCAATATACATTTTTATACATATTTTGGTTATTTGCAAAGATGTATGGTACTTATAAGATTGAATTGTATTTTGTAGCCAAAATGAGCCATCTTGAAGAATAAGGACTAAAAGCGACAAACAACGGAACTTTGGAGGTTTGAAGAACTAAAAGAAGGAAATACCAGCGAAAAGCTCAACTCACAATGTGGATTTCTCTTACACGATGTGGAGTGGGTGTTTCTAGAAGATAAGTGCACGGTAAGTCAGAGTCCTTGCCCGATAAGGATTCACCTTAATTCACGACGTGACGTCCTAATTCATGACATGAAGTGTAAAAATTACGAAAATTATATAAAGCCTTGGAACTTACGAATTTGGGACATCGGCTGGAGATTTGGAGGTTTTAGAAGACGAATTCTAGAGAAAAACAAGTTGGAGAATCCAAGTGTTAAACATCCAAGGAAGAATGATTGATTAAAGATCATAACCATTACCTTGATTTGGTACAAGTTGAACATGTCTTTAATTATTGAATATGAATTTATTTTATCAGCCATGAGTAGCTGAATCTAGCTGCCTCTGTTTTGCTAGATGAAGCTTCAACTCATGGAATAGTTTATTATTTATGAATTTTACTAGTTGGTTATATGCTTGTGTTTGATTGTTAATATCTAGTATGCTAATATTTTATACTTAAATTGCTTGAATTCATGTTCTTTGTAGCTTAGTGACTATTAAATTACATGAACTTAACACCTAGTGATTTAGTGACCATAAATTTGCTAGAGTTAGGATCGACAAAATCTTAGATAAGTAATTGAAGTAATTAAATTTAGATGTGCTGAAGAACATAAATTATAACCATAGTTTTGTTTGTTTAATAAATCTTTCATATCTCCATTCATACTTCATAATTGATTCCGTGTTTAATTATATATGACCATGCATAGTTCTACATGAATTAGTTAAACATTAGTAAATTTGGACTTAAATTACTAATAATATAATAATTGGTAACCAACATGAATTATCCATAATTAGTAGCTAACCATAGAGGAGAAGTGGATTCAAACTAAACATGATTGTTTTTAGTAATTGATTGAATTTGATAGTTAAGTGAATAAGTTTATCTAAACTTGCAAAATCGGATAAAAACTGAATTAACTTTTGCTTTTCTTAGATTAATATTTAGTAGATAAATTAGTTAATTAAATCAGTTCCCTATGTTTGATACCCGACTATTTGTGCTATATTATTTGCGAAAAGATACATTGTCTTTCGACAAACAACAAGTTTTTGGCACCGTTGCCGGGGAACGACTATTTGGTTTAAAATTTATTTGCTTTTGGTTAGTCGATCCTTTTTGTGGGGTAAAACCTGCAAAAAGTTAATTTTGAGCGTTTTTTTTTCAGAACTGAACTCCGACATGAGCCTTAAGCTCACGACATGAACTCAGTTATTTTACATTTTTCCTAAGTTTTTCATTTCCATTTGAATTTTCTGCGACAACACGAGGTGGTATTCACTACCACGTTGTGGTGGACGTTCACTAGGGCTTTTTAAGTAGTTTTTGTTCAATTTTACATTTTTATTTTTGTTTTTGTTGCAGTAGTACATGACTCGTGGATCCAACACACCTTTGATACCATCACTTGAAGATCCAGAGTCATCTATTCGTAAAAAGACGGATAAGAACGTAGGAGAAACCCTACCACCAAAGAAGTCACCTTTTAAAGATCATAAATCAGTTTTCGGAAATAAGAAAGGGAAGAACTTGGGTGAATCAAGCAATTCCTCAAAGAACGAAAGCAAGTTTGAAAGCTTTGAGCAAAATCCTAATCTTCACGAATTCGAATACGAGTCCGAACCCGAATTAGAAAAAGAAGGACAAAATTACATAAACGGTCCTCGTGGTTGACAAAATCAACCAATTATGGTCCTTTTGATAAATTCTGTACATAGATGGTCCCCGTGGTTTCGAAATCTATCAAAGACGGTCCTTTTAACTAACAGTGTTAGTTTTTCAGTTAAGTCCTATGTGAAATGACATATTTGTCCTTCCTGTATACCATTTTTGTAATTTGTTTATGCCACAGGGACTATTTATGTAATTTTTTCTATTATTTATTATTGTTTTTATTTTATTTAATCATATGTCTAAGGATTTAGATTTTTTTAAGAGTAGTTTAAATATATTGTTTAATGATATATATATATATATATATATATATATATATATATATATATATATTAACTAACATTTTTTGACCTTTTGCTCAAATTATTTTTTTCTAATCTTTTTGATGTTTTCTTCAAGTACATTTATTAATGGTTTTTTGATGTTTTGTTGGAATAACTTTTCTGTTTTTTTGATGTCATGCTCGAATACATTTTTTAACATTTAGTATTTATATTTGTTAAAGGATTGCATGGCTACTATAATTATAATCGTAATTGATGGGTTTTACACAAAATAACATCCTATGTGCTCATCGAAACCCTAAAGCTTTGATCTAGGCTTCTCTATTGTACATGCAATTCATCCAAGACTTACAAACCCTAGATCTAGCATACATGATTCGAAATTGACATAAGAAAAAAGATCTAGATGATTACCTCTTCTTCAAAGCTGGAATCTTCTTGTCCTTGGAGCTTAGAGTCACAATTTTCACTCCTCTAATGGCTTACAAACACCACACAAGCAAGAGGATGATAACCGAGAGAGAGGAAAGGCACAATTTCGGCCATGATCTTTCTAGGGTATCAAGTGGCCGAAAATTGGATGCCTTGGGGTCCTATTTATATTGGTGCTGCTAGGGTTTCAGTCAAAATCCTAATGGATAGCTTAGGCCTTAAGCAGTCAAAGGAAGCTTCTGGAAGAGGGCCTTTTAGCTGAAATTAGGATGGACACATCCCTAATTTCGTCCAATCCTAGTTCCATGAGCCTTCTCAGCCAAATACTCAACTATCACACATCTGACAGTTTAAGTCCTCTTTATTTAATTAATGTCTTTTAGCCATATAATTAATTCTTAATTAATTCTTGTCTAATATTAATTAAACTATATTATTTCTCCTTTAATATATTGTTTATATAATATATTAATAAACCATAATAACCTCTCACTTGATAAATCATCCTATCATGTTTCTTTGGTGAAGGCAACCCAAAAGGACCATGCACAACTGGGTCAAGTACTTACCAAATATAGTTATGGGCTTAGACACTAATCCAACAGTCTCCCACTTAGATGTCTGCTGACCATGCTCAAAGCGAAGGCTACATCAGGGAAAGTACAAGTCATAGCATACATAATCGAGCCAACTGCACAAGCGTATGGTACTCAGCTCATTTCTGCTATCTCGACTTCGGTACTTGGGATTTGAGTCTTACTCAACTTGTCATTACTTTGGATTGGTAACTCTCCCTTATTTGAATTCTCCATACTAAAATGCTTTATTACCTTGTCCAAGTAAGTATTCTGAATAAGTCCTATTAGTCTTCTACTTCTGTTTTGCAATATCCTTATTCCTAAAATATAGGCAACCTCTCCGAGGTCCTTCATAGCGAAACACTTCCCAAGCCAGGACTTGACTTCCTGCAGCGTCGGGATGTCGTTTCCTAAGAGTAGTATGTCATCGACATACAATACGAGGAAGCTAACTATACTCCCACTGGCTTTGACATATACAGATGATTCATCCTCGCTTCGTAGAAAACCAAACTATTTGACTTTCTCATCGAAACAAAGATTCCATCTGCGAGACGCTTGTTTCAGTCCATAAATGGACTTCTCAAGCTTACACACTTTATTAGGGTGCTTCGCATCGATAAAACCCTCTGGCTGATCCATGTAAACATCCTCAGCCAACTTCCCGTTAAGGAAAGCGATTTTGACATCCATTTTCCATATCTCATAGTCATGAAATGCAGCAATGGCTAGCATCACCCTAATAGACTTTATCTTCACAACTGGTGAGAAGGTTTCATCATAGTCAACTCCGGGAGTTTAAGTGAAACCCCTCGCAACCAATCGCGCCTTATAGGTGTGTACATTCCCATCCATGTCGATCTTCTTCTTGAAGATCCACTTACACCCGACCGTCTTACGACCTGGTACATTGTCAACCAAATTCCAAACTTGGTTGTCATATATGGACTGAATCTCGTTGCCATAGCCTCTTTCGATTTTGCAGACTCCGGGCCTACCATGGCCTCCTTATAGTTGTTATGTTCGTCCAAATTCACTAGTGTACAATCACTAATGAACGTATCGGTTCAACCGGTTCAAGAGGTAAGGACTCGAACTCTTTCGGAATGTCTAAGAGGTAAGGACTCGTCAATCGGTTCAACCGGAGCTTCCTCCTCGGGTTGACCGCCAGTGTTAGAAGGTCCTTCATCGCTCGACTCTTGAATATCTTCAAGATCGATTTTCCTTCCACTGTCCCCTTGGCTTATGAGGTATCGCTCTCGGAAAACCCCTCTCCTCACAACAAAGACAACATTGTCACTCGGTCTATAGAAGAGGTATCTAAAGGATTTCTGCGTGTAGCCGATGAAAATACACCGCTCACTACGAGGCTAGAGCTTGTCGTGAGTCTCTCATCTTATTTAAGCCTCACAACCCTAAACCTTGATATGTGCTAACGAGGGAGCTTTCCCTGTCCACATCTCGTGAGGTGTTTTGGCAACTTTCTTCGTAGGGACTAAGTTAAGGATATGGGCGGCAGTATTTAAGGCATACCCCCAAAATGAGATAGGTAGTGAAGCACAACTCATCATGGAATGAACCATGTCTAGCAAGGTTCGATTACGCCTCTCAGCCACACCGCTCAATTGCGGTGTCCTAGGTGGCGTCAATTGTGAAACGATTCTACATTCCTTGAGGTAGTCGTGGAATTCAAGACTTAGGTACTCTCCTCCTCGATCGGATCGAAGCATCTTGATTTTCCTGCCCAACTGATTCTCCACTTCTTGTTTAAACTCTTTGAACTTTTCAAAGGTTTCTGACTTGTGCTTGATTAAGTAGATATACCCATATCTGCTATAATCATTGGTAAAAGTCACATAGAAGCGGCTTGCATCCTTTGTGGTGGATCTAAAGGGCCCACACACATCAGTGTGTATGAGATCCAATAAACCCTCACCCCTTTCACAAGTGCCAGTGAAGGGTGACGTGGTCTTCTTTCCAAGTAAACAAGACTCACACACGTCATCGTCCCTAAGGTCGAATGACTCCAACACTCCATCATTTTGGAGTTGGGCTATGCGTTTCTTGTTGACATGTCCAAGACGACAATGCCACAAGCATGCTTTATTCAAACCATTGGAAGAATCAATACACAACACATCATTTCCTAAATTTTCTACAACCATCATAGTTTCATATATTCCATTACAAGGCAATGATTCAAAATAGAAAACACCATTAAGATAAGCATTAATAGAACCTTTTTCATTATCAAATGAATATCTAAAACCTTGTCTATACAAACCATGAAATGAAATGATGCTTCTTGCCATATCTGGCGAATAGCAACAATTATTTAAATCTAATCCTAATCCACTACTGAGCATCAAAGAGTAAACTCTGATACTGGTGACAGTCGACGATCTTCTGTTCCACATGATCAAATTTATCTTCCCATGCTCCACATCCTTATTTCTTCTTAGGCCCTGCAAATCAGAACAAATGTGAAAACCACATCCTGTATCAAGTACCCAAGAAATAGAATGTGATGAATAATTAGATTTAATAGTGTATATACCTGCGTAGGATGGCTTGATCTTCCCATCCTTGATTTCTTATAGATATTCTGGGCAGCTTCGTTTCTAATGCCCTATCTTGTGGTAGTGGTGGCACTCAGCCTCCTTGGGGTTGGAGTTGGGTTTAGCAGAACGAGCCTTGGTTCCACTAGAAGAGGTACCATCTTGGGACTTTTTCCTTGTGGTTTCTCTTTGAGGGAGCCTTCCTTTTCTTACCCTTCCCTTGCCCAATTGCCAAGACTGGGGCAATAATGGGAGTAGGAGTTGATGCAACATACTTGTCTTTGAGATTGCTCTTAGCAGTCCTTAGCAAGCCTTGAAGCTTGCTCAAAGTGACCACTTCCTTATTCATGTGGTAGGTCATGCAGAACTGGTTGTATCAGGGAGGCAAGGAGTGAAGGATGATGTCAATTTCCAGCTCTTCATCAAAGTTCACATTCAACTTTAGTAGGCGATCGACATATCTTTGCATCTTTTGTAGATGGGCGACAAGGGACTCTCTGCTACCCATTTTGGCAGTGATCATCAAAGTGATGATCTCACACCTCTCTTTCCTAGCGCTCTGGTGGTACCGGTCCAACAGATCTTGATGCATATTATAAGGATACATGTCCTCATATGACTTCTGGAGTTCTGCAGTCATAGTAGCCAGCATGATGCAATGGACTTTCGTAGCATGACGCTCATGGGCCTCAAAGGCCGCGATTTCTTCAGCAGAGGCAGTGTTGATTTTGATATCCTTTTGCTTCTCATCGAGGACATACTCTTTGTCCTCATAATGAGTGACCATTCAGATGTTGCAGATCCAATCATTGAAATTGGACCCGTCAAAGATCATTCTCCCACACAAGTTCATGAGTGAGAACGAGCCGGAGGAATTTGAGCCGGAAGCGTTGTTGTTGACGTTCGACATCTGAAAAGGAAAAAGAACAAAGTTTGATTAGAAATGAGTCACCAGTTAAACACCCAAATGAGAAATTAGGGCTAGGTTCCAACAACATTATTTACAAATTAGAAGAGGGATGTCGTAATCTAACAAGTAAATAATTTGAAGGTAAGTGCATGATGATTCACTAATTTTCCACCATGAAAAACGGAAAAAGATTAACTTTTAAATGTATTGAAAAGTCCTAGATCTTTTGAGATTCATTGAACTTTTCAATGGAATGTTTAAATCTCGATATGCCCCTCAAGTTTGTGACTGCGATGCCGATGATCACAAAGTGGGTGTGAATAACCATGAAAATATACATGGTGCCCTCATTGTTACAGTCACCTATTCGATGTGCCGGTCAACCACACACGCTCCATCGAACTATGACAAACAATGACTCACCCTTTGCAACCTTTTCTTAGAACCCAATTAGTGTGCCGGTTAACCACACACGCTCCACTAATGTCTTAGAAAGGGTACAAAGTGTAATTTCATGGAATTGCATCAATTCACTTTAGCCTAAAGTAACTAAGATTGAGAATTTTGTAAAAACATTTAGTTACTTTTATAGATTCATTATACTTTTAATGAGGAAAGGGTTGCCCTATCCTACCCATTCGGCTAACAACCCTCCACCAATCAAGGAAGCTGTGTGTGAGAGTGGACACCCATTAAATGACCATTTTATAGGCTATAACCTTATACCCCCCTTATAGATCGACTTCGTGAATGAGGCGTACTAACGGTAACACTAGCATTTAAGTTATACATACATACATACACACACACACACACACACACATATATATATATATATATATATATATATATATATATATTAATCTTATAATATTATAAAGTATAAGGTTGAATTTTAAACTTGTAAAATTCTAGGGTTTGAAATTTAAATAGTTCAAATTAAAATTTTAATCAAAAATTTAAATTTCAAAACTTGGGGGCAAGTTTTGAACTTTTCAAAACACATAGGATCAAATAGCAAATAAGTTAAAATTAAACATTTAATTTAATGATTATTTAAATTTGACCTAATTAATTTTATTCACAAGATAATTCATCAAATAATTGAATAATCAAAATTTATCACATAAGGAATTTATTATTCAATTAAATGGTAATTATCTTTTGTTTTGGTAAGGATAAACATATAACAACAATAAAATTCAGATTTTATTAGTCAAAAACAATTTTGGTAATTATCCTTCAGCAAAACAGCAAAAAGTCCCGAAAATCCCTCTGTCTGACGACCCGACTCACCGAGTCCCCTTATGGAATCGTCGAGTTCTTCCTACTCGTCGAGCCCACATTATGACTCGCCGAGACTGTCAGGCAGAAGACCCAAAAACTCGATTTTCAAGCAAGAATGAAACACAAAGCATCGAATACAATAGAAGCTAATCAAAGCTCTGATACCACTGATGGGTTTTACACAAAATAACATCCTATGTGCTCATGCAAATCCTAAAGCTTGGATCTAGGCTTCTCTATTGTACATGCAATTCATCCAAGACTTACAAACCCTAGATATAGCATACATGATTCGAAATTGACATAAGAAAACAGATCTAGACGATTACCTCTTCTTCAAAGCTTGAATCTTCTTGTCCTTGGAGCTTAAAGTCATAAGTGTCACTCCTCTAATGGCTTACAAACACCACACAAGCAAGAGGATGATAATGGAGAGAGAGAGGAGAGGCAAAATTTCAGCTATGATCTTTCTAGGGTATCTAGTGGCCGAAAATTGGATGCCTTGGGTCCTATTTATACTGGTGCTGCTAGGGTTTCAGTCAAAACCCTAATGGATAGCTTAGGCCTTAAGTAGTCCAATGAAGCTTCTGGAAGAGGGCCTCTTGGCCGAAATTAGGATGGACACATCCCTAATTTCGTCCAAGCCTAGTTCCATGAGCCTTCTCAGCCAAATACTCCACTATCACACATTTGACAATTTAAGTCCCCTTTATTTAATTAATGTCTTTTAGCCACAAAATTAATTCTTAATTAATTATTGTCTAATATTAATTAAACTATATGATTTCTCCTTTAATATATTATTCATATAATATATTAATAAACCATAATAACCTCTCATTTGATAAATTATCCTATCATGTTGCTTTGGTGAAGGCAACCCAAGAGGACCATGCGCAACCGGGTCAAGTACTTACCAAATATAGTTATGGGCTTAGACACTAATCCAACAGTAATTGCATTCACCTTCAATCATGTTTTCATTTTTCTTTTATCAGGTTATATAATTATTATTTTTTAATTCAAATATTAAACTATATAACATATATAAGGTTGTATAATTATTATTTGTTAAAACTTTTTTATAACAAAAAAGTGTAAAACGTGAATAGGATTAATATACATAGGTTAAACTAAGACCGTCTCACATCCTTGTCGAGAGCGACCATGTCATTTCACATTGGATTTAAATGTAATGTTTTCAAGTTATCTTTTGTTTTTAGACATTTTGTGCATTTTTAAGTTAAACAGATTTCGATTAGCCTATGTATAACCTGACACCCGTTTCGAATTCCGGTTATCATATTTATTCCATTTAGCCAATCTATATTA
The DNA here is from genome assembly GCF_051521515.1 of Lactuca serriola. Lineage (NCBI taxonomy): Eukaryota > Viridiplantae > Streptophyta > Magnoliopsida > Asterales > Asteraceae > Lactuca > Lactuca serriola. The sequence goes on along the minus strand of NC_136414.1, from coordinate 161,715,075 downwards.
ATCCTATTCAAGTTTAACAAACCTTTTTACACTTTTTTTACAAAAAATGTTTATAAAAAACTTTACAAAAATAATACTCATACAACATTATATGTTTTATATAGTTAAATATATGAATTAAAAAATAATAATTATATAACCTTATCTGTATTAATATAGAAAGAAAGAAAAGACAACATGATTGTAAGCGAATTAAGTTACGAATTATGATTACAGTGACTATAAATTCTTCAAAAAATATAAAAAAACAAAACTAATAAAAACATTAAAAAATGTATTATAACAAAACGTAAAAGGAATGGAAAAAATTATTCCAATAGAACATCAAAAAACATCAATAAATGTATTTGAAAAAACTTTAAAAAATAGGGAAAAAATATTTGAACAAAACGTTAAAAAATATTTGTGAAAAAATATAAAAGAAAAACAATAAACAACATATTCAAACAAAACCTTAAAAACATCTAAATCCTAGAATATATATAAATAAATTAAGTAAAAATAAAAATAAATAACAGAGAAAATTACATAAATGGTCCTATAGCAGGAACAAATTTCATAAATGGTCGCTATGCTAGAACAACAAAATTGTCATTTTACATAGAACTTACCTGAAAAAGTTAACAACGTTAACCCAAAGGACCATCTCTGCAAGATTTTGAAACCACGGGGACCATCTATGTAAAGAATTCATCATAAGGACCATAATTGGTCGATTTTTTCAACCGCGAGGACTATTTATGTAATTTTGTCAAAAAGAAGAGAGCAAACCCAAAAACGAGTCAAAAGACGAAGTGGCGAACATTGCTAACATGTCCATGGAGGCGTATAAGAAAAGAATCAGAGAGGACACCGGTCCCGATCTAGTGCAACCTGAAATTCTTGCTACCGCAACATTTAAGCTGAAGGAAATATTCTTTCCATGCTTAAGGAAGTCCCATTTCCCGGGAAAGATCATGAGGATGCTTACAAACACCTTGATGAAGTCAATGAAATAGCTGATTACTTCAACATCCTGAATGTTTCAAGAGAGATAGTGCTTTTAAGAATGCTTCCCGTTGCCTTTAAGGGAGTTTCTAGGGATTGGCTAAAGGCACTTCCACCCGGTGTAATCACTACTTGGGTGCAAATGCGTGAATAGTTCCTAGAATATTTTTGCCCACCTTGTAAAGTTGCTAAAATCAAGAAAGCCATAGCAAACTTCGAGCAACAACCGGGTGATTCACTCTACAAGGCATGGGAAAGATACAATGGATTAATAAGAAATTGTCCCCAAAATTATTTGAATGAGCAACAAGAAGTATCAATCCTTTTTGATGGGGTGAACGTGATGACAAGGCAACTCCTTGATTCTCAAGGACCTTTAACAAAGAAAAATCCCTGTGAGATTAAGGAAATAATTAAAGAGTTTTCTAAGCATTCGTGTGAATACCACAATCCTAGAGATGATGGAGCGAAAGGAATTGGGAGTGGCACTTCTGAAGATATGGCAACTGTTTTAGCTATGTTAAACACTATAGACCGAAGAATGACTAAGATGGACCAATCCATACATGCTAGTTGTGTGGGTTGTGAAAGATGCAATGGTCCACATGTGACAAAAGATAGCCATTTGGATGAGAATGGGAATAAGAAAGCTCAAGTATGCTACTCTAGTGGAGACAAATACGATGAAGACTGGAAGAAGCCAAAGAAAGAGTGGTTTCCATATGATGAATATAAAAAGCAAAAAGAAGAAAATTTTAGGCAAATTGGCCAAGGCTTTTTCAAAAAGAGCAATTGCCACCTAAAAAGAAGGTCGATTTAGAGTCCATGCTAACTAGATTCATGGAGATAAGAGACCAGAAAATTCTCATGAGGGACTAGCAAGCTTTGCTAAGGAATCATCAAGCATCAATCCAAAACATCGAAGCTCAACTTGGACAATTAACTACGTTGGTTAATGAGTGACTTTCTCCAAAAATTCCCGAAAAAAATCCGCAACTACAAGTCACGGTGATCGAAACTGAAGATGATACCATATCTGAATTCCTAGAAGCCCTCGAAGTCGATCCACATCAGCCCGGAACACAACCGAAGAAGTCGAAGACCGAAGAAGAAGTGGGTGCTGAATTACCGACATCACGACGTGGAGATTCATTCTCCATGACGTGGAGCCAGTCTGATCAGAAAATTTTATTGATACTTGAGTTTTTGGTCCTCCGATGTCATTTCCTTCTCGAGCTAAGATTCATCCATTAGAGCAGGAACATTTAAAGTTTATGAAGCAAGTGAAGGATATTCCTATAAACACTCCTTTTATTGAATCATTGTCCCAAGTTCCTGAATATGCTAAGTTTTTGCAAGACTTAGGCGATACTCGCCAACAACTAGAGAAGAATTCCAAGGTGATTCTTAGTGAGCAAAGTTCTAAAGTGATATTGGGAGAATTACCAAAGAAAATGGGAGATCCTGGATGCCTCATTCTCCCGTGTGAATTTGGAAATAAAATGAAGACTTATGCTTTAGCTGATTTTGGAGCAAGCATAAATTTAATGCCTTATTCGTTCTATCAAAAGCTAAATCTTCCAAAGTTAAAGGTTACTAGAATGACGATTCACATGGATAATAATTCAATGACTCATCCTCGAGGCATAGTTGTGGATATATTGGTCAAAATTGGGAAATTTGTTTTTTCCAATTGATTTTGTTGTTTTGGATATGAAAGATGTTACCAATGTCCCATCCATGTCCCCCCTACCCACCCCACCCTCTTCCCCCTCTCTCTCTTTATTCACGGCCAAGAGGCCCTCGCTCATCACCATCTTCTCAAACAAAAGCTCTCATCTTCCATAGCTAATTTCTTCCAAGTTGGTTCTTGAGGTTTTAGTAAGTACTTCCTTTATAATCTAGTGATTATACATACTTATATACTAGTTTCAATCCATTTACACACATTATGAAGTGTTACTATTCTTAGGATCTTCAAATCTTCAAGTGTTCTTAACTTGAATCTTTCCATCTACAACCTTTCATCCACCAAGAAAACAGACATAAGGTGAGTTCATACCCCTTCATTTTCGATTTTTTCAAGTTTTAGGGGGGGGGGGGGATACAAGTAAACTTGCATAAATATACAAGTTGTTATGCATTCTTACTTATATGTTGTGTAAAAGTGCTAAATACATGAAATAATGTTATTACCTAGAATACATGAAATAATGTTATTACCTAGAATTAAGAAAAAGTTATAAACACAAAACTATAAAAACTAGGGTTTTTGTGAACATACTATGACTTTGTAGCAAAAATTTTTATAATCAAGTTATTACACCATTTTTGTTAGATATAAACAAAAATATGTTATTTGGAACATATGTCTTGAAACTAGTTAAAAATACCAAAGCTTTAGTTTACAAAAAGAAAACTTAAAACTCAATCGTTTTACGTAAAAGTGAGTTTTCTAACAAAAATGGTTATAACTAGGTTGTGGTACTATTTTTGTGGGTTTTGACAAAAAAATATGTTTTTTTAAACATATAAAGTTAACTTGAATTAAATATCACAAAAAGGTAAAAATAAGTTTCATATAGTTTGTATTTCACTATTTACTGTTTTGTGACGTAAAAAGTCAAAAACTAGAAAAATATATATTTTCATACTAAAGACTCACTAATTGGTGTTAGATGTAAAATAATTGTTATTTATGAATATCGAAGCATGTTAGCCTCTCTCTCTCTCTCTCTCTCGCTCTCTCTCTCTCTCTCTACACACACACACACACACACACACATATATATATATATATATATATATATATATATATATATATAGAGAGAGAGAGAGAGAGAGAGAGACAAATGAAATATTATAATAAACTATAATATGTATAGTTTATGGGACATTAACACTATTGTAACATTTTTGAACAAGACGGATAATTATATAAAGATTTATATAATTATCTTATAGTATTTTATTATCATGGAAAAGTAATAAGTATACATACTAAGGTTTTCATTACATCAAGACGTAAACGTGTTGAATCAATTTTTGTGAGACAAAGTCTTGATCGTGCCTACCAAAGTATCTACAAAAGTCCTGTACTATAACCAGAATCTCTCGTAAGAGAGTGTGATACTTGTGTATAGATCTATACGAGGCTGACTATCCTGCTCCTAAGTTGCTTGCTACAGCTAGACCGACAAGTTTGGGGTGACAAATGTCTAACATTCTGATGTCTGAAGAACGTCGTAACAGGCGGTCTATGTTTTAGCACAGTTATAATAACTCACATGGAGAATCAACGATACATTTAGCTTACGGGAAAAATACATTCAAATGGTTATATATATATATATATATATATATATATATATTAAAACTACATATTACTATTTTAAGTCTATAAATACTTATCCATTTCGGTCTTAGGGTTTCTAAGAAAACAACTCATTTTTATGGAAAATATTGGATTTTCTGGTAACAAACACTATCATTTTACAAGGAAAGGCTTACAATTCTTCATACAAACCCTTATTAACTCACCAAATTAATTGTTGACACTTTTCAAAACTACTTGTATTCTCAGGAAATCATTAAAGCAGGTAACTACAAGGTTTTGAGGATGGGATGCTAAGGCATCAAACAAATCTTTTCATCATCATATTTTAATTGGTTTTGAAACATACAACTCTTACAACAATGTAACTCTTTCAATTATAAATATGATGAAGTCATCCACCCCCAGACGTTTCTGCCATCCTAGTTTGGGGGTGTGACAGATTGGTATCGGGGCATTGTTTAAAGTGAAGTAAGTATATCAAACCATGTAAGATATACAACTATAAATGCAATAGGACTAAAACTCTCTGACTAAGCATTTTTGCACGAGTATACTTTTAAAATACAATGATATTTTTATGAAAGTATAAGTACATACATACATAGTAGAGCGGTGTCATAACAAGAACAATACAAAAGTAAGATGATAACTTGAACACTACGATTAAGCCTAGATAGTTATGTAATCATATCAGGGATAAATATAGCCTGGTCAACTATATTTATGCGAGATATGACTAACATGTGTTTGGGAATAGTCGTGGTGAACAATAGGCCTAAAACTTACCAACAACCTATAAAAATAAATCCTAGAACCAAATATAAATTTAAAAATACTATAGGAGTATTTTATGATACTATAGAACTATACACCTAGACTCTTTATGTGTGTTTTATGTTGGATAAGGTGTCTAAGTCCATAACTATATTTGATATGTACTTGACCCGACCCAGCATGGTCCATTTGGATTGCACTTCACCGAAACAATTTGTATGGATAATCTTTTGAGAATAGTATATTTATGATTTATTAATATATTATAAGTTATAATATATTAATATGAAATCATATTATTTAATTAGTATTGATCAAGAATTAATTTGGAATTAATTTGGTGATCAAAAGAAACTAATTAAATATAGACTCTTATGTATATAGAATGGGCCGATGTTCATTTAGGATGGGCTAAGCTTGCATGGATAATCCATGGAGTTTTTAACCCATGGATCCTATGGAAATGAAAGGTGATGGGTATTAGGGTTTACATGGATGTAACCCTAATCCACCATACTATATAAAGAGGTCTTTGGCACATGAATGGCACTAGTGTGTGTGAGAACAAGAGTTGGCCGATTTCTAGTGTGCAATACTATTCTCTCATGTTTTACAAGTTGTTTGGTGATTTGTGATTCCACTTGAGGCATCCGTATTATTGGTGCTAGGCTCTTGAAGCTCCAAGCAATCAACCACAAGAAAAGGTATGTCATCTTACTAAGTTTTTATATTACAAGTACCCCATGATATGCTAGTTAGGATGAGAACCTTGGAAAAATCAAATTTGCATGTATAATAGAGAAAACATAGATCCAAGGTTTCTAGGGTTGTATGTAGACCATAGGAGTGTTAGAATGCTTAAAACCCTTCAGTGGTATCAGAGCCTAGGCTTGTTTTCATTATACTTGATGCAAATTGCTGAAAGAAGTCAAAATTTTGCTCACTGTTCAGTGAACTCGCCGAGTCCATGGGGGGACTCGCCGAGTTCTAGTGAAACTTCATCCTACTCATCGAGTAGGTTCATACACTCGACGAGTAGGAGGCCCAAAGTACAGAATTTCGAGTTTTAATGCTGGAATTGGACTTGAATCATTACCCTAAACTGTTTTGGACTTATAAAATCTGTTTTTGATGTGGTAATGATTATTCTAATTCATTTACAATGATAATTATCAAAGGTTCAAGTTTTATATTATGTTTATATGATTCTTGAAATTTGTTGATATGAATGTTCATAGTTATGAGTTTTTGTAGATCATATGAATTATTTGCAAATTGTTTGTTAGTGTAACTCTTGATCTAAATGCCAATTAATGGACTCCATAACTTGTCCTCAAGTTATGGAATTCCAAAAGTCCTTTCTTTAAAACCATTAAGACTCATAAGTTATATAAATGAAAAGTTTTTGAATAGTTTCAAAACTTGCCCTCAAGTTTTGGAATTTGTAAAGTCTCGCGCACACTTTAATTCCAAACCTAGAGTTTTAAAAGTTAAAATTCAACCCTTATACTTTATAGTATTATAAGTTAATATATATATATATATATATATATATATATATATATATATATATATATATAATCAAGTCAGTCTTACCGTTAGTAGGCCTCATTCACGAAGCCGGTCTATAAGTGGGGGGGGGGGGGGGGTATAAGGTTGTTTCCTATAAAATGGCAGCTTAATGGGTGTCCACTCTCACCCACCGCTTCCTTGACTGGTGGAGGGTCGTTAGCCGAACGGGTAGGCCAAGGACTATAATTCTCATTAAAAGTATAATGATGATGATAAAGTAACTAAACCTTTTACAAATTCCCAATCTTAGTTACTTTAGGAAAATGTGAATTTGGTGGTAACCCATGAAATTACACTTTGTACCTTACCAAGTTGTTGGTGGAGCGTGTTGTTGGATTAGTGTCTAAGTCCATAACTATTTTGGTATGTACTTGACCCGATGGTGCATGGTCCTTTTGGGTTGCCTTCACCAAAGCAACTTGATAGGATGAATTATGGAGAGAAAGGATTAAATATGATTTATTAATATATTATGAGAATAATATATTAAAGGAGAAATCATATTGTTTAATTAATATTAGTCAAGAATTAATAAGAATTAAGTTTGTGGCTAAAAGACATTAATTAAACTTAAGGGACTAGAACTGTCAATTGTGTGATAGTTGAATATTGAGCTAATGGACTCCATATTAAAGGGGTGGACGAATTCTATGGGGAAACCCATTAGAAATCATCCAAAGGACTTTAAGAAAGGAGTTCATGGGTTGCTTAGGGCCTAAGCATCCAAATTAGGTTTCCTTGTTAGATAACCCCAATAGCCTCACTATTTAAGGAACCCTTAAGCCCCAAAAACGTGGGGAACTAATTCGTTAGGGTTTCCACATGTTTTGGGCAGCCTCCTTCTCTTCTCTTCTTCATCCTCTTGCTCTTGGTGTTTGTGAACCATTAGAGGAGTGTCATTTGTGACTCTAAGCTTTCTAAAGTCAATACAAGAAGGATTTGAGATTGTTATTGCTACATAACAATCAATGTATGATCTAAACCCTAATTCATATGTTATATTGATTATCGTATATTAGATCTAGGGTTTATAGTCTTGGATGAATTGCATGTACAATAGAGAAACCTAGATCCAAGCATTAAGGTTTGTATGAGCACATAGGATGTTCTTATAGCTAAAACCCATCAGTGGTATCAGAGCCTTGATTGGTTTCTATTGTATTGATGCCTTGGTTATTTGTTCAAGCCTTAAAAAATCGATTTTTTGCCTCCTGCCTGATGAACTCGGTGAGTCCCATTGTGGACTCGGCGAGTAGGCCCCTACTCGGCGAGTCCATATGGGTACTCGGCGAGTTCGAGCGTCAGAAAGAGGGGATTTCGGGATTTCTTGCTGTTTTACTCATGGATACTTGCCATATCTGTTTTAGATCATTAAAATCCGATTTTATGCATATATATATATATATATATATATATATATATATATATATATATATATATATATATATATATATATATGAGTATATCCTTGATTAAACAAAAGATAATTACCAATTGATTGGATAATAACTTCCTTATATGATTAAAGTTGATTATTTGTATTAATTGGGTAACTTATTTTGCAGGAAATTAAAATTAGGTCAAATATAGATAATGATAAAATTAATTGTTTAATTTATATTATTTGTTATTTGATCCTTGTGTTATGAAAAGTTTCAATTTTCCCCTTTAGGTTTTATAGTTTAAATTTGAACTCAAAAGTTTTGTTTTGAAATTTAAATAGTTGAAACCCTAATGTTTTGAAAAAGGTTTCAAAACTTGCCCTCAAGTTTTGGAATTTAAATTTTGATTGAAAAGTTTGATTTTGAAAAAATTCTAAACCCTAATGTTTTGAAATGTTTCAAAACTTGCCCTCAAGTTTTGGAATTTAAAAGTTGATTAAAAGTTTAATTTAGGAATGTTAAATTCTAAAACCCTTGTATTGTTTTGAAAAGTTCAAATCACACCCTTAGGGTTTTATTAATTAATTAAGGTGTATAATTAAAAGAGGTTTAATAAATCCATAAAATTTTGGTTTACAATTTAATTGAATTAAAGGTATAATTATTAAATTTGACCACCTAGTATTTTAAAAGTATAAAATACACCCTATACTATATATAACATTAAATGTCTAACATTATATATATGTATAAGTAAAAGTCAGTCTTACCGTTAGTAGGCCTCATTCACGAAGCTGGTCTATAAGGGGTGTTTAAGGAAATTGCCTATAAAATGGCGATTGAATGTGTATCCACTCTTAATTACCCACCGTACTCTTGACTAGTGGAGGGTCGTTAGCCGAACGGGTAGGATAGGACAAAACCTTCCATTATAAGTATAATGAAGTATAAAAGTAACTAAATGTTTTCATAAAATTCCCAATCTTAGTTACTTTAGGCAAACGTGAATTGATGAAATTCCATGAAATTACACTTTGTGCCCTTGCGAAGACGTTAGTGGAGCGTGTGTGGTTAACCGACACACTAAATGGTTCTAAGCAAAGGTAGCAAAGGGTGACTCAATGTTTGTCATAATTCGGTGGAGCGTGTGTGGTTAACCGACACATCGAATAGGTGACTGTAACATGTGGGGGCACCATGTAATTTTGCATGGTTATTCACACCCGCTTTGTGATCCTCGGTATCCCATTCACAAACTAGAGGGGCATATCGAGATTTAAACATGCCATTGAAAAGTTCAATAAGAATATCAAAGGATCTAGGAGTTTTCAATACATTTAAGACTTAATCTGTTTTTCGTTTTTCATGGTGGAAAATTAGTGAATCGTCATTCACTTACCTTCAAATGTTCTGCAATTAGGGTTACGACATCCCTCTCCCGAGTTGTGGAATATTATGTTGGTTCCTAGCCTTAATATCTCATTTGGGTGATTTATTAAGGACTCAATTGATCAACTAACTTGAATTTGTTTTCTCCCGTTTTGTAGATGTCAAAGTACGACAACTATAGTCTTCCCAAATCCCGTGGAACAAGCATTCCACATGAAGATGATATTCCACGATTCGATCGAGGAACAAGAAATCATGCTTCACTTCCTCCTCCTCCTCCTGTTGTTCTCCCTAACCCACAAGATCAAAGAATTGAAAGGTTCAATGTCACTAAAGCCCTATTGGAAATGAAACATGAAGATGGTAAAACCGTGTGTGCCCACGTTCTAGGAATGAAATCACACATCGATAGGTTGATAATGTTGGGTGCATCATTCCCGGATAAGTTGGCTGTGAACTGGGTTCTGCAGTCACTTCCTGAATCATATAATGAGTTCAAAAGAAAGTATTATATGATGGATCATGAAGAAAACCTCATTGACCTAACTTACATGCTTATTGCTGCTGAATCAGAAATGATTTGGCAAAGCAATGGAGCGTATTTGTTGGGAAAGTCAACCAACCATGCTTCCGAGGACGTTCTAGGAGAACCAACCTGCGTTTGCTACCAAGTGAAAGGGCGTTGGATACAAGTCTGCCCTAAGAGCCTAAAGAGTCCAGAAGATGGGAGAGTCAAAGAGTATGGCTGTGCTTCAGGTAAAATCCACTATCTAACTCCATTAAGTTCCTATTCATTGATTTTTAATACATAATGTGATAAGATTGCATTTGAATGTTTTGCAGGATCAGTGAAAAGAGAGGAGGCTTGATGGAAAAGCAAGATGAGTCTAATCACAAAGAAATGGATCTCGATCGCATGGACTTGAAGATTGGATTTTGAGCTTAGAAAGTTATGATAGAATTGTTAAGAATATTTGATTACATAGCTTTTTAGTTGATTTTGCATTGTAAGGACAAATGTTTTCTGCTGTTTTTATGAATAAAATAAAGTTTGTTTGACGTATTTATTGAAGGAATAGGAGATCGAGTACACAAGGTTGTGTGTTGATCAAGTCCACCACAAGAGTAACAAAGATATTCGTCATGATTTACTAAGGTTAGGTAAATATGATTAAACTTATGAAATTAAGTGTAATTCTTAGCTGATTGAAAAGAGTTTAAATCAATAGCAGAGCGAATAAGAAGAATCAAGTAGGCAGAAAGATAAAAGTTTCTCTATTCTAAGAAGAAGGGAGAGTACTTTTTATTATGTTTATGATAGGTCTTAATGATTAAGAACCATATCTCAATTGATCCTCTAAGTGAGTCTTAGTGAAATTGTATGTCTAAGAAGAGGAATCGAGAAGCCAATCATAATTCGTTCCAAAACAAGTCTTAAAGTTAAGATTGTGACATTGAGTGACAAGTCTTAAAAAGGTTTATAACATTCATCAAATGTGGAAAGTTGTGATGTCTTGGATAGGACAAACATCAACTAGGACCAATTTTATGAAGTGTTTTGTCTTGATAAAAGCTACACTAACTATTGAATATTTGTTTGTCAAGAAATGTTTATTGACAAGAGAATCTTATATGTCAAGGAGTCAGTGGGAGTCTTAATGGTCTTGAAAGGTTTCAAGAACAAATCAAGAATAAACCTTATCGATCATCACTAGCACACGACTTGAGGTTTACAACCTATCGTGTTGACATTATCTTGTTTCTGTGCCGTTCCAATTGAGTTAATTATGCATGTGAGTCCTATGAGTTCTCATTTGAATGAATAAAAGGCAAGGACCTTGATCAATGAAAAGTACATTGATAGGAAAGGGTGAGCTGCTTAACTACTTGGAAGACATGGTGGGCAGCCGTGTTACCATGAGACAAGAAATCAAGATTGAGAAGGTTCAGTCCATATGAGTTTGAATTTGTCGTAAACTTTAGTTTTAACAAATTCACATGGATAGGAACACATACACCATTAAAATCTAAGTGTCATAAGATTCCATCCTTCATGAAAATGACTGTGAGGAAATGCTTTCACTATTAGAGATTTTAAGAAGATAGTGATTGTGAAATTGTATTCTCGAATTCGATTATGGTTACAGTATCCCTTTCCATGATTTGAATTGTGAGATTTGGAAATTAGTCTTAATTGATTAGACACACATATGAGCTATCTAAAGGAAAGGTGTAGATAAAGGATTATCAAAGCATTAGGTATTAGAAACTTGAACTTAAGAAATTCAATAGGTATTGTTTTTCTGAAAGCTAAGCTGTTTCTGAATACATGTCAAAGCTAGTGGGAGCATAAGTGTTATGTTTATAATAATCATCATGATAGTGGGAGCATAAATGTTATGATTGAATGATTATTGAGGCAGGTATTGCAAGTTAGCAATATTAATTATAGAAAACAAGAGTCTTACTTTGCAAAGTTGTAAGGGTTGAATAGTTGTTTTGCTATAATTAAGGGAGAGAATATTATGCTTCGTTTCAAATCTAAAGGCTTCGGTTGTGGATTGTTAGTAATTTTAGTCAATGATACATGGTGTGTTCTTAAATTTCGATTATGATTATGGCATTCCTCTTCATAGTTCGATTTGTAAGAATGTAGCACATAAAATATTATGGCAGAAAATTGATAAAGTAGGAAATCTTTATGTAAGACATTATGCATCGTGTCCCATACGCTTCGGGTATAGGATCGATTGCAAAATGCTATAATATTTGACCATTCTAAAATTTTCCAAATGTCTAGCGCATTTGGAGGGAAAAGGACAAGAATTGGTTTTGACTAAGATAATTAAACAACTATCAAAGGACAATCCAAAGTTCGCCAAGGATTGGTCGCTTGTGAGTAGTTGGGAGTATAGTATTGAATGGACCATATCAACATTATTATGAATAGATAAGATTCTATTAAGAATGAGTTTTCATATGGAAAATATGGAAATGTTTCCACATTGGGAACTGGACATTAAAAATCTATGACTAGATTAGAAACTTTTATGCAAAAAGATCTTCAAAGGAATGTACTTTGAGTGAGAGACATCACATCTAAGGAATTGTATTGTAGCAATCTTCGATAGAGGACTTTGTAATATCATTGGCAATAGTCATTGTGACTTTTGTGATATTACATTACGAAAGGATCATTGCATAAAATGTTAGAATCTAGCATATTCTATAAGTGGCAAGAATTTGATATTCTTTCACTTGTGATAAGGATTTGGAGTTGTGAAATGAGTATGATTGGAAAGGTGTTCATTTGATCTATTTCACAAAGTAAGGACTGTAGGTTAGCATTGTGTGCATGCTAAGAGCATGGGACAAGTGTGGTAAGTAATTCAAGTAAGAAGTTGATTACCCGAAACGACAAATAATGAGTAATCGATATGGTGATAAATAAAAGGTGTTTTATTTATACTCAAAGGTTGAGGCCATATGGGATTAGTATTATTCTTGTGTTTCACTTTGCATGTTTTGAGTTCCTGAATAATTTAATTGGTTAAGAACAGTCAAATTATTCGAACGGGCCACAGTCGTTCATATGTTGGAAGTAGGTATGAATGAAGACTGTCGTGAATTGGTGTGTGGATTGTCTAAAGAGTATTAGACATAAGCAAATGTTTGCTGCAACGTTCATGACTGCTTACGAATATGATTGGAGCATTGGATTAAACCCACGCTCACTTGGATCACTTCATGGATTCTATCACGAGTGATTGGTGAGACGATAATATCTTATATTCTTGAAACCGAGATGTGTGAGTTGTATCTTGCGATTCGGTTGCACATTGATAATATGTAAACGCACCAGTAACTTGGTGTTATAAAACATATTGTTGTGTGTGATTTGGTGAGTGAGTGCAAGCGAGCATTAAGTCAAAGTTTATCCGTTCCTTTTATCCAAAGTAGGATAAAAGCGATAGCTGTGGGCCCCTCGATGATTTAGTGATGGCACCTAAGCGCTTGGCCAAGCTGGGACTAAATTGATGTGTTCAATTGTAGTCTGTTGTCTGTCGTCATAAATCTGAATTCGGGAAACAACACATAGATAGAGAGAATGATTTAGATCCATGTCTCAGTCTATACGATAATGGAGGAATATATGATCCCTTATCTAAAGGACACGCGTATCTGATAAGATCAGAGTTGACAACGACTTTAGAAAGCTATGATTGTAGATCAGGATCTGAAGTCAAACGTGGAATAGTTATTAGACTTATCCAAGTGGGAGACTGTTGGATTAGTGTCTAAGTCCATAACTATTTTGGTATGTACTTGACCCGATGGTGCATGGTCCTTTTGGGTTGCCTTCACCAAAGCAACTTGATAGGATGAATTATGGAGAGAAAGGATTAAATATGATTAATATATTATGAGAATAATATATTAAAGGAGAAATCATATTGTTTAATTAGTATTAGTCAAGAATTAATAAGAATTAAGTTTGTGGCTAAAAGACATTAATTAAACTTAAGGGACTAGAACTGTCAATTGTGTGATAGTTGAATATTGAGCTAATGGACTCCATATTAAAGGGGTGGACAAATTCTATGGGGAAACCCATTAGAAACCGTCCAAAGGCCTTTAAGAAAGGAGTTCATGGGTTGCTTAGGGCCTAAGCATCCAAATTAGGGTTTCCTTGTTAGATAACCCTAATAGCCTCACTATTTAAGGAACCCTTAAGCCCCAAAAACGTGGGGAACTAATTGGTTAGGGTTTCCTCACGTTTTGGGCAGCCTCCTTCTCTTCTCTTCTTCATCCTCTTGCTCTTGGTGTTTGTGAACCATTAGAGGAGTGTCATTTGTGACTCTAAGCTTTCTAAAGTCAATACAAGAAGGATTTGAGATTGTTATTGCTACATAACAATCAATGTATGATCTAAACCCTAATTCATATGTTATATTGATTATCATATATTAGATCTAGGGTTTATAGTCTTGGATGAATTGCATGTACAATAGAGAAACCTAGATCCAAGCATTAGGGTTTGTATGAGCACATAGGATGTTCTTATAGCTAAAACCCATCAGTGGTATCAGAGCCTTGATTGGTTTCTATTGTATTGATGCCTTGGTTATTTGTTCAAGCCTTAAAAAATCGATTTTTTGCCTCCTTCCTGATGAACTCGGCGAGTGTGGAGCGTGTGTGGTTAACCGGAACACTAACATGGGACTAAGAATGTGTGAAAGGGTGACTTAAGTTTTATCATAGATCGGTGGAGCGTGTGTGGTTAACCGACACATCGATTAGGTGATAAAATTAAGGGTACCAAGTCAATTTGCATGGTTATTCACACCTTGTTTGTGATCCTCGACATCCCAGTCACAAACTTGAGAGGGCACAATCGAGATTCAAACATGCCATTGAAAGTTCAATGTATCTCAAAAGATCTAGGAGTTTCAAATCCAATTAAAACTTAATGAATAATTTCGTTTTTCATGGTGGAAATTGGTAAATCGTCATTTACCTACCTTCAAATATTCTATTGCTTGGATCACGGCATCCCTCTTCCAAGTTATAAAATAGTTTGTTGAGTCCTAGCCTTAATATTTCATATTGGGTGTTATGTTAAAGACTTTAAATCAACTAAACTTGAATTTCCCCCATTATAGATGTCTTGTTAAGACATCTATGGTCTTCCCGAATCCTTGGGATCAAGCTTTCCTAATGAAGATGATATCCCAAATGGCAATCAAGGTGAAAGGTCAATCCCTTTGTTGTGCATTAATGGGACTAGAAAATCATGTTTCACTTCCTCCACCTCCTCCTATTATTCTCCCTTTCCCACAAGTTCAAATACTTGAAAATTCTAAGTTACTCAATACCTATTGGCAACCCGGGAGAGTCGGGTGTCAAAGTCTCGAGGCACCTGACTGTTGACTTGGTTCTTCAGCCACTCTCTGATGGCGGATTATGACATGACCCTTAATGATCTTACCTATTTGCTTGTTGCTGCTAAATCAGCAATGATTTGGAGCACTGGTGAAGCAAATCTGATTGGAAGATCTACTTCCTAAACCTATTTGGACATTGACAATGGTGACATTGGAAGTCCAGAAAAGCTTTCTCTTCCCAATGGAAAGGGATCGGCCATGGTTAAGCCACTTGACCTAATGGTAAAGAGAATGGCTAAGTCTGATATATTTTCATATAACATTTCCAAAGAGTCCATATGCTTCATTTTGCCAAAAAATGGGGTATTGGTTGCGAAGCTGCCAAATATACCTGAAAGTTCATAAGGATGGTGAAAGTCAAAAGGTTTGACTTTGCTTCAGGTAAATGTCCATTATCTAACTCTATTAAGTTCCTTTTTGGAGATTCTTAAGACATAATGTAATCTAATTACATTTTGATGTTTTGTAGAATCAAAGGAAGTTTAAAGAAAAGAATATGCTAGTGCTGATCGCGAAGATGGATTTCGATCGCATGGTTCGATGATCAGAATTTTGAGTTGCTGCTTAAGAGTTATGATATATTGCTTAGGAATAGATAACAACATAATTTTCATATGTATTTGCATTGTAAGGATAATATTTTTCCGCAAGTTTTAAAATAAAAAAGTTTTAATTTTATTTATTTTAAGTATCCTTACAGTGGCATTTGTGAAAAATTGTTGTTTATATGTTTTCATTTGATAGCAATATTGGAAAATGGATTTGATTTTTTCATTTGTGGTTGTGCCATAATTTACCAAATAAGGAAAGATTCTCATCGCCCAAGTTTTAGTTGGATAGAAACTTGGAATCATGCAACTTGTATTGTATGATGAATGAGAAATTTTATTTTTTGTGAATTAAGACTAATTCTTGTTCACATGTACATGTGAGTCAAGTGAAGGACTACATGATTGAGTACATTAGGTTGTGCGATGGTCAGGTCCACCACAAAGGTCAATACGATTGTTCGTTATGATTTACTAAAGTTTAGTAAATATGGTTATGCTTACAAGTTTAAGTGTAATTCTGAAACATTGGAAAAGTGTCAATGTATGGCAGAACGGATAAGAAGAATCAAATAAGGCAGAAAAATAAAAGTTTCTCCAATCTGAAGAGATGGGAGAGTACTTGAGTATCTTGTTTTATGACTATCTTAGTGATTATGAAACCATATCACAATTGATTCTCTAAGGACACCTTAGTGTATTTGTTTGACTAAGGAGAGGAATCATGAATTGTTGAAATGGTTAAATCAAAAGATAAATCATACTTCGTTCCAAAAACAAGTCTTAGAGTCATAATCTAAGATTGTAGCTTGAGTGAAATAATTTTAAGAAAGGTTTATAACACTTATCAAATGTAGAGTAACATGGTTCTTACTCTTGTACATTTGAGTGTGGTAAGTTGTGATGTTTTGGATAAAACAAAGACCAACTAAGACCAAGTGTGTGAAGTATCTATCTTGATAAGAATCTTCACTAACTCTTGAATATTTGTTTTGTCAAGGAATGGTTCTTGACAAGAGAATCCTATATGTCAAGAGGACAGTGGGAGTCTTAAAAGATTTCAAGATGGTTTCAAGAACTAATCAAGAGTATTGTTAGTCACTAGCCCACGACTTGAGGTTTGTAACCTATCGTGTTGTCATATTCTTATTTTTGTGTCTATTCCAATTAAAAGTTGACTATGCTTGTGAGTTCTATGAGTTATCAATAGTTTGCATAACAACCTGGAAGCAATGGTAGGCACTTGTGCTGCCGGGTGGCAAGAAAATGAGATTGGGCAAGTTCAGTCCATATGAGTTTGGATTTGGCACTAACCTTGTCTTGTGATTAAGGTTATGAAAAATTCACTTGGATAGGAACACATATACCATAAAATCTAAGTGTCATAATGTTTCTCTCCGATTCGTGAAAATGATGGTGAGGAAACTCTTTCACTAAGTAGATTTTCAATAGATAGCAATTATGATATTTGCATTCTCAAAGTCATTAGTGGAGCGCGTGTTGTTAACCGGAACACTAACATAGACTTGTGAGAAATGAAAAAGGTCTAAACAATTGAGAGTATGATTACGGTATCCCTTTTCATAGTTCTAAAATTGTTTAGACACATATGTGAGCTATCTAAGGAAAGGTGTATGATTTTGATAAAGTCTTATCAAAGCATCTCGTATCAGAAATCTGAACTTTGGTAAGAAAGTCAATAAAGTATTGATTTCAAGAAGTCAAGCTGATTTCTGGATACCTGTCAGAGCTAGTGGGAGCATAAGTGTTATGCTAATAATCATCATGTTAGTGGGAGCATGATTATTCTGTTAAGTGTTGCAAGTTAGCAATGTTAATTATAGAAAACAAAGGTTTCAATTCGGGTTTGAAAAGTTGTTTTGCTATAATTAAGGGAGAGGATTTTATACTTCATTCCAATTCTACAAGCTTAGATTGAGATTTTAATCAACTTTAGTCAAGGATATATATGAATGTTATTTTGAAATGGTTCAACATAAAGAAATTCTATATATGTGGCATTCTCAAAATTTGATTATGATTACGGCATCCCTCTTCATAGTTTGAATTTTGAGAACATGGCAAATAAAATTTTTAATAGCATGAATTGTGTCCCATATGCTTCGGGTATAGGATCGATTACATCCATTCTAAATTTTCCAAATGCTTACGGCATTAAGAGGGAAAAAGGAATAGAACCGGATATGACTAAAATGATTAAGCAATTTTCAAGGACAATCTGAGGTTTACCAAAGATTGGTTACTCGTAGACAATTGGAAGTATAGTGTTAAACTTTGGAAAGGACCATATTGACATATACTGAAAAGAGGCAACTATTGTTTAGAAGTGATAGTCACAATGGTAATATGGAATTGTTTCCATAGGTGGAAGTTATTCTCTGAATCTGTGTAAGATTAGAAAACTTAATGCAAAGAAGGATGTTCAAAGGAATGTACTTTGAATATGAGACTTCTTTTCCATGGAATTGATCTCCATTGGAATACTTTGTAATGTCTGTTGCCAAGTCTTTGTGACTTTTTTTCATAGTCATTACAAGAGAATCATTGCATATAAGTTTAGAATCTAATAGATTATAGTAAATGGCAAGAGTTTGGTATTCTTACATTTACAATAGGGATTGGGATTGTGAAATGAGCATCATTGGAGTCGTGTTCAATTGATCTATTTCACAAAAGAAAGGACCATAGGTAAACATAGTATGCATGCTTGGTGCATGGCATGACTATTGTTTCAATTCAAGTATTAAGTTGATAAATCGAAACAATGAATAATGAGTAATCAATATGGTGCTTAGATAAAAGGGTTTTTATTTACACTCAAGAGTTTGGGGCCATATAGGATTAAATATTATTGTTGTGTTTTACTTTGCATGTTTTGACTTCCAGAATAACTAGGTCGTTCTTCCTGAATGACTAATTTATTCAAACCATCCACAGTCGGTCATATGTTGGAAGTAGATATGAATCAAGACTGTCATGAATCTGGCTTGTAAGATTTGTCTAAGGTGCATTAGACATAGCAATGGTTGCTACAACATTCATGAGTGCTCATAAGTTCTGAGTATTGGATTAAACCCACACTCATTTGAACTACTTCATGGATTTTTATCACGAGTGAATCATGAGACGATAATATCTTATATTCTTCAAACCTAGAGATATGAGTTGGTTGTACATTGATTGTACGTAAACGCATCAGTAACTTGATGTTATAAAACGTGCCTTTGTGTATGATTCAACAAGTAGTTAGTACAATCATATGAGTCAAAGTTTATCCATTCCTTTTACCTCATAAGGATAAAAGCGATATCTGTGGGCCCCTCGATGATTTAGTGATGACACCCCTAAGTGCTTGGCCAAGCCTGGACTGATTTGATTTGTTCAGTTAGTCAGTTGTCATAAATCGGAAATCAGGAAACAATAAATGGACAAAGAGAATGATTATAATCCATGTCTCAGCCCATATGATATCTAGAGTGGAGGAATATATGATCACTTATCTAATGGACGCGTCATTTGATTTGTTCAGAGTTCGACAACGACTTTAAGAGCTACGATTGCTAGTCAGGTTATGAAGTCGTACTTGCAATAATAGTTTTAGACTTATCCAAGTGGGAGACTGTTAGATTAGATGTCTAAGCCCATAACTATTATTGGTATGTACTTGACCCGAGAGTAGCATGGTCCATTTGGGTTGCATATCATCAGGACAATTTGTTAGGATGGACTTTAGAGAGAAGGTGTTATATATGATTTATTAATATATTATAAGTTAGAATATATTAATATGAAATCATATGAGTTAATTAGTATTGATCAAGAATTAATTTGGAATTAGTTTAGTGATCAATAAAGACTGATTAAATCTTTGGGGACTAATTATGTTAATTAGTTATATTTTGTGTGTTGGGCTTATGATCCACGTTGGACTAACTTTATGTATGGATACATAAAGAGTTGGGCCACATGAACCATGGATCATAAGACCCATGGATATGGATTTGGGTTATATCCATGACCCTAGAAATCCCACATATAAATACATACTTCATTGCTCAAAATCGCCACTTGAGGATTCTTGGAGTTCATGGTGGTTTTAGATGCATGAAGATTCTCTCTCAAGTTCTTCCTTTGTCCATGGTGTGTTGTGATTCCACTTGAGGCTTCCACACTATTGGAGCTAAGCTCTTAAGGCTAGATACATCAAGATTCAAGCTCCACCATAAGGTATGTTATCTGAACTAGATTTTATGACAATTGTATGCTAGTTATAGGTTTAATACCTTGGAAACACCATTGCATGTATAATTAGTGAAAACATAGATACAAGGTATTTAGGGTTGCATGAACACCTTAGGAGTGTTAGAATGCTCAAAAACCATCAATTCACACCTTGTTTGTGATCCTTGGCATCCCAGTCACAAACTTGAGAGGGCATAATCGATATTTTAACAAGTCGTTGAAAAGTTCAAGATCTCAAAAGATCTAGGAGTTTCAATCCAATTAAAACCTAATACCTATTTTATTTTTCATGGTGGAAATTGGTGAATCGTCATTCGCCTACCTTTAAATATTTTATAGCTTGGTTTACAGCATCCCTCTTCTAAGTTATAAAGTATTGTGTTGTGTCCTAGCCTTAATATTACATTTAGGTGTCTTATTAAGGGATCTTTATCTAATCTAAACTTGTCTTTCTTCTTTTCAGATGTCTTCCAACAATGCTTCTGGTTCAAATCCTACTGGCTCCTTCTCTCTCTTGAACCTTTCTGGGAGAGTCATCTTTGATGGTTCCAACTTTAATGATTGGATCAGGAACATCAAGATGGTATCACGTTACGAGGACAAGGAATATGTTCTCGACAAGGATCTGAAGGAAATTGATGAGTCTTCTGCTACTCCACAGGAGATCGTTGACTTTAGGACTCATGAGAGAGATGCCACCAAGGTGGCATGTATCATGTTGGCCACAATGACAGTTGAACTCCAAAAGTCCTATGAGGACTTTTACCCTTTTGAGATGCACATGGACCTGATGGAAAGATACCATCGGAGTGCTCGTCAAGAGAGGTATGAAATCATATCTTCCATGATAACAACCCGAATGAAGGATGGTGAACCCATCACGGGCCACATGCAGAAAATGCAAAGGTTTGTGGACCGTTTACTGAAGTTGAATGTGAACTTTCTTGAGGAGTTGGCTATTAACATCATAATGCACTCCTTACCTCCATGTTATGATCAGTTCCGAATAACCTATCATATGAACAAGGAGGAGGTCACACTCAGTAAGATTCAAGGAATTTTGAAGACCGCGGAAAGTGGTCTCAAAGGTAAATCGGTTGTTACTACTCCTACTCCTAACACCGCCCTTGTTCTGGCAATCGGGCAAGGTAAAGGGAAAAAGGGGAATACCCCTTCAAAGGGTACCTAGGGAAAGTCTCTTGATGGCTCCTCTTCGAGTGGAACCAAAGGTGGTACGGTCACTCCCTCTTCCAACCCAAGAGAAGCTGAATGCTTCTATTGTCATGATAAGGGGCACTGGAAACGAAACTTCCCCAAGTACCTGTAAGATGTTAAGGATGGGAAGGTTAAGCCTACCCATGCATGTATTTACACTATATTGTCTAATAACTCACCGCATACTAATTCTTGGGTCCTTGATACAGGTTGTGGTATTCATATATGTTCTGATTTGCAGGGCCTAAGAAGAAGTGAGGATGTGGAGCACGAAAAGATAAACTTGATCATGGGGAATAGGAAAGCTTCACCTGTCTCCAAGATTGGAGTTTATTCTTTGTTGCTGAGTAGTGGGTTAATATTAGATTTGAATAAGTGTTGTTACTCGTCTGAAATGGCAAGAAATGTTATTTCTTTACACGGTTTGTACACACATGGATTTACTTTTTCATTTGATAATGAATGTGGTGGCATTAATGCTTTTTATAATAATGTTCTTTATTTTAAAGCATTACCTTGTTACGGTGTATATGAAACTGTGTTAGTTGTAGATAACTTAGGAAATAATGTATTGCATATCGATTCTTCCACTAGTTTGGATAAGGCATCCTTGTGGAATTGTCGTCTTGGACATGTCAACAAGAAGCGCATAGGCCAACTCCAAAAGGCTGGAGTCTTGGACTCATTTGACTTAAGGTCAGATGATAGTTGCGAATCTTGTTTACATGGAAAAATGAATAAGTCACCCTTCACTGGTACTTGTGCTAGGAGTGAAGGTTTGTTGGACCTCATACACACAGATGTGTGTGGACCCTTCAGAACTACCACAAGGGATGCTAAACGCTTCTATGTGACTTTTCCTGATGATTACAGTAGATATGGTTATGTCTACTTAATCAAGCATAAGTCAGAAACCTTTGAAAAGTTCAAAGAGTTTAAACAGGAAATGGAGAATCAGCTGGGCAGGAACATTAAGATGTTCTGATCCTATCGAGGAGGAGAGTATCTTAGTACAAAATTCCTTGACTATCTTAAGGAATGTGGAATTGTTTCACAATTGACACCTCCTAGGACACTACAGCTGAATGGTGTGGCTGAGAGGCAATCGAACCTTGTTAGACATGGTTGATTCCATGATGAGTCGAGCTTCGTTACCAATCTCATTCTGGGGGTATGCCTTAGAGACTGCCGCCCATATCATTAATCTAGTCCCTACCAAGAAGCTTGCCAAAACACCTCACGATATGTGGACTGGAAAAGCTCCCAATTTAGACCACATCAAGATTTGGGGTGTGAGGCTTTACTGAGGCGTGAGACTCAAGATAAGCTCGAACCTCAAAGTGAGCGATGTATTTTCATCGGCTACCTATAGAAGTCATTTGGTTACCTCTTCTACAGACCCAATGAGAATGTGGTCTTTGTAGCAAGGAGAAGGGTCTTTCGAGAGAGAGAAAATTCATAAACCAAGGAAACAGTGGGAGGCAAATTGACCTTGAAGAACTTTAAGAGTCAAGTGGTGAAGGAACCTCAAACCCTAGCAATCAACCTGAGGAGGAAACTCCTGTTGAACCAACTAACGAGTCTGTACCTCTAAGGCGTTCCACTAGAGTTAGAAATCCGCATGAGCATTATTATGGTTTCCATATTACCACAGAAGGGGATACATTTATCAGTGACAGTACAATGGTAAAAATGGATGAGCCTAACAACTATAGGGAAGCCATGGCAGGCCCTGAGTCTGCCAAATGGAAACAAGCTATGGACAGCGAGATATAGTCCATGTATGACAATCAAGTTTGGAACTTGGTTGACAATGTACCGGGTTGTAAGACAGTCGGGTGCAAATGGATTTTCAAGAAGAAGATCAACATAGATGGGAAAGTGCACACTTATAAGGCGCGACTAGTTGCGAAGGGCTTCACTCAAACTCAGGGAGTTGACTATGATGAAACCTTCTCACCGGTGGCGAAGATTAGGTATATTAGGGTTATGCTAGCCATTGCTGCATTTCATGATTATGAAATATGGAAAATGGATGTCAAAACCGCTTTCCTTAATGGAAAGTTAGCTGAGGATGTTTACATGAGTCAGCCAGAGGGTTTTGTCAATGCAGAGTACCCTGATAGAGTGTGCAAGCTTGAGAAATCCATATATGGATTGAAACAAGCATCTCGCAGCTAGATTCTTTGTTTTGATGAGAAAGTCAGAGAGTTTGGTTTTTCGAGAAGCAAAGATGAGTCATGTGTATATGTTAGAGCTAGTGGGAGTATAGTTAGCTTTTTGGTACTGTATGTGGATGACATACTGCTCATAGGAAATGACATCCCAACTTTGCAGAAGATTAAGTCCTGGCTTGGGAAGTGTTTCGCTATGAAGGACCTTGAAGAAGCTGCCTATATCCTAGGGATAAGGATATTGAGAGATATGAGTAAAAGACTATTTGGAATTAGTCAGAGAACCTACTTGGACAAGGTGTTGAAAAGGTTTAACGTGCAGAATTCCAAGAAAGGTGATTTACCGATCCAAAGCAATGCCAAACTGAGCAAGGCTCAAAGTCCAAGTACAGTGGTTGAGATAGCTGAGATGAGTCGATTACCATATGCTTCCGCTGTTGGCTTGATCATGTATACTATGACTTGTACCCGCCCTGATCTGGCCTTTGCTTTGAGAATGGTCAACAGATATTAGGGGAATCCTGGCAAGGCTCACTGGACTGCACTGAAGAACACTCTCAAGTACCTAAGGAGGACTAAGGACTGGGTCCTTACCCTTGGTGGGAGTGATGAATTGAGAGTAGTGGGGTATAGTGATGCTAGCTTTCAGACTAATAGGGATAATTTCCGCTCACATTCGGGCTAGGTCTTTACCATGAATGGAGGAGCAATTACTTGGAAAAGTTCCAAGCCGGAGATAATAGCTGATTCGACATTTGAATCAGAGTACATAGCAGCGAGTGAAGCGGCAAAGGAGGCAAGAGATTTTTTGTGACATCAATAGTGCGGTTTCCTTAGCCAAGGAACCGAGAGACCATGGTAGATCCAGACACATTGACGGAAAATATCACTTCATAAGACACAAGATAGAAGAAGTACTCTTTGTGGCAAAGAGGGTATCGTCAGAAGAGAACCCAACAGATCCCGTATGAAGGGACTGACTAGGGTTAGGCATTTGCAGCATGCGAGGTGAATCGGGCTGAAGGATGATATTAGTTTTACAGATTAGATAGCTATTTATGAAACTTGTAAAATGTAATTGACATTTGATGATTAAATAAAAGTTGTTGTTTATTTATAAGTAAGGTGTTGCTATCTTGTGTCAATCATTTACTATTGTTTCAACTTTGCATGTTTTGACTTCCAGAATAATTACTTTATTCAAACTCTCCACAGTCAGTCATACTTTGGAAGTAGGTATGAATCAAGACTGTCGGGAATTGGGCTTGTAGATGTCTAAGGTGTTAGACATAGAAAAATTTGCTACAACATTCATGAGTGCTCATAAGTTCTGAGTATTGGATTAAACCCACGCTCACTTGTATCACTTCATGGAATTTATCTCGAGTGACCGTGAGACGGTAATATCATATAATTCTTCAAATCTAGAGATATGATTTGTTGACTATGAGTTGGTTGTACATTGATTGTACGAAAATGTATTAGCAACTTGACGTTATAAAACGTGCCTTTGTGTATGATTTAACAAGTTGTTAGTACAAGCCTATGAGTCGAAGTTTATCTGTTCCTTTTAGTACTTGGAGGACTAAAAGCGATATCTGGGGCCCTCGATGATTTTGTTTTGACCTATGCGTTGGGCCCGGTTAGAACCAAATTGATGTGTTCAGTTTAGTTCTTTGTCAAACAAATCGGAAATCGGGAAACAAACTGCTGGACAATAAGTATGACGTTGTTCCATGTATTTGTCCGGTTGATATCTAGAACATAGGATTATATGATCACTTATCTAAAATGACACTTCATAGTTCAACAGAGTTTTAAGAGCTATGATTGTTGGTCGGTTCCTGAAGTCATACTTGCAACTATCCTGATCAGACTTATCCAAGTGGGAAACTGTTGGATAAGGTGTCTAAGTCCGTAACTATATTTGGTATGTACTTGACCCGACCCGACATGGTCCATTTGGATTGCACTTCACCGAAATGATTTGTATGGATAATCTTTTGAGAATAGTATATTTCTGATTTATTAATATATTATAAGTTCTAATATATTAATATAAAATCATATTATTTAATTAGTATTGATCAAGAATTAATTTGGAATTAATTTAGTGATCAAAAGAAACTAATTAAATATGGACTCTTACGTATATAGAAGGGGCCAATGTTCATTTAGGATGGGCTAAGCTTTCATGGATAGTCCATGGAGTTTTTAACCCATGGATCCTATGGAAATGTAAGGTGATGGGTATTAGGGTTTACATGGATGTAACTCTAATCCACCATACTATATAAAGAGGTATTTGGCACACGAAATGGCACTAGTGTGTGTGAGAACAAGAGTGGGCTGATTTCTAGTGTGCAATACTATTCTCTCAAGTTTTCCAAGTTGTTTAGTGATTTGTGATTCCACTTGAGGCATCCACATTATTGGTGCTAGGCTCTTGAAGCTCCAATCAATCAACCACAAGGAAATGTATGTCATCCCACTAAGTTTTTATATTACAAGTACCCCATGATATGCTAGTTAGGATGAGAACCTTGGAAAAATCAAATTTGCATGTATAATAGAGAAAACATAGACCCAAGGTTTCTAGGGTTGCATGTACACCATAGGAGTGTTAGAAGGCTCAAAACCCTTCATCTTATACCTCTATTCTTGCACAATCGACATGAAGAAACATATAGTTGAGATGTCTATTTCGATAATACCCGATTCATAACCATTATCGACGACTTACCATCATTCCATATTTAAACCTTATGGCAGAAGAATGCCACCACGCAGGAGTCTCAGACGTGTCGGAAACACACCAAGAGCTCAGACGCCACCAACTCCACAGGTGGGCTCCACTGCCTTCCAAGCCGTTGTGGCAACCGCCATAGCACAAATCAGTACGAATGGTACAAACGGGAATGGAAACGATACCAACAGTTCTAATCATTGCAAAAGCCATGGACACCGAAGAGGATGCTCCTATAAAGACTTCTCGAATTGCAATCCCAAACCTTTTTATGGAAACGGAGTTGTCATTGCCTTGACCGGATGGTTCGAGAAGACAAAATCGGTGTTCGAAATCTGTTCGTGCCCGAAAGAAAGCAAGGTCAAGTTTTCGGCTTGCACATTCGCCAACGGGGCACTCTCTCTTATTGGAATGGCCACGTCAAATCGCTAACCCTCCATGTGGCCAAATCTATTAGTTGGGAGGATTTAAAAATCATGATGCTGGAAGAATACTAATCGAGGGGCGAAGTTCAGAAGTTGGAGCAAGAACTCTGGAACCTCACAATGATGGGATCCGATGTAACAGCCTATACTTCCAGGTTCAATGACTTGGCGGTGCTATGTCCTAGGATGGTCACCCCGAAAGCAACAAGGTGGAATGTTATATCTGGGGACTATCGCCCCATATTCAAGGAATGGTGATACCTACAAACCCATCCACATTTGACAGTTCCAAACACTTGGCACAAAAGCTCGTTAATCATGGAGTCCGCCAGGGCACTATGACACCCATTCCCGAACAAGAAAAAGGTGAAGACAACAAAAGGAAACTCTGGAACAAGAAGAATGGCCAAACGGCACAAGAGCTCGCAAAGAGACAACAAATTATGGCAGTCCACGCCGCCACCATCCCTGCCACCCCAACACCAAAGAAACAATATGTTGGGAGCCTACCCAAATGTAGCAAGTGCAACTTCCACC
Organism: Lactuca serriola; assembly: GCF_051521515.1. Lineage (NCBI taxonomy): Eukaryota > Viridiplantae > Streptophyta > Magnoliopsida > Asterales > Asteraceae > Lactuca > Lactuca serriola. Next base: position 161,687,781 of record NC_136414.1, on the reverse strand, counting down.
ACAATGGAGATTGCCGGGAAATGCATATGAATAGCTGTAACAAAAAGGGGAATACCGCCCGTTTCTGTAGGGCGCCAGCTCAACAGGCCACCCATGCCACAAATGTCGGGATGAGCCAAGTATGCAACAGATGCGAGGAAATGGGTCATTTAAGGAGAGAGTGCACAAAAGCCAATAACATAAATGTTGGAGGCATGGGAAGAGTCCTAGCAATGGGACACGAGGAGGCGATGAAAGACCCCCGTGGTGGTTACTGGTACGTTTCTCCTGAATAACATATATGCATGCATACTCTTTGATAGCGGTGCAGAGAGGAGTTTCGCGAGTCATAAGTTTGAATATTTCCTCAAACACTCAACAAAATATTTACTGTAGAAATGTCTAACGGGAAGACTAAAACCACAAACAACATATACATAGGATGCACTCTAACTCTAACCAACCATTCCTTCCAAATCGAACTAATGTCGGTTAAAATAAGGTGCATTGACGTTATCATTGGCGTGGATTGGTTAAGTCCTCACCATGCCGATATCATGTGTTATGAAAAAGTTGTTCGCCTTAACCTACCGAATAACGAAACCCTTGTCATCTACGGTGACAAACCCGTCACAAACATCCGAATCGTCTCTTACATCAAGGCTTGAAAATACATGCACAAGAAGTACCACGCGTTCCTAGCTCACGTCATTGACGAGAAGAAAGAAGTGAAGGACATCAAGGATATTCCAGTGGTCTGTAACTTTCCCGATGTATTCCCAGAAGACCTTCCGGGAGTACCACCCATGCGAAAAGTCGAATTCAGAATCGACTTGATTCCTGGAGCCACCCCCATAGCCAAATCACCATATCGATTGGCCCCGGCCGAAATGTAGGAATTGTCCAGTCAACTAAACGAACTACTAAGTAAAGGATTCATCAGACCAAGTTTCTCACCTTGGGGAGCGCCAATCTTGTTCGTAAAGAAGAAAGACAGATCATTCTGTATATGCATTGACTATCGGGAGTTGAATAAACTCACCATCAAAAACTGATATCCACTACCCCGAATCAATAACCTTTTCGACCAACTGCAAGGATCGAGCTATTCTCAAAAATTGATCTAAGGTCGGGGTACCATCAGCTGCGAGTCCAGGAGGAAAATATCCCTAAAACGGTGTTTAGAACTCACTACAGTCACTATGAGCTCGTGGTGATTCCCTTCGGGTTGACTAACGCGCCTGTGGTGTTCATGGACCTAATGAACCGTGTATGCAAACCTTACTTAGATAAATTTGTGATAGTATTCATCGATGACATACTAACCTATTCACGAAGTAGGGAAGAGCATAGTCAGCACCTACGACAAGTCTTGGAGACGTTAAGGACGGAGAAGCTATATGCAAAGTTTTCGAAAAATGAATTTTGGATTCAAAAGGTGGACTTCTTGGGACACATGGTCAACAAGGAAGGGATACATTTGGATTCCTATAAAATCAAAGCAATCAAAAACTGGGAAGCACCAAGGACACCGATGGAAATCCACCAATTCTTAGGCCTTGTTGGCTACTATAGGAGGTTCATACAAAATTTTTCCAAGATCGCAAAGCCACTCACTACCTTGACTCAGAAAGGAGTGACCTTCAACTAGGAGAACAAACAAGAAATTTCCTTCTAAATGCTAAAACAAGCCCTATGCAGTGCGCCGATCTTGTCTCTTCCAGAAGGGACAAAAGACTTTGTAGTCCACTGCGATGTGTCCATGCAGGGTCTAGGTTGTGTGCTCATGCAACGATGAAAGGTCATTGCCTATGCCTCGAGACAACTTAAGACTCACGAGGTCAACTACACTACACATGACCTCGAATTGGGAGTGGTAGAATTTGCCCTGAAGATCTGGAGACACTACCTCTGTGGTACAAAGTGTACAATCTTCACTAACCATAAGAGTCTCCAACACATTCTCAATCAAAAGGAGCTAAAAATGAGACAACGATGATGGGTGGAGCTACTAAATGACTACGAATGCAAAATTCGATATCATTCAGGCAAGGCCAACGTAGTAACGGATGCCCTAAGTCGAAAAGAATACTCGGGTCGCTGAGTAAAATCATTGACCATAACCATCCATTCACACATGTCCATGCAAATCAAGGAGGCACAACTTGAGGCTTTAAAACTTGAGAATGTCGCAGGTGAAGCCTTGCGAGGAATGGATAAAACCTTAAGGTCAAGGGCGACGGAGCCTGTTATCTCATGAATCGAATTTGGACATTAAAATTTGATGGGTACAGAGATGTTATCATGAACGAGGCTCACAAGACCAAATACCCCGTTCATCCCCGGTTCAGACAAGATGTACCTAGACCTCAAGAAACTATATTGGTGGCCAAACATGAAGGCAAAAATCGCTACCTATGTGGGCAAGTGCTTGACTTGCGCCAAGGTCAAGGTAGACTATGAAAAGCCCTTGGGTTTGCTACAACAGCCAGATATACCCGAGTGGAAGGGGGAGCGGATAACCATGGACTCCATAAGTAAACTTCTTGAGACAACAGGTGGGCATGACACCATACGAGCAGTCGTCAATAGGTTAACCGAATACGCACACTTCCTGCCAATAAAAGAGATAGACAAAATGGAGAAGCTAACAAGGACGTACCTCAAAGAAATTGTACGATTACATGGTGTGACAATATCCATTATATATGACAGAGATAGCAGGTTTACCTCAAGATTTTGGCTATCACTAAAAAAGTCCTTAGGAACTAGGCTTGACATGAGTATAACTATCACCCTCAAACCGATGGGAAAAGCGAGAGAACCATTCAGATGCTGGAAGACATGTTGAGAGCTTGTGTGATAGACTTCGGTAAAGCCTGGGATACCCATTTACCGCTTATCGAATTCTCATATAATAATAGTTATCACACTAGCATTAAGGTTGCTCCATTTGAAGCAATTTACGGGCGCAAACCTCTATGTTGGGCTGAGGTGGGCGACGGAAAATGCCTAACAGTACTATTACCGGTTCCAAGATCATACGGGAAACAACAGAGAAGATCATTCAGATCCGTGAACAACTAAAAGCATCATGAGACCGACAAAAGAGTTATGCGGATAAACGGCGAAAACCCTTGGAATTCCAGGTTGGTGACCGCGTATTGTTAAAGATCTCACCCTGGAAGGGAATGATACATTTTAGAAAACGTGGGAAACTAAATCTAAGGTATATCAGACCATTCGAGATACTTGCCAGGATTGTCCCGGTAGCTTACAAACTTCAACTACCGCATGAACTCAGTAACGTACACCCCACCTTCCATGTGTCCAAATTGAAGAAGTGCTTGTCCGATGAGACTCACGTCATTCCAATTGACAAAATTGAAGTAAATGAGAGTCTCTACTTTGTCGAGGAACTTGTGGAAATCATGGACAGGGAGGTTAAAAGGACGAAACAAAGCCGCATACCCATAGTGAAGGTCCGTTGGAACGCCAAGTGAGGGCCTAAATTCACTTGGGAACGAGAGGACCAAATGAAACAGAAATACCCACTTCTTTTCCCTATCTCATGAGAACCTACTCAAAGTGCTCATTTCAGGACGAAATTCCTTCTAACGGGGAGATAATGTGACAACCGTCAATTTTGGTCAAACAGAGTCATTAAAAGTCAACCCAATCAACTCACCTTGTATTGAAATTTTAGGAGAAAATAGACATTTCCTAATGCTTCTAATCTACAACTTACAAATTATAATACAAAGTACCTATCGGGATTGCCCATTATCGAATATAAACCCTAATTAGGGTTAGTAACAGAACAACTCGATAATTCAACTATATATTATTTGGGAATAAATAATACTCGTAACACAATTTGTTGGAGTTCATAAACCTAATACTACATGGCAAATTCATCAAAAAGGCTACAAACACAAATTTTTAGTGAATTTGTCACCAAGATGCGACGAATTCTATACCCGGCTAAACACCCAATTTTTAATGAAACGAACTTAGGAATTCAATCTAACTTTCATGTAACATATTATTATTTTTTCACATATTGATTTTTATAATAATTTGAATTTTTTTAATTCAAATTAAATATTTATACATCCTTTATACCATATTTCTTTATAAAAATACCACTATTTTTATAAAAAAAAAATCGCCTAGTTTTATAAAAGTTTGACTTTTTTTTTTTTATAAAACAAAACACTAGAAACAATGTTGTCCCCCCATAATCTAACATCTTAAATGTAAAAGCATCTCCCATAAAGTATTACACATTTAGTCCCATCCATGTCCCCCCATTCCAACCCTACCCACCCAACCCCCTTCCCCCTCTCTCTCTTTATTCACGGCTAAGAGGCCCTTGCTCATCACCATCTTCTTTATTTTTTCACCTTCTTCTCCAAGAAAATCTCTCATCTTCTATATCTAATTTCTTCCAAGTTGGTTCTTGAGTTTTTAGTAAGTACTTCCTTCATAATCTAGTGATTCTACACACTTATATACTAGTTTCAATCCATTTACACACATTATCAAGTGTTACTATTCATAGGATCTTCAAATCTTCAAGTGTTCTTAACTTGAATCTTTCCATCTATAACCTTTCATCCACCAAGAAAACACACATAAGGTGAGTTCATACCCCTTCATTTTCGATTTTTCCAAGTTTTAAGGCGGCCGGGGGGGAGATACAAGTAAACTTGTATAAATATACAAGTTGTTATGCATGCTTACTTATATGTTGTGTAAAAGTGCTAAATAGAAGAAATAATGTTATTACCTAGCATTATGAATATTTAGATGTAAAATTTTGTTTAAAATACAAAACTATGAAAAACAATTATAAACATGTTATATGTTCTTAAGAAAAAGTTATAAACACAAAACTATAAAAACTAGGGTTTTTATGAGCATACTATGACTTTTCTAGCAAAAATGGTTATAACCAAGTTATTATACCATTTTTTTGAGATATAAATCAAAATATGTTATTTAGAATATAAGTATTGAAACTAGTTAAAAATACCAAAGATTTACTTTTACAAAAAGAAAACTTAAAAATCCATCATTTTACGTAAAAGTGAGTTTTCTAACATAAATGGTCATAAGTAGGTTGTGGTACTATTTTTGTGGGTTTTGACCAAAAATATGTTATTTTAAACATATAAAGTTAACTTGACTTAAATATCACAAAGAGGTAAAAATAAGTTTCACATAGTTTGTATTTCACTATTTACCTTTTTCTGGCGTAAAAAGTAAAAAACTAGAAAAATGGACATTTTCATACAAAAGACTCACTTATTGGTGTAAGATGTAAAATAATTGTTATTTATGAACATCTAAGCATATTATCCCCCCCTCCCTCTCTCTCTCTCTCTCTCTTTCTATATATATATATATATATACACACACACACACACACAAATGAAATATTATAATAAACTATAACAGGTATAGTTTATGAGACATTAACACTATTGTAACATTTTTGAACACGACGGATATATATATATATATATATATATATATATATATATATATAGCTACAAATGAAATATTATAATGAACTATAATAGTTATAGTTTATGAGACATTAACACTATTATAAAATTTTTGAGCAAGACGGATAATTATATAAAGATTTATATAATTATTTTATACTATTTTATTATCATGGAAAAGTGATAATTATACATACAAGTGTTTTCATTACATCAAAACGTAAACGCGTTGAATCAATTTTTGTGAGAAAAAGTCTTCATCGTACCTACAAAAATAATGTATTATAACCAAAATCTCCCGTAAGAGAGCGTGATACTTGTGTATAGATCTATACGGGACTGACAAATCCCGCACCTAAGTTGCTTTCTACAACTAGACTGACACGTCTGGAGTGACAAATGTCTAACATTCCGACGCCCGAAGAAGTTGTAATAGACCATCTATATTTTAGCACGGTTATAATAACTTACATGGGGAATCTTTGAGACATTTAGTTTATGGGAAAACATACATTCAAATGGTTTTATATAGATTAAAACTACATATTACTATTTAAAGTATAGAAATAATTATCGATTTCGGTCTTAGGGTTTCTAAGACGATAACTCATTTTAAGGAAAATATTGGATTTTCTAGAAACAAACACTATCATTTTACAAGGAAAGGCTTACAATTCTTCATACAAATCCTTATGAATTCACTAACTTAGTTGTTGAAACTTTTTTAAACAACTTGTATTCTTAGGAAATCATTAAAGCAGGTAAATACAAGCTTTTGAGGATGAGACGCTAAGGCGTCAAACAAATCTTTTCATCATCATATTGTAATTGGTTTTGAAACATATAACTCTTACAACAATGTAACTATTTCAATTATAAATATGATGGTTGTGTTTTGCTTTCATCACTATCATACATATTGTTGTGATACGATTCAAGAAGTCATCCACCGCCAGATGTTTCCGCCATCCTGGTTTGGGGGTGTGATAGAGGTCGCTCACAATTCAAGGAAATCACTTTGTTACAACATAAGTATGATTCTGATCTCCTTCATCGAACTCACATGGATAATTGTAAGAGTGTCTCAACCGCCGTGTCTGTCTCAGAAAAACTTCCTCGGGACTATGGAAAATTTCTTAATGATGATGATGCTTTTAATTATAGAAGTATGGTTGGAGGCATACGTTACCTTACTTTGACACGACCTAATATCTCTTTTACAGGCAACATGATATGTTAGTATCTCTTAAAACCCATTGATATTCATTGGGAAGTTGTAAAATACATCTTAAAATATATACAAAGGGGACAATCATTACTTGGCTTCGCTTTCGAAAGTCCAACTCCACACTCCTAAGTGTGTTTACAGATGCTGATGGGGCAGGTTGTTTTACCGGTGGATTTGCAGTATTTTTGGGCCCAAATTTGATTTCATGGAGCTAACGGAAACAACCTATTATGTGTCTTTCAAGTACAAAAGCAGAATATAAAGCTCTAGCAAATGGTACAGCTGAAGTAACGTGGGTGCAATCACTGCTTAAGGAATTGAGAATATGTCAACTATGACCACCTGTTCTTTGGTGTGATAATTTAGGAGCTACTCATTTGACAGCTAATCTAGTGTTTCATGTACGAACACAACACATAGAAGTGGATTTTCATTTTTTAGAGAGAAGGTGGATGTGGGTGCTCTTGATGTAAGATACATATATTCTAATGATCAGGTCACTGATGGATCCACCAAGCCAGTCACACGTAACATGTTGGATCATTTTAAATACAGTCTAAAACAGTTAAGATTAGGGGAATGTAAAAAAAGGAATATCGAGTACATTCAAAATAGGATTATATATCATTATTTGTAACGCCCGCAGATCCGGGCTAGTCAATTTAGAGACGATAAGCGTCAAACATTACTTTTTAATAGAAGAGTGTTTAGACAGAATAATCTTAACGAAGTTGTAGTGTTCGTGACAAAGATTCTGGATATATAATGAATGCCGAAATCCGAGTTATAAAGCAGAAGTTATAATCTGTCGAAGTTTCGCAACAAAACCGACATGACACAACACGACGTAAATATTGAATTTACGATAGAGCGATATTTGGCCTTAGCGATCTAAACAAAAGTCGTAGAATATGTTCAACCGAGAGCGTCCATAAAAAGAACGTCCAAATCTGACTTCGTATGATGAAGTTATGATTTTCTAAGTTTCAACTTAGCAGCGTGCAGCCCGAAGTTTGAATATGAGATCGAGTGATTTCTAGCTGAAACAATCTAAACGAGAATCGAAGGTCTCGTCGATAGTAGTCCCACGGTAAAAATACAGACGAAAACGAACGACGGATGAAGAAGTTATGAGTTTATAACGGAGTTTTCCTGTCCCAGCCTACTAAAAATAATATAATAAAAATAAAGTCAAAATTTGTCGTCGGAGTCTAAACGATAGTTGTAAAGCATAATCTCACCTTCGTGTGGATATAAAAAACGTTGAAAACGGAGCTCGGATGCAAAAGATATGAATTTCTGAAGTTCGAGGCACACTTACCAAAGGGGGAACGCCCCACGTTCAAAGAGGGAATGCCCCACGTTCGAAGCCCAGAGCCTGTCTCGTCGCATGTCAAGTTTGAAGTTCGTAAGCCATGCCACACGGTGGAACGCGTTGCGTTCATTCAGGGAACACGTTGCGTTGGAAGGCTAGACCCCTCCTATAAATAGGATGCGAGTCCAGCCGAATTGGTTGCTCATTTCTTTCCTTTCCCTCCCTCATTCTTCCTTTTTATTGGCAAGTTATACCCCCGAAGCCCCGGTATCATCCCGAGACCCGAAGTAAGTCCCGAAGCCCCGAAGATACCGAGAAATAGAGTTGTTGAGCCGAAACTCTGCCCGCGAGAAGCCCGATTTTTGTGAAGATCTCCCGGTTTCATCGAAGAATTATATTTTAAGAGTCGTAAAGCTGTCTGATAATCATATTATCAAGTGAGTGTATAGTTACTTTCTTCTACCGCATAGATATGAAGTATTTGCTCTGAAATACGTGTTATGTGTTTATACGTTTTTTGTTTAGTTGATATGGATGTTGAATGAATGTTTTATACAGTTTTTTAAATGATTTAAACTATATATGTAATTTATATCTATAAATATGTTGGTTAGAACATGTGTAGATGAAATAGTTGGTGTGTGATGAAATATGAGTTGGGTGATGACCGAAAGGTGATGATATGTAGGCGATGAGAAATAGGTGATGTGAGATGAGAGGAGGTACCATATCCTCGACCGACGATGTGGCGATGTAGTCATATACCAGAGTATAGATGGCGACCACTAACTCTTCTAGACAGTCATGTGGAAACACCAGCGGGCTCATAACCTATAGGTGATGAATTACGAGTTCAGACAATGTTGTAACTACGTATTCACGCGATGATACTCTAACCCTTTACTATGAATTACGAGTTCAGGCGATGTAACTACGTATTCATGCGATGATACCCTAACCCTTACTGGATACGTATTGAATCTAACAACTATAAATTTAGTGCCTTATAATAATACGATGGTAGCTATGGATTTAGTACAGTTTAGATGAACCTTGGTAGCTATGGATTTAGTACTGTATAGATGAACCTTGGTAGCTATGGATTTAGTGTTTGTTACAGGAACCTCGGGCAGCAATGGACTTCGTGCCTATTCCTTATGTCAATCCTTAGGAATGAATAAATGAAGAATAGATGATTCTTAGTGTAGATCCTTAAGAGTAAAGAAGATAATTGGGAATGGGTGATTGGGTTGATTGTTTGATGATTAAAATTAATAATTATATTATTGTTGGTTAAAAACCCTATATGCTCACGAGGCTCCCAAGCCTGACCCACTCAGTTTTCTTTGCGTTACAAGTAATGGCTCAAGAGTATAACTTGGTGGACTTGACAAGAGATTTTGGATTATAGATCAGTAGTTATAAATAACTGTTATAAGGTCTATTTTATATTGTTTATGCTTTTGATCTGTATCGGAACATGACATCCCGAGATTTTGTTATTTAGTGAAAATGCATTTCTTTAAAGAAATGCTTTGATAAATTCTTATCATATTTTGTTTTGGGAACAAATTCCGCCACTCTTTTAATCAAAGGATTACTATGATTTTATAAAACAAAGCATAAAAAAATCGGTCTTTTCTGGACGTGAAAATGGGGATGTTACAGTTGGTATCAGAGCATTAGTTTAAGCGAACTTGGAATTTGTAGGATTTCTAGACTTCAACTTAGAATGCTAAGCGATGATTGTGAGATGAGTGTCTGCCATATTTTAAGACACGAGCACTAGTATATTTTAGGAAAGATGTCTAAAATGCTTTTATGTGCTAAATGTTATATGTTTGCTGTATATGATATTATTTGTTTGGATCTATGGTTTGTTGTCGACTGGGTCTGGAAACCTTACGTGTTTAGGATTCTAAGCGTATGACTACGATATTAGAACTAGCATGTAAACGTTTTGGAGTGATAAGGAGATTTATACGTCTATCATAAATAAATCTTTCTTATCTTAAAAAAAATCTCGTCTAAGTACACCGAATGTCTGCTTGGAAGTACAAAACGTTATGGTGAAGACTCGTAGAGAATTGACTAAATGGAGGAAATGAAAGGCTTATGATAGTGAATGACACCTATCGGAAGATATCGTAAGAGTGGTATCTTGCCTTTAGAATATGTCTGATAAAATAACGGAACGTTTAGAGGAGTACGGTATGTCTGAAATACACCTTCGATTGGCTGGATGATGGAACGATTGGTGTAATTCTTGAAGTTGTCCCATCGTCTGGAATTTCCATCACCAACCGAGTTGAATTAGAATTGATGATTGAAGATACGCATGGAAGAAGTCTAGTAGAGTATAGGAAAATTTTTATGATTAATCTGACACATTCGTATGTGTTAAATTGTTTTATGATTTTAGGACTCTGGGACTGCGAGACAATACTTGGGATGAGTATGAGTAGGTGTGAATACTAGTAGAGATCTATACTACTGGAAGCAAATGACTCACGCTTGGATCAGGGAAAGTCACAAAGTTACCAAGAAGCTAGTGATTGATTCCGTTTTTATTCAAGTATGTCATTACCATTGTTTTGGTAATGACTAAGAAGATGATTGATATTTTGACCCTAGTGGTCATATCAAATTGAGTCCGACTACGATGAGTTTGTTACGTTGTTCAGAGAACCAAATTCGATGTAACATCTGAATTAAGTTAGAAGATTGAAATCAATACGATCAATAGCATCACGCTCGTTGTTGAAGAAGCTTGTAGCTAGAAATGCTACATGCAAAAATGTGATTATATCACATTAGAATATGAGGTAAGCTATATTCCATTTTGGAATTTGACTCTAAGAGACTTGATTCTAAACGTTGCTTCATATGATGAGAGGTCGTTAGAACATGACCCATTAGTCTGTTACAATAGATAAAGGAAAGTACTTATCTTAAGAAGAAGAAGGAGTCCTCAATAAGGATTTATTTTGTAACTCGAAGGCTACAATTCAAAGTCCAACATAGTACGAAGAGCAGATGCAGGATTGAGCACTACCTGCTATCGAGAAGTCCAAGAGTTAGATACTCTTTCGAGGAAACATAGAAGTTACGGTTATTACCTAGGATGAAGAGATAAAGTGTGGAATGATTATACAAGTCCTACTTCGTTGATGATTCTGGGACGTAATCATCCTAAGGAGGAGATAATTGTAACGCCCGCAGATTCGGGCTAGTCAATTTTGAGACGATAAGCGTCAAAAATGACTTTTTTGATAGAAAAGTGTTTAGAATGAATAATCTTAACAAAGTTGTAGTGGCCGTGACAAGGATTTCATATATAGAATGAATGCCGAAATCCGAGTTATAACGAAGAAGTTATGACCTGTCGAAGTTTCGCGACAAAACCAGCATGACACAGCGCGACATAAATAGTGAATTTACGATAGAGCGATATTTGGCCTTAACGATCTAAACAAAAGTCGTAGAATACATTCAACCGAGAGCGTGCATCTGACTTCGTATGAGGAAGTTATGATTTTTCTAAGTTTCAGCTTAGTAGGGTGCAGCCCGAAGTTCGAATACGAGATCGAGTGATTTCTAGCCGAAACAATCTAACCAAGAATCGAAAGGTCTCGTCGATAGTAGTCCAACGGTAAAAAGACAGACGAAAACGAACGTCGGATGAAGAAGTTATGAGTTTATAACGGAGTTTTCCTGTCCCGGCCTACTAAAAATAATATAATAAAAATAAAGTCAAAATTTGCCGACGGAGTCTAAACGAGAGTTATAGAGCATAATCTCACCTTTGCGTGGATATAAAGAACATCAAAAACATAGCTCGTATGCGAAAGATATGAATTTCTGAAGTTCGAGGCATGCTTACCAAAGGGGGAACGCCTCGCGTTTGAAGCCCAGAGTCTGTCCCATCGCATGTCAAGTCTGAAGTTCGTAAGCCATGACGCACGGTGGAATGCGCTGCGTTCGGAGGCCAGACCCCTCCTATAAATAGGATGCGAGTCTAGCCGAATTGGTTGCTCATTTCTTTCCTTTCACTCCCTCATTATTCCTTTTTCTTGGCAAGTTATACCCCCGAAGCCCCGATATCATCCCGAGACCCGAAGCAAGTCCCGAATCCCCGAAGATCCCGAGAAATAGAGTTGTCGAGCCGAAACTCTGCCCGCGAGAAGCCCGGTTATTGTGAAGATCTCCCGTTTGCATCGAAGAATATTATTTTAAGAGTCGTAGAGTTGTCCGATAATCGTCTTATCAAGTGAGTGTGTAGTTAGTTTCTTCTACCGCATAGATATGAAGTATTTGCTATGAAATACATGTTATGTGTTTATAAGTTGTTTGTTTACTTGAGATGGATGTTGAATGTATGTTTTATACAAGTTTTTAAATGATTTAAACTATATATGTATTTTATATCTATAAATATGTTGGGTAGAACATGGGTAGATGAAATAGTTGGTGTGTGATGAAAGATGAGATAGGTGATGATAGAAAGGTGATGATATGTAGGTGATGAGACATAGGTGATGTGAGAAGAGAAGAGGTACTATATTCTCAACCGACGATGTGGCGATGTATTCATAAACCAGAGTATAGATGGCTACCACTGACTATTCTAGACAGTCATGTGGAAACACCAGCAGGCTCATAACCTGTAGGTGATGAATTACGAGTTTAGGGGATGTTGTAACTACGTATTCATGCGATGATACTCTAACCCCTTACCATGAATTATGAGTTCAGACGATGTTGTAACTACATATTCATGCGATGATACCCTAACCCTTACTAGACACGTATTGACCCTGGCAGCTATAAATTTAGTGCCTTATAATAATACGATGGTAACTATGGATTTAGTACAATGTAGATGAACCTTGGTAGCTATGGATTAGTACTGTATAGATGAACCTTGGCAGCTATGGATTTAGTGTTTGTTATAGGAACCTTGGGCAGCAATGGACTTCGTGCCTATTCCTTAGGTCAGTCCTTAGGAATGAATAAATGAAGGATAGATGATTCTTAGGGTAGATCCTTAAGAGTAAAGAAGATAATGGGGAATGGGTAATTGGGTTGATTGTTTTATGATTAAATTTAATAATTATATTATTGTGGGTTGAAAACCCTATATGCTCACCAGGCTCCCAAGCTTGACTCACTCAGTTTTCTTTGCATTACAGGTAATGACACAAGAGTATAAGTTGGTGGACTTGACGAGAGATTTTGGATTATAGATCAGTAGTTATAAATAATTGTTGTAAGGTCTATTTTATATTGTTTATGCTTTTGGTCTGTATCGGAACATGACATCCCGTGATTTTGTTATTTAATGAAAATACATTTCTTTAAAGAAATGTTTTGATAAATTCTTATCATACTTTGTTTTGGGAACAAATTACGCAACTCTTTTAATCAAAGGATTACTCTGATTTTATAAAACAAAGCATAAACAAATCGGTCTTTTCTGGCCGTGAAAATGGGGATGTCACACTATTTGTACTTATCTCTTAATGTGTTGTATTCATATGGATCGTAAACACTTGGATCTATCCTTTATATCTAATATCTATAAATATAAGATAATACTCCTATGAGAATCTAAGGCAAATTATTCTTTTCAAATGGTTCGGTGAGAATTCATATTGATGATATGACTTTCGATGATGGATGTTTTGATAGGAGATGGTGTATGTATGTTCCTAAGAAAGTTACTATTTTAACTTTGAGAGTATTACTGAATCATATACCTATGAGAGTCAACCTGGAGAATATTAATACATATCATCCCAGCATAATATGTCAAATTTTGGAAGATGTGTATCATGCGTTCATCTCTTTTGAGATGATGTCTTACATCGTAAGTGGTGTGATGTGGTGATTTCGATTTTGCCTTCAGTTAGAGACGTGTTCGTTTAATTAGATTTGTTGATAGTTTCAGGATAAAAAGGATGACAATAAAAGTTATAATATTGACTATGTATTGGACCATTTGGAATTAGGATGGAGGGTGTCGAAAACGGCTTCAAGGTTTGGGTTGGTGGTTCGATGCTAGCGAAAAATCGGTTATGTAAATGAAGCATTTGGCAGGCTATTGAACCAGTGACTTTGGTTGGTTTTTTCTTTCCCTCCCTTTGATCGTTGATCAGTTATAATTTTCCTTGTTATTTTTTACTTTTTACCTATATACATCATTAGACCTTAATTCAGTTTCATTCCATTCTATCTCATTTTCGTTCTATTTTCTCTCAGTTCCATTCAAAACGTCTTCAGTTCAATTCATTTTTGATCTATAAACTTTTAACAAAATGAATCTAAACATCTAGAAAATAGTAATGGAACATAATCCCTATACTTCATCTTCATCCGATGATGAACCTAGCGACTCTAATTTGTTAGGTACATTATCTCGTAGTACACAAGTTCTGTTTCAGAATAACGCGAATTCAAGTAACATCCGTACGAGAAACACAATCCACATAGATCGTATAGAGGTTGAAATACTACTAATTCGACAATACTTTGCTAATGATTCAACCTTTGCTAATGAGCAATTTCGTATAAGGTTTCATATGAGCAAAGGTTTGTTTATGCATCTTGTTGGTAAAGAATTATCCATTTTTTCAAACAACATGGGATGCAAGAAATTAGATAAGCTTTAGTGCACTACATAAATACATCACAACAATATGTCGAATAGCATACATAAGCAACCCAGACTCGTTAGATGAGTATCTAAATATGTCAAAATAACTTCATGTGAAAGTATTCAAAACTTCTGCTATGGTGTTGTCTAACTATACAATGCAAAATATTTATGTCATCCAACATCCACTTCCATTCAACTTTTATACGAAGCAAATGAAGCCAAACATGGATTCCCAGGTATGCTTTGTAACATTGATTGCACACACTGGAATGGGAGGAATTATCCAGGCATGTATTCTATGGTGTATCATGTTCGAACAATGATCTTAATGTCCTTTACCAATCACCACTGTTTGAGGAGAAATATCATGGAACATCACTCGAGTGTTTATTTTAAATATCATGGAGCATCACTCGAGTGTTTATTTTATCTGAAAGACGAACACTACAAACATGGTTAGTATCATATGGATGGAATATATCTAACATGGGTTATATTTGTGAAGTCATATCCACATCCAATAACCGATGAAAAGAAACATTTCAAGACGACATAAGAATCAACAAGAAAGGAAGTAGAACATGATTTTAGGGTCCTTAAATCACGATGGGACATATTAAAATCATCAACTATCATGATCACTACTAGCCAAACCATGCTCAACATAGAAGCACAACGAGTTTCTATCTTCTAAAAGCAATTGGTGATAGAAGGTATTACTCATTGCCTTATATGTTAGCATATTGTTTATCTTTTTACCGATGTGGGGTTGGGTTTGCATCCCAAAAATCCTCCCCAAGTTTCGCCCTTGACTTCCCCTTCAACGACTGTTCATTAGATCCAATCTTTTTTTCATACTATCGATACTCTCAGGACAAGCTCACCTGACATGGGCCATCAAGAATACTTTCGATACAAGACTTCAGGATCAACTACATTGGACCAAAAATTACCAGAGATTGCGCCACTTGCACCCGACCACATCATCCGGGCTATGACTGTAGCTCTAATACCATTTGTCATGATCGCTACTAGCCCAATGATTCTCAACATAGAAGAACAATGAGATTTTACTTTCTAAAACCAATTATGTTTTTTTAAATCATAGTGTATATTTTTTTATTCGTACTAGTGAGTTTTTAATTAAAAAATGTTATGATTTGTTTTATTTTACATTTTTTTTAATTTAATTACTTTAAAAATAATGAGATGACAAGTGGATTGAATGGATTGGAAAAGATGAGTTAGATCGATTAGTACACCCAGCTGTTGCACCTTGCGGTGGTGACGTGTTATCTTGGTGCTGCGGTAAACATAAACTCCGACCAAGAGAATTTAGTGTAGTGGGTTTGCCGCACGGTGCATTTTCACCACGGAAGAATGGTCTTTTAATTATGTGTTTGTGGATGCGTGTTTGGTGTGTGTGACCGTTTAAAACTGATAATTACTATATATATATATATATATATATATATATATATATATATATATATATATATATATATCACATGTTTTCCACTTTCAACTATTAAACCTCTAAAACCTCTTCTAAAATGAATCCAAACAATCATCAATTTAACGCTCGTAGAGAGTCGCGTGCAAATGTGTGTCTATTGGAGCTGTTGGTGTATCGACCACCAATTGATTCGTCTATGATTTCGTCTAGACCTCAACAATTTTACTACCAACAAATATCACAACAATATTACACGATGCAACCTCTTAGCCCAACCATGTTTCAAAAAAGTTCCTCCCTGCCAGAATACGTTCCTGATCGAAAGTCGAATTTGTACAGGAAACTCAACCCGATCCCAAACCGATACCCGGCCACGAGAGAAGAAGCAAAGATGTGATATGAAATTTTTAACAAAACCCTTCGATCTTCTCACCCGAACCGAGCTTGATATGGTTTTGAGGGCAGGGACATCATGAAAAATATATATTACAAATAGTGTTTTAATTTAATTGCCGTTTTATATGTAGTGTTTTTATTTAATTGTTGTTTATTAGCTATGTAATTGTTTTAAATTAAATTAATGAAGCATTTTTCTTTTTATTAATTTTATATAATTAAATTTTATTAAATTACATTATATTCAATTAAAACAAAGAAAAAAAATAAAAATATGATAAAGTGTGGTATGACAACTACCAGTTTTGTAAGGTGATGAGAAAATAATATGGTGACGTTAACAGTGCAGTAGTGTGGTACAATACTCAACCGTCTTATGTGCAGTTTGTTGAGAAAGATTGAAACCATCAACCGTTCGTGTAATTTATGAGTTTTGATTTGAATAAAATTAAAAGAGTTTCATTTTTGTATATATTGCGAACAATTCTTTAATTTGTTTGCTTTTAAATTCCAAAAATTAATCAATTGGTTTTTTCGGTCACAAAATTAGTTCTCGCTTCGCCATGTAAACTTTTCGTTTCCTAACTTTTTCCTAGCTAAATAATTGAGTTGGTTTAAAATAAATTATCACTCGGCTCAATTGGCTAATTAATATATGCCCGGCTACATATTATATGTTCTTTTTGACATTAAAAACAAATAGTATATAATTAAATTTTAAAACTTACAACCACAAATATCATATATTTGATTATATATACAAAATGCATTAACATGAGCATATCTCAGTGGGAAGTTGATCATATTGCACGTTATGCACACCTCTCTCTCTCTCTCATATATATATATATATATATATATATATATATATATATATATATATATATATATATATATATATATATATATATATATATATCCTCCCTAATAAATGAAAATAATTTTAACACATACTCTCATTAATTTGGACACATGTCATTTTTTAGTATTTTTGATTAATTGTTTTTTCCATTTGTCATTTTTTTATTTTTTTTATTTTTTCTTAATTAACACATTATATTTACATCTCAATTAATAATTGACTTAATTGAAGATAACCAATAAATTATAATATTAGTATTCATATAGTATTTAATATGTTTCCTTTTAAATTCAATTTTTAAATTTTAAATTTCAAATCTAAAATTTCAAATTTAAATAAAATTTTATTTAAACTTTCGTATAAAGTTTTTTTATCAAACCCGTATAACATACGGGTATCACACCTAGTATATATATATATATATATATATATATATATATATATATATATATATATATATATATATATATATATATATATATATATATATATATATATATATATATATATATATATATATATATATATGAGCTTAAATGGTATATTTACAGAAAAAAAATATTTAAAATGCTTTGTATTGGATAAATACCAATTAATTCGTATCTCATGAACAAGAAGAAAAAATTGGGATAAGAATAACGTTGATAAGGATAAGATTCAAAAATTGCCAAATATACGACCTTTGTGTCGCTGACATTTTACATTCGTGACGCTAGCCGACTGGAGAATTCGATAAAAACACGGGTACATGCGACTTGCGACGCGGCAATAAGCTTTGCACGACGTGAATTCGGTGTTTCTATAAATACACAAATTGTTTGCCACAATTCTCTATACAACGAAGGTTCTTTGCCCAAGGAATTAGATGTTATTCTCAATGTTCATATATCCTTTTGGTTCGATTTTGAAGGTTGGATATGCACTTTGGAGCAAACACGAAGAATCGAAAGGTAGGAACATTAGGACTTTACTTCAGGTTGTTATATGATCGTTTTTAACAATTCATTTTTTTTAATTTATTCTTTCTACTTTTATCAACTGGTTAAGGGGTAAAACTTTTTGCTTTCACTAGAGTAGATGTACACTTATAGATTTGGCGTGATTACTTCAATTAGATTATTTGTTTTATTTAATTTATCATGTTTTTTTTATCGTAAATCGTTATGAATTTGAGTTTTAATTGTTATTACCTATAGTTGAGTTTGTGAAATCTAGATGACCAATTTGATTATATGAACTTGAATCTTAACTAATTTAAGAACAATAAATTGTTAGGGCTAGTGATGAACCAAATCCTAAGGTTAGATGATAGAATTATAAACGAACATGTAAGACTACTTTAGATCACCATTCTAAGCAAATAGTTAACTTTCATGACCATTGGAGTAAATTATTAGATTAAATCTCTCATAATACGAACTTAATAATAACTGTTTGGATATTTAGTTGTATGAGCATTGTGTTAGTTGTTTTAATAATTATAATGTTAGTTAATCACACCAAAATAACTGACTAAGATAGGAATCAGTGAATATTACAAATATCCATTGCACTCTAATGAAATCCATCATAACTGAAACGCGTAATCGAATCTATGTGAAAACATCTTTATATTATTTGTCTCTAAATCTAATTTTTTAGATTTATTTTATTTTATTGTATTTTTTTTGCATCTAGTTTAGTTTAATTGAATTAAAAAAAATCTCTTTTACTTTACTGTTCATAGTTTAATTAATGCTTGAAAATTTTGATCTAAATCATTCATGTTCCACTTGTGTTGGACACCTGGTGTTACCTAAACTATACTGCTATACGATTAATACACTCTTCTTAGTGTGTTATAGTTTAGCTGCGATAAAATCATTTTTATAAATTTAAAAGTTTGATTATATATATATATATATATATATATATATATATATATATATATATATATATATAGAGAGAGAGAGAGAGAGAGAGAGAGAGGGAGAGAGAGATTATCAAAATCCCTTTTGGGTTGCCTTGATAACTAGAACTTTGTAAGAATGACATTTAGAGAGAGATGATATGTTTATTAGTTTACTAGGGGAATGCTCGCGCGTTGCGCGAAAAACACCTATATAGTTGAAGTCTTTACAAATATATGTTTTTTTTTTAAAATATAACAATAATGTTGTTATTAAATTTGATATCATAATTCGTATACTAACTTAATATAAACAAATCTATTATAACTGCATTATCTCAATAGTTTGAATGATTTCTACCAGCAAATTACACGTGAATAAAATTAAGTATAATATATGGTTTAATGTTATTTGTAGTTGTTATTATTGTTAATTAATTTTTTTAAATTTATTTGGTTAATGTTTTAATTTCTATCATTATAATTATTCAAAACATCAAACATTGTTTTTTGATTTTAAATGTAACAATATAATCATTTATATATAGTTATTTTTAACTATTGTTACTGTAACTTATTTTAAACTATTTATTTGAAAACTTTTAACGATTATAAAAATCTATTTAGGAAATATTTTAGTTAAATTGAGATTACAGTTTAGTTTTTGCATTTATCACTACAATTTATCACTTTTAACTATTTATAAAATATTTTTTGGTTTTTTTAAGTGGAAATGAAATTTATATTTAAGTTGACACCGTAATGTTTTATTTAAATTAACAATTTAAGTATTTTTGTCCAAACTCTTCAAAAGTTATAGCTTTAAACTGCTGATGGTTTACATACAACAATATTTTAAATCTAATAAGTTAAGTATAATATGTTAAAAGTTAAATACATAACTTTATAAGTAGAAATAAATATATTATTTTAAAATTGAAATTTAGTTTATTTATGATTACACGTTAGGTTTGATATTTATTTAACCTTCTTAACCAACTTATAATCATTATTAGAAAGACACTACAATTTATCACTTTTAATTATTTACAAAATATTCTTTTGGGTTGTTTAAGGTAAAATAAAATTTATATTTAAGTTAACCCTGAAATGTTAAATTTAAATTAATAATTTAAGTATTTGATACAAATTGCTCCAAAATTGTATCTGTAAAATGATAATGGTTTACATCCAACAATATATTAAAACTAATAAATTAAGTATAATATATTAAAAGTTAAAAAACATAACTTTATAAGTAGAAGTAAAGATATTATTTTAATATTGAAAATTAGTTTATATATGATTACACTTTAGGTTTAATATTTATTTAACCTTATTAACAAATTATAATTATTATTAGAAAGAAATTGAAAAGTCATGGGAGTTTCAAATGAATGTGGTGAAAGGAAAAATGCATAGGAGTTTCAAATGCATGAGGTTCAAGGAAAAATGCTAGCTTTATAAGATATGTATATATATATATATATATATATATATATATATATATATATATATATATATTATATGATTAATAAACTGTAATAAATGATTTCTTAATATATTATGGTTACTATATTAATTGAAAATATATAATTTATTTCTTAATTTATTATGTGATTAATAAATTAATATGAGATCAATTGTTAAATAACTGATTTGTTAATTTAGGTGATTAATAAATTAATGTAAAATAAATAGCAATTGATTAATTATTAATCTGAAATTAATTTTCGGTTAACTGGAATTAATTAAAGGTGCACGGGTAAAACTATAATTGTTCAATAGTTGAGCAAATCAGAGGATCTAGAAACCTCCATCATATGGACGGTTTTGAGGACCCTATGAGGGTTTCTAGAAGCCTCCTAGTGATAACTAAGAAACTAGATAACTGCCTAATTTGAAATATATTATTATATGTTTAAGTTTAGGGCTTCTAGGGTTTCTTGGCAATTATAAATATGACCCATTGGGTCATTATTTTCATTGTTCCTACTCCCTTGAAGGGGTGAACGAAATCATGCACCTTTCTCCTTTCTCCTCATGTCTTCTACTTCTAGGGCTGAGTGTGAGCCATTAGAGGCATCATCATTTTCGTGCTAGCTTTCCAAGCTCAACAAAGGAAGGAATCAAGTAAAATTGTTTGCTATAACAAGTTTGTGGTATATAAACTCTTAACCTTAATTTCTAGATTTTGAAATTTGCTAGGTTTTATGCTAGATTTGTTGGTTCATAGTATGTTGCTTTAATGTGAATACATAGATCCTTATTAGGTTGCATGTGCCCAATCTTAATTGTTAAGTGATTTTCCGCTTGAGCAGTTTTTTGTTATAACTTAATAAACCCATCAGTGATATCATAGCTTAGGCTTTTCTAACATTGATTGCACAATAATTTAATTGAACAAAAAAAAAAACCTTTTTCTGTCAGACTGAGCTCATGGCGTGACATGTATCTGTCACGATGTGAACTCAGTGCAAATTCAGAATTTCAGGATTTATTGCCTAATTTAATTTATGTCATTGTTATTTGGTAATTAGCTGCTTAGAAATTAGTTAGAATCTGATTTTTCGTGCTTTAGATGATTAAATAAAATCACTAAATATTAGGAGATATCATTACTCGATAATTGTTTAATTATTTGATTAATTAAAATTGAATTATCCCCTATGGATTTAATAATAAATTTAATTATAAGATTAATTAAAATATAATTATAAATAAGTTTAAAATGATTAATTAATTATATGATTAATTTAGATAATTAATATTTAAACCTTTTATTTTTTGAAAGGTTTTAAAATACACCTTATAGTATATATGATTAAATGTTTAATATATTATATGGATAAGACAAGTTTGCCAAATAAATAGTAGGCCTCATTCACGAAACCATACTCTCAAGGGGGTATAAGGATAACGTACTATAAAATGATCGTTGAATGGGTGTCCACTCTCACCCACCGATCCCTTGGGTCGTTAGCCGAACGGGTTTGATAGGACATAACCTCTAGAACTATGATACTATAAAGTAACTAAACCTTTTATAAATCCCAATTTAGTTAGTGTAACATCCACAAAAATTAATAAAATTTAAACTTTTCAAAACACCCTTTTTCTATAGAAGTGTTTACAAAACCCATTATTTTCAAAACATTATTTAAAATCAGAATCGTTCTCAACATAGTTTTCAAAACTTTGTTATTATCAGAGTATCTCAGAAATCATAAGTCCAAAGACACGAGGATGTGTACGGACACGCCTTCACCCTGAAAAGATCTGCTGAAGTACCTGAAACCATAACCAAAAATCGTAAGCACAAAGCTTAGTAAGTTTCCCCAAAGTACCAACACACAAAAGGATAACATATACAAATAACATCATATACTGGGTCCACAGCTAAAAGATTGGATTACCCATGAGCCCACAATATGAGTAGGTCATGCCCTACCCGACCTTCAGCTCATATCTGGATTGCTCGAATACTCTCAAGCCCTCGGTACGAGTTTGGCATACCGACCGGGTCCTCAGCTCATATCTGGAATGCTCATGAGTTCTCAGTATGAGTCTGGTATGCCCTCCCTGGACCTTAGCTCATATTTGGCATACTCCAAGGTTTTTTGGCTACATCACAAAGCAGTACAACCTCAACCCAACCCACATAATATGTCGACATATAATATATAATAACACATACAAATAAACAAACATTATCACAGGTAGTCCTAGAAATCTACCAGACTAGCATATCGATAACTAGCATACTCATGAATATCTATTCCATACAAAGCATATCAACAATATCGGGTTATCAAACCAAAGGGCATGCCTTGGTGCCTTCGACCCGAAAGTACAATGAGGAAAACTCACCTCGAATACTGAAGTTCACTGCAAGAATCCTTAGTTACTGCCTCGATGACACCTTCGATCTATCAGATCAAATAACACCCAATTAGCAATTGGGTTTCATTCTAAGGCCCACCATCCATACTTGGGTAAAATGAAAATTTTACCCCTGACCCAACATGAACCAAAACTGAGGTCAAATTCCATTAACCAAAAGATCCACAAAGGCCCACTAGTGGCCCAATTTTCCAAATTGGGCCTAACCTCATATGAGTCTTATCCTAAGCCCATAATTTACTTTATTAAAATTCAGGTTTCCTCAAGTACCCCCTTAGGATAAGTTGGTCAAAGACAAAAGTCAAAAAGTCAAGGTTAACGACCCGAGTTCACCCAACTCGTCGAGTTGTTCCTTCAACTCGCCGTGTTTTTCCATTTAACTACAAACTCGGGAAAACCGATCCAACTCGCTGAGTTTATCAATAAAACTCGTCGAGTCCGCTCAAAACCCAACAACCTAATAAAATAAGCACTTAATCCACAATAATATGACCGCAAAACATAGATCTGACTTCCTTGAGCCAGAAAACCATGTAAAGTTGCCAACTTTACGTTCATGCATGTCTAAATGAAGCTCGTAAGCTTAAAATGGACATAATAATTGACTTAATGCATGCATGACACCAAAATCCTCATAAAGTTTTCAACTTTAAGCTAAATGAGGCCACACAATG
Organism: Lactuca serriola; assembly: GCF_051521515.1. NCBI lineage: Eukaryota > Viridiplantae > Streptophyta > Magnoliopsida > Asterales > Asteraceae > Lactuca > Lactuca serriola. The sequence continues at coordinate 161,663,909 of NC_136414.1, read as the reverse complement.
GCCAGTTCTAGAATGAGAACCCATGAAATGCTCAAATCCTTGGACAATCCGTCAAAGAATCCAATAATCAAGATAAAACCCCAAAAGAAGAGATATAATCAATAAAGAAGCAAGGTACAAGCTTTATACCTCAAAGAGACTGCAATATGTGGGGAAGTTTTGGATCTAAAGCCTTTCCACCAAGCTAGAAACCTTCACTTCAAGGCTCCTTCAAAAGAGTACCAAAAATCAATAATCAAAGCTCTCCACAAGCTTACACACTCAAATATGGAAGATGATACTCGAATTTAGTGTTTCTGGATAGAGGAGGCTGGTTAGGAGGCCAACCAAGGGACTTATGGCCTTTAAATAGGGTGCAACACCCTAAAAATTAGGGTTTCCTTCCTAGCTGCAAACTCACCGAGTTGCTTCATTAAATCCCATGGCCAAAACATTCCTCAACACGCCAAGATTGAGGCTACCCAACTCGTCAAGTTCGATTGGAAAATCATTCAAAAAATAATTCTTATACCTAGAAGTCGGGATGTTACAATTCTCCCCCACTTAAATTAGATTTCGTCCTCGAAATCGTTCCTTTCAAACACTCGGATCATACCAACATCATGAGAAGCGCAACTGTAAATTCTGTGCATACAATGACCTTCCCAAAACAATCAAACCCAAACATAAATTGTCAACCTGAAGAAGAACAACCCATAATCCCATGCAAAGAACCAGCCTTATATATCCGAACTTGGGTATCGAATTGGTCTGACTCCCTGATAGGCCTCCCAAACTGAACCAATTGCTAAAACCATGACACTTATCCATCGAACAATCTATTCAACCTTTGATGAAAACAATTCCATAAAACAATGAGGTACAAGATACATACTTCCTCAACTATCGGGCTGATACACTGCTGCTTAGATCCCGAATCCTCATCACTTTCCCTTCATTCACAAGGTGGAACCATCCTGGAGCTCATACACATAAGCTAAATTATGAACCCTCTAACTAATCCCTTTACATGCAGATTTCTTAACTCCTCCGTTCTGGATACAGACTTTTCATGGACCCACTTGCGATTCCCAGTTTCCACCAAAAGCCTGCTCGAAAATGGCTACCCATGATACCTCCTCACGGAACCTTCCCTAAAACTGATGAATATCCATTTGAATCTAACCCCAGTCCCTACCTAGGGCACTACTAGAACCATGCAAAATGATCCTAGAAACACACCGACCGTGAACTTAAACCAAAACCAAACCGTATGATGAACCAAAATCTTAACAACCCTTGACTCTCTGCTATGCCGTTACCAACCACTGCTTCGACGAGCAACGAAGATCAAATCATGAACTTCTGCGATACATCAAACCCTTACCGGCTCCGATGCACCCCCACCTGGGCATCCATCGAGACAATCACCAAGAACTTTATGACTTACGTCTGCATAAGCAATTTCCAACTTAAGAATCACAAATCTAACAACACTTTGCGAAAAACTGGAATTATAATGCATAAAACCGGCCGAGACTTTCTAATACCTGACTGATACTTCCCTTGATCCTTACTACTTCCCTTATCCAACCAACATATTTACAACTCGCCCGATCCCCATCAACGTGTCAACACCGAAAGTACTACAAGCAGAAGAAATGAACCATCATGATCATTTGGCCCACAACCTATGGATGGAATACCCTTACAAGGTACTCAACATAGGTTTGGATTGCCTCTGATCCCACAACATGAGTCTTGTATGCCCTCCCTGGCCCCCAGCCTATGTCTGGAATGGTCCCGATAACCTACTGACACTGTGATCATCACATCATTCGCCCAACACTTCGAGCCTGAAGATACCCACCTCATTCCATTAACTTGAAGGGACCTAATCAACTCCCTTACAATGCCAACTAAGCACCACAAAATAGCTACCAAGCAATACCTTACGAAACATAGTCGCACACGACTCAAGAGCAAGATAACGGTCGCACTCTTGGTCCAATTCGAAGACTATAACCCAAAAAGGACCATGCACATAATTTGAGCCAAGTGCTCCAACACCTTCTTGCCCAGCTTACAAGGAGAACCCCCATACACATACTTAAGAAACCCATACTCTCATCCGAAGAGAACATAAACACCATAGATAATTGAAAGGCCACCTTAATCAAAACATAAAACATCCTCATGATCGGTCAAACAAGACCCCATACTTGTTTGAGACTGAACGGATTCCATTACTACACCACTAGCTTGAGAAGACCTCCAAGATGATCCTGTAAGTTACCAAAATCTGAGGCTGCTACGAATCAGAATTCCACTTCACCGTTGAGGGTAAACATACCCAGGGACCAAGGGAACATAACATACTGCACTGGAGTGTAGGAGACACATGCCTTGATCTTTAACTGTCACCACTTGAATCCTTTGGAGAATTCCCGCTGAATGACGAACACAATGACCAATGGTCTAGAACACCTTGATACCTAAACCAGAGGACCACAAACCCACCTGGAGCTGAACATACCTGCTTCTAGAAAGGGTTCACTGATTAACATCTGCCCAAAAAATTTGATAGCAGTAATCCGAACAAAAAACTGGAAATTTCCTAAATGACTGACACTCAAACTGATAATCCCAATTCTCCCCCACTTAGAACTCGAACCACCACCCACTGATGGTGAAAAACATAACCAAACCAGTCTAGCCAAGTACAACAATACCTGACCATGGAATAAATATTATCAGCAAAATGGTCGTCCAGATACGGATCAAACGAACCCCAAGGAAACCTGAATTTCAGCATGAAACCTCTGAATTTCCAATAATAACCACTTACAAAGCATAGGCAACTACCGAGTTATGATCCAAACATACACCCCTTTCTTGCAACCCAAACGACAATCCGACACCTGGATTTCCCATCTCCCAAGAATACGGCCCTTGCTCACATCGCTAAGGTACTCGTGCCACATCAAACCATTTGCGCACACTGGCGCTAACATACTGTCGCCAACCACCACGACCAATAGACCTCAAGCTGAGAATCTGTAACGCTCGGTTCTTGGTATGTATTTTAATAAAGAGTTATTCATTTTTGCAAATGGACTCGACGAGTTGGAGGCCCCAGACTCGACGAGTAGGAATGAATGATTAGACACGGGACTTGAAGTCTACTCGATGAGTCGAGAGGCCTCGACTCGACGAGTAGGGCTGTGAGGGTGAAACCTTGATTTTTAGGGTTTACACCCTATTTAAACGCCTTAACTGACCTCAACTACATCCTCCATCACCTCCAAGCCTTATTCACGAAACCCTAATCCATTTTGAGTGTTCTTGACCCTTTTTTGTGTGTTCTTGGCGATTTGAAGCTTGAGAAGGAAGAGGAAAGCTTGGGGATTCAAGAGGAGGCATGTAGATCCAGAGTTTGTGATGCATATCCAGCTCATATGAGGTATAAAGTCTATACCTTGTCTATTCATCTATTAGATCCCTTCATGGAGTAGTTTATGGCTTTAAGGAAGCATTTTTGGAACCATTCATGGATGCAAGCATGTTTAGGGCTAAGACTTCAGATCCAGAGCCTTTGAGGGACTCCATGGCATAAAGGTGCCAACTTTATGGCCATGGGAGTCCCATGCATCATATAAAACACTTTTAGGGATATTTGAGCTAAATAGCCCATGCATGAACGTAAAGTTTGTAGCTTTACATGTTATATAGACCCTAGGAGGTCAGATCTATGTTTTGGATGCATTAAGCCCAACTAAAATCGACTGTATGGAATTAGACTTTGGGGGACTCGAAAAGTCGTTCATAGGACTCGGCGAGCTGGGTCGTGGTTCCCCAACCTTTTCTGTTATTGAACAAACTTGTTGAGTCTGAAAGAGGACTCGGCTAGTTGGACGTGTTTATGGACTTAAGGATCAAAGAACTCGACGAGTCCAAGGATGAAGTCGGCGAGTTGAGAGCAAAATGTACCAAATGATATGAAGGGGAACTCGATGAGTTCAAGGATGAACTCGGAGAGTTGTGAGTGAAATACCCCGACTCTGTATGATGGAGAACTCGACGAGTTCAAATGAAAAGTCCTGATACTATCATAAGGAAGAACTCGACGAGTTAGAGGGTAACTCGATGAGTTAGATCGAGAGTTCGAGATTCTATGAATCATGGAACCCAACAAGTTGATGGAACAACTCGGTGAGTTAAGTCAACCAGCGGTTGACTTTGACCAAAGGTTGACTTTGACTTTGACTTTGACCAAAGGTTGACTTTGACCAGGGTGTTGACTTGATTTTGACTTTTCCCAGAGATGACCCTTATAGGGTTTATGGGTATGAGAGGGTAATTAAAGGAGATTGTTAGGTGTAGGATTTTGAGAGGAGTTAATCCCAGCACTGAGGACAGTTCAGCTACTTCACGACATTAAGGTGAGTTACCTTCCAGTAGGAGTGGGTCTAAGGCACTAATGCTGACCCACTAGTAGGTAATTATAGATGATATGATTGTCTTTGTGATAATTCTCTAGTATGCCACTATCTGATATGCTTTATGTGCTAGTATGCTATGTTATTATGTGGTAGTGGTAGGGGTGAAATAGTCCCCGGTTACCGGTTAAAAGAGACTGAAGGGGAGGCTAGCACCCAGATCTGCTAGGCAGTTACCGGTTGAAAGATACCGAAGGGGAGGCCAACACCCATATATGCTAGGCATTATGTGATTATATGGTATGTGGTATGATGGGGGGAACTCACTAAGCTTTGTGCTTATGATTTTCAGTTTTTCTTTCAGGTCCTTCTTCTTTGAAGGGAAAGGAGCTAGTACGGTAGCAATACATCACACACATGATTTTCCGCACATGAGATTCTTGTGATTTGTACTCTGACATTATTACTATTTCAGGATATGGTTTTGAGACATGTGATCTATGGTTTTAATGAAATGAATTAACTTGATGATGTTTTCTTATAAATTGCATTATGAATCGTTATATAAAAAATGAAATTTTTGGTTTTGAATTTTGGGATGTTACAGAATCCAACCTAACTAATGAGGTCACAAGCATGCCCACACCTTCGAACTCAAAAATCTGAAGGCCAAGATCCTTGCCACATATAACAACAATCTAATCCGACAATCTGCCACTTAAATCCCAGATGCAATTTCCAAACCGATCATATCAACCGCTTCCTCCCTGTGTCTCGAGGCCCGATGCACGACCTCTATCCAAACTTCCGAGACCTCCAACCAACATACTCATTCGGGTCTGAACCACTTAACGCACATCATCATCGCCATTGGGGCCTGAACAAAACAAAACTTATCCTCGCCTGAGCAACCCAATCCAAAAGATCGACAGATACAGAAAAACTCCCTCGAACCATGGTATCCAACCATGCTATCTTCCCCAACCAGTCCTTAGAATTCCGGAAACCTCTCTTGATTTGAGTATCGATCTTATGCTTCCATTAGTACGGGCCCAATACTACCTTCCACACTTATCCATGCTTTCCTCAAGAATTATCTCAGGTCCTCTAAGACCTAGTCACAAATACCCCTGAAACCTTCCCACAACGGAATAACTGCACTAAAATACTCCCTAGGCTATCATAGGGTTCAACACTTCTCTGCCACCGGCTGTTGAAGAACTTCTCGCAATGTCAATTAGCCATTCCATGAATATAATCACATGCAACAAAGCTCAGATAATACTTCAAGTAATAGACTCATCCCTACGACGGTTGGACTCAGACGAGAGTTGCGTAGTAGAGTAAAATCCGTCACTATAAGATTATTCAACCTTTTTCACATGCGACTTGATATATTCAATTAGTGGGTAACTCACATCACTAATGAGTTCCACAAAGCACAAAGCAATCAACATTCGTGCAGAGGAGCTGAATGGCACTAAAATGCAACAAAATCTGACAGATCCTCTTATGAAATCCTCGATCTCAATTCCCAAAACCACGGGTGTACCTTCGCCCTGTTCTCACTCTCTCAAGAGTATCTGATCATTCCTCGCACTGACCTGCTAAGAACTGACCCCATTTTAAGAAACCACCACCTCTTCATCCAAATACGCGATTGGTCGGCTGACCCCATACAACTCACTATACCACTATTTGCCACACGACCCTCCATTGGTGCCAGATGACTATCGCATGAATACAATCACATTCCCCACAATTTAAACAATGTTAGGCAAAAATATTCGATCCCACAACGGTTAGACTCAGACGAGAGCTGCGCAGTAGAACCCAACCTGTCAGCCTAAGATCCTTTAAATCATGTAGTTTTTGACTTAACGTATCCACTCAATATCCAGTTCACACGCGAAAGAGTCACATAACAGCCAAACAAGGGAACTCTTTAGGAACTAAGGCATCACATAATTAGGCAATTCTATCATGCAATTCCTGAAGATCCCTAGCCTATTACTAGCATGTTGTTTTAACATATCATAACATAATCTCGAGTAATGTGTGATAGTTTGGGGTCAACTTACTAGCTGCGGCTAATCGTACACATCACATCTTCCTTGATTATTTTTAAAACCATTTGAAACTTGTTCTAAAAACCTTTTTGATTAATTCGAGACTGGATTCACATGAGGTTTCCTCCAATTCACTTAAACCAAGGCTCTGATACCAACTTGTAACATGCATAAAATTTCATAAACTTTAAACTTTTCAAAACAACCCTTTTTCTATAGAAGTGTTTACAAAACGCATTATTTCCAAAACATTATTTAAAATCAGAATCGTTCTCAACATAGTTTGTAAAACTATGTTATTATCAGAGTATCCCATAAATCATAAGTCTAAAAACACAAGGATGTGTACGATCATGCCTTCACCCTGACAAGATCCGCTGAAGTACCTAAAACCATAACCAAAAAACTGTAAGCACAAATCTTAGTGAGTTTCTCAAAAGTACCAACACACAAACAGATAACATATACAAATAACAACATATACTAGGCCACGGATAAAAGATTGGATTACCCATGAGCCCACAATATGAGTCTAGCATGCCCTACCCAGCCCTTAACTCATATCTGGATTGCTCGAATACACTCAAGCCCTCAGTACGAGTCTAGAACACTAACCATGTCCTCAGATCGTATCTGGAATGCTACTGAGCCCTCAGTATGTAACGCCTGTGTTTCTGGGCTTGCCATTTTTAGCAATGTAATAGTCTAGGTTAACCTTTGTAACCCAATTTGAAATAATAAAAATGTATTATTTGTGAATTATGTGAATTATGTGTTTATTTTCTTAATTATTATAATTTAATGAATTAAGAATAAAATGAGCATCAAAAATTAAAGTGTGAGATAAGCCCGATATCTTTACATAAACTTGTAGTGGTCGAATCAAGGATTCCGAAGATATAAGGAATGCCAAAATCCGAGTTATAACGAAGAAGTTATGACCTGTCGAAGTTTCGCGACAGAACCGGTACGAAGCCGAATGACGTAAAATATGAATTTAAGATAGAGCGATATTTAGCCTTAGTGATCTAAATGAAAGTCGTAGAGTTCGTTAAACCGAGAGCATGCATAAAAAGACCGCCCAAATCTGACTTCGTATGAGGAAGTTATGATTTTCTGAAGTTTCGACTTGGCAGTATGCAGCCCGAATACTCGATTTGAGATCGAGCGGTTTTTAGCCAAAACAATCTAAATGAGAATCGAAGATCTCATTGCTAGTAGCGAAACGATGAAAAGTTAGGCGAGAACGGATGTCGGACGAAGAACTTATGAATTTATAACGAAGTTTTCCTGTCCCGGCCTACAAAAAATATATAATAATAATAAACTCAAAATTAGCCGACGGAGTCTAAATGAAAATTGTAGAGCATAGTCTCACCTACGCGTGGATATAAAGAACGTTGAAAACGGAGTTCGTATGAAGAAGATATGAATTTTTGAATTTTATTAAATAATTAATATTTATTTATTTCATCTTAAATCGGATAATATCCGAGGAGTCATCAACTTGATCCGAAGGGTACGCCCAGCGTAGCCTTCTGTACGCCCAACATACCTCGGTCATATGCGGTCCGAGAACGAGCCACGATTCACCACCGAAACCTCGCCACGTGGAGCCCTATCCGGAGTACGCCCAACGTACCGAAGCATTACGCCCAACGTAATGCGAAGTTTAGCGCCTATAAAAGGGGAATGCGAGGCTGCCGATTTCTTTTGGCCATTTTCTTATTCTCTCTCTAGCTTTTGCCTCGATTTGCGTGCCATTGATACCCCGAAGCCCCGGTATCATTCCTGAGCCCCGAAGCAAGATCCGAAGTCCCGAGGATCCCGAAGAGCGTTATTCCCGAGCCGAAGCCCTGCCCGCGAGGAGCCCGAATTTTGTGAAGAGCTTCCAGATCTACGGAGAAACACTACTTCTATAAGCCATAGTGCTGTCCGATCATCTTCTGATCACGTGAGTGTGTAGTTACTTTCATTCCAACACATTATTATGAAGTATTTTATACGAAATATGAGCTATGTGTATATATTTTGTTGTTATGTGTGTGAATGTATATTCACTTTCTTCTATCTTATAGATCTACTTATTTCTCTATGAAATACGTGTTATGTGTGTGTGCCTCATCTGTGATGTGGAAAATGTATTGATTGCGCATGCTATACAGGTTTTAAACTATGTAGAAAAATGTATATTTTTATCTACTAATATGTTGGGTAGAACATGGGTAGTAGTTGGTGTGTAATAAACAGATGAGAGGCCTCGATGTTGTTTTGATTCAGTCATTTAGCGGAGTTTAGATGACGACCACGGACTTTTCTAGACAGTCTTGTGGAACACTAGCAGGCTCGCCACCTGTAGGTGTTAATGAACTTGGGTGTTCATTCGCTGTGCTCCATCCCCCTCATGGTTGCCTTATTTGACTTATATTGCTGAGGAACCCCCGAAGCATGTGTTGTCGTCCCGATGAAATATTCTTAGACTAGGTCCCTTGTGTTAGTTATTTTAGGGACATAAAGTGAGAATAACGGGAATGGGTAATTGGGTTATTGTCGGTTGATGAAAATTAATATAATTATTTATTGTGGGTTGAAAACCCTATATGCTCACCAGGCTCCCAAGCCTGACCCACTCAGTTTCTTTGTATTACAGGAAGTGGCGCGAGGGCATAAGATGGATAATCATCAAGTTGTTTTGTTTACAAGTCTGTATATGTATATATTTGTTGAATGACTTGTAATGTTATCTTTTATGCTTTATGGTCTGTATCGGAACATGACATCCCGAGTTTTGGTTATATAATGAAAATACATTTCTTTATGAAATGCTTTGGTAAATATTATTTTATCATACTTTGTGTTTGGGAACAAATTCCGCATCTCTTTTAAAATCAAAAGGATTTACTCTGAAAATGTTTAAAAAGCATAAATGAAACCGGTCTTTTCTGGCCGAGATTTTGGGGATGTCATAGTTGGTATCAGAGCATTAGTTTAAGCGAACTAGGAATTTGTAGGATTTCTAGACTTCAACTTAGAATGCTAAGTGAAACTTTTAGATGTGTGTCTGTGATATTTTAGACACGAGCACTAGTTTATTTTAGGAAGATTGCCTAAAATGGTTTTATGTGCTAAATGTTATATGTTTGCCATATATGATATTATTTGTTCGGATCTATGGTCTGTTGCCGATCGGATCTGGAAACCTTATGTATGTAGGATTCTAAGCGTACGTCTACGATATTAGAACTAGCATGTAAACGTTTCGGAGTGATAAGGATGATTTGAATATCTATCGTAAATGAGGATCTAACTTCACCTTATTCGGTGTGTAGATCAAAAATGGTGAGAACAAGAAGTGGAGTTGGAAATGCTGATGAAAACAGGAATCAACCACCAGTGATTGAGCAAATACCTGTCGTAGCAGCAGCACCTGAGCCGATAACAATGGCTGGTGTACAAATGATGATTCAAGCAATGTTGGAACGTCAAATGGAGGAGACTAGGTGGTTGCTTCAACAGAATCGTGAAGAACTGTCGATTCAAGTGGAAGAGCCAGAATTAAATGAAGGACACTCGGAAGGTGGAAACTTCAGTGGATCTGTTGGTCAAGCCAACCCACCGATAGTTAGGTAAAACAACCATGATGGAAGGAATGATGGAATGGGATGCAAGTACAAGGACTTTCTAACTTGCAAACCATCGACCTTCAATGGAAATGAGGATCCGATTGGAGTTATGGATTGGATCTCAGAAATGGAGTTGGCCTTCATGACTTGTGGCTGCAGAGGCAAGTTGCAGACTATCTATGCAGTGCGTCAGTTCCGAGGTGGAGCCGTTTGTTGGTGGAACACTCTAGGGAAGACTTTAAGCCCTAATGAGCCACTGCAACTAACGTGGGCAGAATTCTTGGTGCAGTTCAAGCGCAAGTTCTGTTCGGCCCAAAATCTGTTGGAGTTGGAGAACAAGTTTCTAACATTGACCAAGGGCAGCATGTCAGTTGATGAATACACAAACGCTTTCACCGATAAGATGGAGTTTGCTTTGCGCATCGTGCCAGATGAGCTGACAAAGGTTGATCGATACGCAAAAGGACTTCCATGGGAGTACGCGGTGCCAGTGCGTCATGTAACGCCTGGGTTTCAGGGCTAAGCATATTTGTCAATGTAATAGTCTAGGTCAACTATTTTAACTCTTTTGAAGTAATAAAGATGAAATATTTGAGTATTATGTGAATTATGTGTGTTATTGTGCTTATTATTTAATTATAAATGTATAATTAATAAAGAATAAAAATAAGCGTTAAAATTAAAGTGTGAGATAAACCCGATATCTCTACATAAAGCTGTAGTGGTCGAAACAAGGATTTCGGGGATACAAGGAACGCCGAAATCCGAGTTATAACGAAGAAGTTATGACCCGTCGAAGTTTCGGGACAGAACCGACACGATAGCGGGAAGCGTAAATAGTGAATTTATGATAGAGCGAGATTTAGCCTTAGCGCTCTAAATGAAAGTCGTAGAATATGTTAAACTAAGAACATCGATAAAAAGAACGCCCAAATCTGACTTCGTATGAGGAAGTTATGATTTTTCTAAGATTTAGCATAGTAGTGCACAGCCCGAAATCTGAATTTTAGATCGGTCGATTTTTAGCCGATGGGATCTAAATGAAAGTTGTAGTACTCGTAAATACCAATACGTGGATATAAAGAACATCGATAATAGAGCTCGTATGCGAAAGTTATGGACGAAGCTTAGTCCCTACTTTTCGAGCGCGACGAATTCGATACAGTTTTGTAAATCCGAGATAGAATGAGAATTAGCCAACGAGGTCTAAATGAGAGTGGAAGATCTCATTAATAGGAACTCAATGGTAAAAAGACAAACAAAAACGGAGCTCGTATGCAAAAGTTATGGATGAAGCTTAGTCTCTACTTTTCGAGCGCGGCGAATTCGATACAGTTTTGTAAATCCGAGATAGAATGAGAATTAGCTAACGAGGTCTAAATGAAAGTTGAAGATCTCATTAATAGGAACTCAATGGTAAAAAGGCAGACAAAAACGGAGCTCGTATGCAAAAGTTACGGACGAAGCTTGGAGACTACTTTACTATACACTTCCTATAAATAAGAGATGAACTCTTCATTATTTCTTTACACCTTCAAACCTTTCTTTCTCTCTAACTTCTCTCTAACCTCCCTAAAACCCTCCCAAGTCTAGGGAACCTCCCTATCACGAGAAGAAAGCCCCGGAGCGCCCGACGGCTCCGAGAAGAAAAGCTTTCGGCTCGGAAACGCTGCTCCAGCGAAGCCCGGTTTTTAATAAAAATCAGCTGTAAGTGAGTTACGCCTATACTATATTTAATATAGCTTTTATTTAATTATAATAACATTATTAGGACCTTAAAATAATTATTTGGGCTATTATTATGAGTTATATTGAGTGTTATTAACGCTTATAGAATTGTAATAATAGCTAGACTATTAATTAGTCGCGATTAACGTTAAAACTAAACTCTAGTGGTATTAATACTAGGTTTTGGTCAAGGAAAAATTATTTTAAGAAGTAACGAAGAGTTCTCCGAGTGCCGAGTCACCACCTTACCAGCTGAGTGCATAGTTACTTTCAGCTTACACATATATATGAAGTATTTTATATAAATTACGTGATATGTGTGCATATTATCTGAATACTTGCTATCTATGCTGGATGAACATTGTTATACATGTTTTCAATAATTTAAACTATATATGTATTTTATATCTACGAAAATGTTGGGGTAAAAAATGGGTAGATGTAATAGGTGATGTGTGATAAAATGGTGAGAGGCCTCGATGTTGATGTTGTTGATTCTGTCATCTAGCGGAGTATGGATGATGACCACGGACTCTTCTAGATAGTCCAATGGAACACTAGCAGGCTCACAACCTGTAGGTGTTTGTGAACGATGTGTTCACCGGTGTACTCCATCCTCCACATGGTTGCCTTTAGGACATTTATTGTTAAGGAATCCCCTTAGCAGTAGTGTCCATCCCGATGATGATCCTTAGACTAGGTCCCTTATGATAGGTGTTTAGGGACGTAAAGTGAGGATAACGGGAATGGGTAATCGGGTTATTGTTGATCGATGAAATTAATAAACTTATTTATTGTGGGTTGAAAACCCTATGTGCTCACCAGGCTCCCAAGCCTGACCCACTCAGTTTTATGTATTACAGGTAGTGGCGCTTGAGCATAGATATGATGTTTGGACGAAGGATTACAGATATAGGCCTGTAGATATGAAATAATGTAGTAAGGCTTATATTGTACTGTTTATGCTTTTGATCTGTACGAACATGACATCCCAAGTCTTTTAATGAAATACATTTCTATGGAAATGCTTTTGATAAATGTTTATCATATTTTGTTTTGGGACAAATTCCGAAACACTTTTATTTAAAATGTTACTCTGATTTTCAAACAAAGCATAAACGAAATCGGTCTTTTCTAGCCGTGAAAATGGGGATGTCACAATTGGTATCAGAGCATTAGTTTAAGCGAACTAGGAATTTGTAGGATTTCTAGACTTAAACTTAGAATGCTAAGCGATGATTGTGAGGTGTGAGCACTAGCTTATTTTAGGAATTGTGCCTAAAATGCTTTTATGTGCTAAATGCTTTATGCATGATATGTTGTTATTTGTTCGGATCTATGGTCTGTTGCCGAACGGATCTGGAAACCTTATGTGTTTAGGATTCTAAATGTACGACTACGATATTAGAACTAGCATGTAAACGTTTCGGAGTGATAAGGACGATTTAAACGTCTATCCTAAATAAAGATCTAAATTCACCTTATTCGGTGTATAGATCAAAATGGCAAGGACCCGTAGCGGAAACGTGAATGCAAATGGAGATAGGAACCAACCCCCAGTGGTTCAGCAAATACTTGTTATTGAAGAAGTTGCACCTGAGCCAGTCACGATGGCCGGAGTGCAAGCGATGATCCAGGCGATGTTGGATCGTCAAATGGAGGAAACCAGACATTTGCTCCAGCAAAATCGAGAGGAAGAGACTATTCAGATCGAACAGCCCGAGTTGAACGAAGGGCAGACTGAGGAGGGAAACTACAGTGGGACTGTTGGTCAAGCCAACCCACCGATAGTTAGGCAAAACCACCAGGATGGAGGAAATGATGGACGTGGATGCAAATACAAGGATTTCATGGCATCCAAGCCACCGAGTCTATCTGGAAGCCCGACACCGGTGGAAGTCATGAACTGGATCTCTGAAATGGAGTACTAAGTTGGTGGAAGCTACTAGCTGATTCAATGCCCAAAGGTGAAGCAAGCAAGATGTCGTGGGAGGATTTTCTGGTACAGTTGAAGATGCAATACTGCTCTGAGAAGGATCTTCTAGAGATCAACAACGAATTCCAGAATCTGAAGAAGGGAAGAATGAGCGTTACTGAATACGCTGCAAGCTTTACTGAGAAAAAGAAGCTTGTTCTTCACCTCGTTCCAACTGAACTCTCCAAGGTTAACAAATTTGCCCTCAGATTACCAGCGGACTTCGGTCCAATGGTCAAGCAAAGTATCACTCTGAAAGCCGCCATCTGGGCTGCTAAGAATGTGGAGACCCAGATACGAGAGAAGGGTCTGGAGAGAGTGGAGGTGGGAGAGAAAAGGAAATTTGACGGATCCTCGAGGTTCGGTATGAAGGGTAGATTCTCGAAGTCTGGTTCGAGAGGAGGAGGATCAGAAGTGAAGTGGTGTGACAAGTGTAAGAAGAAGCACTCTGGGAAGTGTGACGGAGGGGTCACTTGTTTCAAATGCGGAAAGCATGGGCACTATGCCAACGAATGCACGTTCACTAAGAAGGCCTATTATGAGTGCAACGAGGAGGGGCACATTTCAAAGGATTGCCCGAAGAAGAAGGAGGCAGGAAGACCCAACATACCACCAAAGCCGAAGGAGAGAGACTTCCAAATGACGCTCGAGGCTGCGAAGGAGGCAGCAGACGTCGCTTCAGGTACCTTTCTTGTAAATGGTTTGCCTACGAATATACTATTTGATTCCGTAGCCAACTACTCCTTTGTGTCGCATAAATTTGGTGGGAAATTAGCATTGTCTGTAGAAAAACTAGATAATACCCTGATTGTAGAAGTTGCTAGTGGCAAATTCGTACCTGTTAGTAATTGTATTAGGAACATCGTCATTGACCTAAACGGAAACAAATTCCACAAAGAGCTATTACCCATAGAGTTAAACGGTTTCGACATCGTTTTGGGTATGGATTGTCTTAGCGCCAACGATGCTGAGATTCAATGCCGAAAGGGGATAGTAAGGGTGAACCCACCCGGAAAAGAATCATTTATAGTGTACGGGGACAAGCGCGGAGTGAATTCTGGAATCATATCCCTGATGAAAGCCAGGAAATTTTTGTCCAAAGGATGTGCATCGTAATTGGCATTCGTAATCGATGCTAAGAAGGAGAAGAAAGAGGTGCAGAATATACCGGTCATGTGTGATTATCCGGAAGTCTTTCCCGAAGATCTTCCCGGATTACCACCTGATAGGCAAGTGGAATTTCGTATAGACTTGTTACCAGGAACAACACCGATAGCAAAGGCACCTTACCGATTAGCACCAATGGAGATGAAGGAGCTTATGACGAAACTTCAGGAGCTGTTGGACAACGGGTTCATTCGACCTAGTTCATCACCCTGGGGAGCTCCGGTGTTATTCGTGAAGAAAAAGGACGGAAGTATGAGAATGTGTATAGACTACCGAGAGCTGAATAAGGCAACGGTAAAGAACAAGTATCCATTGCCGATGATTGATGACCTATTCGATCAGCTGCAAGGTTCGAGCTACTTATTAAAGATCGATCTTAGGTCAGGATATCATCAGCTGAAGGTGAGAGAGCAGGATATTGAGAAGACTGCATTTAGAACGAGATATGGACACTACCAGTTCTTGGTTATGTCATTCGGACTAACCAATGCTCCAGCAACATTCATGGATTTAATGAACAGGGTTTGTAAACCATTCCTCGATAAATCCATGATAGTGTTCATCGACGACATTCTGATCTACTCAAAAAGCCAAGAGGAGCATGGCAAGCATCTACGAGAAGTGTTGGAAGTATTGAAGAAGGAGAAGCTTTATGCTAAGTTCTCCAAATGCGACTTTTGGATACGAGAAGTCCATTTCTTGGGTCATGTGGTTAACCAAGAAGGGATAATGGTTGACCCAACAAAAATTGAAGCTGTAATGAAGTGGGAACGTTTAAAGAGTCCCACGGAAATTCGAAGCTTTCTAGGATTAGTCGGATATTATCGACGATTTATCCAAGGCTTTTCTTCGATAGCTGCTCTGTTAACAGCTTTGACCCATAAAGGAGCTACGTATACGTGGAGTGAAAAACACAATGAGGCATTCGAGAAGCTAAAGAAGAAGTTATGTGAAGCACCAATACTTTCTCTACCCAATGGAGTTGAAGATTTCGTGGTTTATAGTGACGCTTCTGGAGTCGGTTTGGGTTGTGTTCTGACCCAAAGAGAAAAGGTGATAGCATACGCATCTCGACAATTGAAAGAGAACGAAAAGAACTACCCCACTCACGATTTGGAGTTGGCAGCGGTAGTTTTCGCTCTAAAGATATGGAGGCATTACCTCTACGACACGAAGTGCAAGTTGTTCATTGATCATAAGAGTCTCTAGTATCTCTTTAATCAGAAAGAATTAAACATGAGGCAACGACGCTGGCTAGAACTACTCAAGGACTACGACTGTGAGATACTTTACCACCCAGGTAAAGCAAATGTTGTTGCTAATGCTCTCAGTCGGAAAGTCAATCTTGAAAGGAAAAGGCCAAGAGCGTTGAGAATTGAAGTCGTATCGACGATTGTGGAAAGTATCAGGAAAGCTCAGGAAGAAGCTTTAGAGAAGAATGACCAAAAAGAAGAACGTTTGGGCAAAACGTTAGTGTTTGGTACAAACAGTCGAGGACTGATGGTATTCCAAGATCAAATTTGGGTACCTAAGACGGGAGGAATAAGAGACCTTCCGATGGAAGAAGCACATAAGACCATGTACTCAATTCATCCCGGTATCACTAAAATGTATAGGGACCTAAAACCCTACTACTGGTGGCCGACGATGAAGCTCAATGTTGCGAAGTATGTGGCCGAGTGCGTAACATGTGCAAGGGTTAAGGCACAACATCAAAAACCGTATGGGAGTTTAGAACCTTTACCTGTACCCATGGGTAAATGGGAAGACATCACCATGGATTTTGTGACCAAAATACCCAGGACAAAGAGAGGTCACGACATGATTTGGGTGGTCATGGATCGTTTCACCAAGAGTGCACACTTCATAGCAGCCAACGATAAGTGGTCTATGGATAAGCTCGCAAATGCTTACGTAAAGGAAATTGTAAGACTTCACGGTGTTCCTCTTACAATTGTATCAGATCGTGATAGTCGTTTCACATCAAGGTTTTGGAGGAGTCTACAAGAGGAGTTAGGTACAAAGTTGTGTTTGAGTACTGCTTACCATCCGCAGAATGATGGTCAGAGCGAAAGAACGATTCAAACACTGGAAGATATGCTGAGAGCATGTACCCTCGGGTTCCAAGGGAATTGGGACGAGCACTTACCTTTGGTAGAATTTTCCTACAACAACACTTTCCACTCGAGCATCAAGATGGCACCTTATCAAGCGTTGTATGGACAGAAGTGTCATACACCGTCTTGTTGGCTTGAAGCCGAATAGAAGCAGTTTATGGGCCCCGAGATAGTCCATGAGACTGCTGAGAAGTTGAAAGTGATTAGGGAAAGGATGTTAGCAGCCCTGGATCATCAGAAGAGCTATGTTGACAAGAAAAGACGACCGATAACTTTCAAAGTTGGGGATTCGGTTTTGCTAAAAGTCTCACCATGGAAGGGACTTATACGATTTGGGAAACGAGGAAAATTGAGTCCAAGGTTTATTGGACCGTTCAAAGTTCTTCAAAAGATTGGGAACCAAGCTTACAAGATTGAATTGCCCAAAGAACTGAATGGTATTCATAACACCTTCCATGTGTGTTATTTGAGGAAATTCGCGGGAGATGTTCCCGACATAATTCCAATCTCAGAGTTAAGGATGGATGAAAATAAAAGGCTGATCGAAGAGCCTGAGGCAATTGTTGACCGTAAGACTAAGAAGTTACAACGCAAGATGGTCGACTTAGTGCTAGTCCGATGGAAACATTCGAATGGGTCGAATCTCATTTGGGAAACAGAGGATGACATGATGAGTCACTATCCACATCTGTTTGTTGATGCATGATTCCGGGACGGAATCATCCTAAGGGGGAGAGAATTGTAACGCCCAGGTTTCAAGGCTAAGCATATTTGTCAATGTAATAGTCTAGGTTAACTATTGTAACTCTTTTTGAAGTAATAAAGATGAAATATTTGAGTATTATGTGAATTATGTGTGTTATTGTGCTTATTATTTAATTATAAATGTATAATTAATAAAGAATAAAAATAAGCGTTAAAATTAAAGTGTGAGATAAACCCGATATCTCTACATAAAGCTGTAGTGGTCGAAACAAGGATTTCGGGGATACAAGGAACGCCGAAATCCGAGTTATAACGAAGAAGTTATGACCCGTCGAAGTTTCGCGACAGAACCGACACGATAGCGGGAAGCGTAAATAGTGAATTTATGATAGAGCGAGATTTAGCCTTAGCGCTCTAAAAGAAAGTCGTAGAATATGTTAAACTAAGAACATCGATAAAAAGAACGCCCAAATCTGACTTCGTATGAGGAAGTTATGATTTTTCTAAGATTTAGCATAGTAGTGCACAACCCGAAATCTGAATTTTAGATCGGTCGATTTTTAGCCGATGGGATCTAAATGAAAGTTGTAGTACTCGTAAATACCAATACGTGGATATAAAGAACATCGATAATAGAGCTCATATGCGAAAGTTATGGACGAAGCTTAGTCCCTACTTTTCGATTGCGACGAATTCGATACAGTTTTGTAAATCCGAGATAGAATGAGAATTAGCCAACGAGTTCTAAATGAGAGTTGAAGATCTCATTAATAGAAACTCAATGGTAAAAAAGACAAACAAAAACGGAGCTCGTATGCGAAAGTTATGGACGAAGCTTAGTCTCTACTTTTCGAGCGCGGCGAATTCGATACAGTTTTGTAAATCCGAGATAGAATGAGAATTAGCTAACAAAAACGGAGCTCGTATGCAAAAGTTACGGACGAAGTTTGGAGACTACTTTACTATACACTTCCTATAAATAAGAGATGAACTCTTCATTATTTCCTTACACCTTCAAACCTTTCTTTCTCTCTCTAACTTCTCTCTAACCTCCCTAAACCCCTCCCAAGTCTAGGGAACCTCCCTATCACGAGAAGAAAGCCCCGGAGTGCCCGACGGCTTCGAGAAGAAAAGCTTTCGACTCGGAAATGCTGCTCCAGCGAAGCCCGGTTTTAAATAAAAACCTGTTGTAAGTGAGTTACGCCTATACTATATTTAATATAGCTTTTATTTAATTATAGTAACATTATTAGGACCTTAAAATAATTATTTGGGCTATTATTATGAGTTATATTGAGTGTTATTTAACGCTTATAGAATAGTAATAATAGCTAGACTATTAATTAGTCGCGATTAACGTTAAAACTAAACTCTAATGGTATTAATACTAGGTTTTGGTCAAGGAAAAATTGTTTTAAGAAGTAAAGAAGAGTTTTCTGAGTGCCGAGTCACCACCTTACCAGGTGAGTGCATAGTTACTTTCAGCTTACACATAGATATGAAGTATCTTATATAAATTACGTGCTATGTGTGCATATTATCTGAATACTTGCTATCTATGCTGGATGAACATTGTTATACATGTTTTCAATGATTTAAACTGTATATGTATTTTATATCTACGAAAATGTTGGGGTAAAAAATGGGTAGATGTAATAGGTGATGTGTGATAAAATGGTGAGAGGCCTCGATGTTGATGTTGTTGATTCTGTCATCTAGCGGAGTATGGATGACGACCACGGACTCTTCTAGATAGTCCAATGGAACACTAGCAGGCTCACAACCTGTAGGTGTTTGTGAACGATGTGTTCACCGGTGTACTCCATCCTCCACATGGTTGCCTTTAGGACATTTATTGTTAAGGAATCCCCTTAGCAGTAGTGTCCATCCCGATGATGATCCTTAGACTAGGTCCCTTATGATAGGTGTTTAGGGACGTAAAGTGAGGATAACGGGAATGGGTAATCGGGTTATTGTTGATCGACGAAATTAATAAACTTATTTATTGTGGGTTGAAAACCCTATGTGCTCACCAGGCTCCCAAGCCTGACCCACTCAGTTTTATGTATTACAGGTAGTGGCGCTTGAGCATAGATATGATGTTTGGACGAAGGATTACAGATATAGGCCTGTAGATATGAAATAATGTAGTAAGGCTTATTTTGTACTGTTTATGCTTTTGATCTGTACGAACATGACATCCCAAGTCTTTTAATGAAATACATTTCTATGGAAATGCTTTTGATAAATGTTTATCATATTTTGTTTTGGGACAAATTCCGCAACACTTTTATTTAAAATGTTACTCTGATTTTCAAACAAAGCATAAACGAAATCGGTCTTTTCTGGCCGTGAAAATGGGGATGTCACACGTCAGACACCTACTCTAGAGGTAGCTATTTGGGCTGCCAAGTCTGTTGAGAACATGATTAAGGGAAGAACTGCCGACAAGGTTGAAGTTGGAGAGAAGAGAAAATTTGAAGGAACTTCAGGTTCCAACAAGAAAAGAAAATTTTCGAAGTCTGATTCGAAAATTTTTGGAGGAAAAGGAGGCAAAGCGAAATGGTGTGAGAAGTGCAAGAAAAAGCATTTTGGAAAATGTAGTGAGGAAGTAACCTGCTACAAGTGTGGAAAAATTGTGCATTTTGCCAATGAGTGTCCATCCAACAAAAGGATGTGCTTTGGTTGTAACGAGGAAGGGCACATTTTGAAAGACTGTCCGAAAAAGAAGGAGGCAGCTAAGCCCAACATTCCACCAAAGCCGAAGGCGAGAGCATTTCAGATGACACTTGAGTCTGCGAAAGATGAAGCTGATGTCGCTTCAGGTACCTTTCTCGTAAACGAATTACCTGCTCAAATTTTGTTTGATTCTGGAGCCAACTACTCCTTTATTTCGCATGAGTTTGGTAGAAAACTAGCCTTGCCTGTTGATAGACTAGATAATGCTTTATTAGTCGAAGTTGCTAGTGGCAATTTTGTACCTGTTAGCCATCGTATGAAAAACATCTTAATCGACCTTAATGGGAATAGGTTTCACGAGGAATTATTGCCTATCGAACTTAATGGTTTCGACATTGTTTTGGGAATGGATTGGCTTAGCGCCAATGATGCCGAAATATTGTGCGGAAAGAAGATAGTAAAAGTAAACCCACCTGGGAAGGAATCGTTTATGGTGTATGGAGACAAACGGCGAGTAAATTCTGGAATCATTTCTTTAATGAAAGCCAGAAAGTGTTTGACCAAGGGGTGCACATCTTACTTAGCATTCGTGATCGATGCTAACAAGGAAAAGAAGGTGATGCAGAGTATACCAGTGGTGTGTGATTATCCGGAAGAATTTCCCGAAGATCTTCCTGGATTACCGCCTGATCAACAAGTGGAATTCCGTATTGACTTGTTACCAGGAACCATGCCAATAGAAAAAGCACCTTATCGATTAGCACCAACGGAGATGAAGGAGCTGATGATGCAACTTTAGGAGTTGTTGGACAAAGGTTTCATTAGACCTAGTTCATCACCCTGGGGAGCTCCGATGTTATTCGTAAAGAAGAAAGATGGAAGCATGAGAATGTGCATTGATTACAGAGAGCTGAACAAGGCAACAATAAAGAATAGATATCCGTTGCCAAGGATTGATGACCTATTCGATCAACTACAAGGTTCAAGTTATTTTTCAAAGATCGACCTAAGGTCAGAATATCATCAACTGAAGGTGAAAGAGCAGGATATATAGAAGACTGCATTCAGAACACGATATGGACACTACGAGTTCTTGGTTATGTCGTTCGGACTAACCAATGCTCCAGCAGTGTTCATGGATTTGATGAATAGGGTTTGTAATCCGTTTCTAGATAAATCTGTGATAGTGTTCATAGATGATATTCTGATTTACTCAAAAAGCCAAGAGGAGCATGGCAGACACTTGCGAGAAGTGTTGGAAGTCTTGTAGAAGTAGAAGCTGTATGCGAAGTTCTCCAAATGTGATTTTTGGATTCGAGAAGTCCAATTCTTGGGTCACGTGGTCAACCAGGAAGGGATAATGGTCGATCCAGCAAAGATTGAGGCTGTAATGAAGTGGGAACAACCAAAAAGTCCCACGGAGATCCGAAGCTTTTTAGGATTAGCCGGATATTACCGAAGGTTTATCCAAGGCTTTTCTTCGATCGCTAGTCCATTAACAGCTTTGACCCACAAAGGAGCTACTTATGCTTGGAGTGATAAGCATAAAGAAGCATTCGAGAAGCTAAAGAAGAGGCTATGTGAGGCACCGATTCTATCTCTACCCAATGGAGTTGAAGACTTCGTTGTTTATAGCGACGCGTCTGGGGTTGGATTGGGTTGTGTTTTGACCCAAAGAGAAAAGGTGATCGCATATGCGTCTCGGCAGCTGAAGGAGCATGAAAAAATTACCCGACTCATGATTTGGAGTTGGCAGCGGTAGTTTTCGCTCTAAAAATATGGAGGCATTACCTCTATGGCACGAAGTGCAAAATTTTCACTGATCATAAGAGTCTCCAATATCTCTTTAGTCAGAAAGAATTGAATACGAGGCAACGACGCTGGCTAGAATTACTAACGACTACGACTGTGAGATACTTTACCACCCCGGTAAAGCTAATGTTGTTGCTGATGCTCTTAGTCGGAAAGTCAATCTTGAAGGAAAAAGGCCAAGAGCGTTGAGAATAGAAGTTGTCTCGACAATTGTGGAAAGTATAAAGAAAGCTCAAGAGGAAGCTTCTGAGAAGAATGACCGAAAGGAGGAACGTTTGGGCAAAACGTTGGTGTTTGATACAAACGGTCATGGACTAAAGGTGTTCCAAGGTCGGATTTAGGTACCTAAGTCCGGAGGGATAAGAGATCTTCTGATGGAAGAAGCTCACAAAACCATGTACTCAATTCATCCCGACAACACTAAAATGTATAGGGACCTGAAACCCTACTACTGGTGGCCGACGGTGATGCTTGATGTCGCAAAGTATGTGGCCGAGTGTGTGACTTGTGCGAGAGTCAAGACACAACATTAGAAACCATATGGGAGTTTAGAACCTTTACCTGTGCCTATGGGTAAATGGGAAGACATTGCGATGGATTTTGTCACTAAACTGCCTAGAACAAAAAGTGGTCACGACATGATTTGGGTGGTCGTTGATCGATTCACTAAGAGTGCGCATTTCATAGCAGCCAATGAGAAATGGTCTATGGAAAAGCTTGTGAATTCTTATGTGAAGGAAATTGTGAGGCTTCACGGTGTTCCGTTAACGATCGTGTCAGATCGTGACAGTCGTTTCACCTCGAGGTTTTGGAAAAGTCTACAAGAGGAAATGGGTACCAAGTTATGTTTAAGTACAGCTTATCATCCACAGACTGATGGTCAGAGTGAAAGAACAATACAAACACTTGAAGATATGCTGAGAGCATGTACCCTGGAATTCCTGGGCAACTGGGATGAACACTTACCTTTAGTAGAATTTTCCTACAACAATAGTTTCCACTCGAGCATAAAGATGGCACCTTATCAAGCTTTGTACGGACAAAAGTGTCGTACGCCGTCGTGTTGGCTTGAGGCTGGGGAAAAGCAGTTTATGGGTCCCGAGATGGTCCATCAAACCGCTGAAAAAATTGAAAATAATTAGAGAAAGAATGTTAGCAGCTCAGGATCGTCAAAAGAGTTATGCTGACAAGAAGCGAAGATCGATAACTTTTGAAGTCGGAGATTCGGTTTTACTTAAAGTCTCGTCGTGGAAGGGACTTATAAGGTTTGGAAAAGGGGAAAGTTAAGTCCGAGGTTTATTGGACCATTTAAAGTTCTTCAGAGGATTGGGAACCAAGCTTATAAGCTCGAACTACCAGAAGAACTGAATGGAATTCATAACACTTTCCATGTGTGTTATTTGAGGAAGTTCACGGGAGAAGTTCCTGACATGATTCCACTTTCGGAGTTAAGAATCGATGAAAACAAAAGGTTGATTGAGGAACCAGAAGCAATCGTTGACCGAAAGACTAAGAAATTGCGACGTAAGATGGTTGAGTTAGTGCTTGTCCGATAGAAACAGACGAATGGGCCGAATCTCACCTGGGAGACGGAGAGTGACATGATGAGTCGCTATCCACATTTGTTTGTTGATGTGTGATTTCGGGGACGGAATCATTCTAAGGTGGAGAGAATTGTAACGCCTGTGTTTCTGGGCTTGCCATTTTTAGCAATGTAATAGTCTAGGTTAACCTTTGTAACCCAATTTGAAAAAATAACAATGTATTATTTGTGAATTATGTGAATTATGTGTTTATTTTCTTAATTATTATAATTTAATGAATTAAAAATAAAATGAGCGTCAAAAATTAAAGTGTGAGATAAGCCCGATATCTTTACATAAACTTGTAGTGGTCGAAACAAGGATTCCGGAGATATAAGGAATGCCAAAATCCGAGTTATAACGAAGAAGTTATGACCTGTCGAAGTTTCGCGACAGAACCGGTACGACGCCGAATGACGTAAAATATGAATTTAAGATAGAGTGATATTTAGCCTTAGTGATCTAAACGAAAGTCGTAGAGTTCATTAAACCGAGAGCATGCATAAATAGAACGCCCAAATCTGACTTCGTATGAGGAAGTTATGATTTTCTAAAATTTCGACTTGGCAGTATGCAGCCCGAATACTTGATTTGAGATCGAGCGGTTTTTAGCCAAAACAATCTAAATGAGAATCGAAGATCTTATTGCTAGTAGCGAAACGATGAAAAGTTAGGCGAGAACGGACGTCGGACGAAGAACTTATGAATTTATAACGAAGTTTTCCTGTCCCAGCCTACAAAAAATATATAATAAAAATAAACTCAAAATTAGCCGACGGAGTCTAAACGAAAGTTGTAGAGAATAGTCTCAACTACGCGTGGATATAAAGAACGTCGAAAACGGAGTTCATATGAAGAAGATATGAATTTTTGAATTTTATTAAATAATTAATATTTATTTATTTAATCTTAAATCGGATAATATCCGAGGAGTCATCAACCTGATCCGAAGGGTACGCCCAGCGTAGCCTTCTGTACGCCCAGCGTACCTCGGTCGTATGCGGTCCGAGAACGAGCCACGATTCACCACCGAAACCTCGCCACGTGGAGCCCTATCCGGAGTACGCCCATCGTACCGAAGCATTACACCCAGCGTAATGCGAAGTTCAGCGCCTATAAAAGGGGTATGCGAGGCTGCCGGTTTCTTTTGGCCATTTTCTTATTCTCTCTCTAGCTTTTGCCTCGATTTGCATGCCATTGATACCCCGAAGCCCCGGTATCATTCCTGAGCCCCGAAGCAAGATCCGAAGTCCCGAGGATCCCGAAGAGCGTTATTCCCGAGCCGAAGCCCTGCCCGCGAGGAGCCCAATTATTGTGAAGATCTTCCAGATCTACGGAGAAACACTACTTCTATAAGCCATAGTGCTGTCCGGTCATCTTCTGATCACGTGAGTGTGTAGTTACTTTCATTCCAACACATTATTATGAAGTATTTTATACGAAATACGTGCTATGTGTATATATTTTGTTTTTATGTGTGTGAATGTATATTCACTTTCTTCTATCTTATAGATCTGATTATTTCTCTATGAAATACGTGTTATGTGTGTGTGCCTCATCTGTTATGTGGAAAATGTATTGATTGAGCATGCTATACAGGTTTTAAACTATGTATAAAAATATATATTTTTATCTACTAATATGTTGGGTAGAACATGGGTAGATAGTTGGTGTGTAATAAACAGATGAATGGTCTCGATGTTGTTTTGATTCAGTCATCTAGCGGAGTTTAGATGACGACCACGGACTTTTCTAGACAGTCTTGTGGAACACTAGCAGGCTCGCCACCTATAGGTGTTAATGAACTTGGGTGTTCATTCGCTATACTCCATCCCCCTCATGGTTGCCTTATTTGACTTATATTGCCGAGGAACCCCCGAAACAAGTGTTGTCGCCCCGATGAAATATTCTTAGACTAGGTCCCTTGTGTTAGTTATTTTAGGGACATAAAGTGAGAATAACGGGAATGGGTAATTGGGTTATTGTCGGTTGATGAAAATTAATATAATTATTTATTGTGGGTTGAAAACCCTATATGCTCACCAGGCTCCCAAGCCTGACCCACTCAGTTTCTTTGTATTACAGGAAGTGGCGCGAGGGCATAAGATGGATAATCATCAAGTTGTTTTGTTTACAAGTCTGTATATGTATATATTTGTTGAATGACTTGTAATGTTATCTTTTATGCTTTATGGTCTGTATCGGAACATGACATCCCGAGTTTTGGTTATATAATGAAAATACATTTCTTTATGAAATGCTTTGGTAAATATTATTTTATCATACTTTGTGTTTGGGAACAAATTCCGCATCTCTTTTAAAATCAAAAGGATTTACTCTGAAAATGTTTAAAAAGCATAAATGAAACCGGTCTTTTCTAGCCGAGATTTTGGGGATGTCACACAGTATGAGTCTGGCATGCCCTTCCCGGCCCTCAGTTCATATCTAGAATGCTCATGAGTCTTCAGTATGAGTCTGGCATGCCCTCCTTGGCCCTCAGCTCATATCTGGCATACTCTAAGGTTTTTTTGGATACATCACAAAGCAGTACAACTTCAACCCAACCCATACAATATGTCGACATATACCAGATAATATCACATACAGATAAAGAGACATTATCACATGTAGTCCTACAAATCTACCAGACTAGCATATCAATAACTAGCACACGCATGAATATATATATATATATATATATATATATATATATATATATATATATATATATTCTATACTCAGCATATCAACAATATCGGGTTCTCAAACCAAAGGGATGGCCTTGGTGCCTTCGAACTGAAAGTACAGTGAGGAAAAATCACCTCGAATACTGAAGGTCACTGCAAGAATCCTTAGTTGCTGCCCTGATGACACCTTCAAACTATCAGATCAAAATAAAATCCAATTAGCAATTGGGTTTTATTCTAAGACCCACCATCCATACTTGGGTAAAATGACCATTTTACCCCTAACCCAACATGAACCAAAACTGATGCCAAATTCCATTAACCAAAAGGTCCAAAACCAATAGATCCATACAGGCCCACTAGTGGACCAATTTACCAAATTGGGCCCAACCCCATATGAGTCTTATCCTAAGCCCATAATTTCCTTTATTACAATTCAGGTTTCCTCAAGTACCCCCTTAGGATAACTTGGTCAAAGACAAAAGTCAAAAAGTCAAGGTCAACGACCCGAGTTGACCCAACTCGCCGTGTTGTTTCTTCAACTCGCCATGCTTTTCCATTTAACTGCAAACTTGGGAAAACCAATCCAACTCCCCAAGTTCATCAATAAAACTCGTCGAGTCCGCTCAAAACCCAACAACTTAATGAAATAAGCACTTAATCCATAATAACATGACCCTAAAACCTATATCTGACTTCCTTGAGCCGGAAAACCACGTAAAGTTGCCAACATTACGTTCATGCATGTCTAAATGAAGCTCTTAAACTTAAAATGGACTTAAGAATTGACTTAATGCATGCATGACACTAAAATCTTCATAAAGCTTTCAACTTTAAGCCAAATGAGGCCACAAAATGGCCAGTTCTAGAATGAGAACCCATGAAACGCTCAAATCCTTGGACAATCTGTCAAAGAATCCAATAATCAAGATAAAACCCCAAAAGAAGAGATCTAATCAATAAATAAGCAAGGTACAAGCTTTATAGCTCAAAGGGACCGTATTAAGTGGGGAAGTTCTTGATCTAAAGCCTTTCCACCAAGCTAGACACTTTCACTTCAAGGCTCCTTCAAAAGAGTACCAAAAATCAACATTCAAAGCTCTCCACAAGCTCACACACTCAACTATGGAAGATGATACTCGAATTTAGGTTTTGTGGACAGAGGAGGCTGTTAAGGAGGCCAGCCAACAGTCTTAAGACCTTTAAATAGGGTGCAACATCCTAAAAATTATGTTTTTATTCCCACCTGCCAACTCGCCGAGTTGAGGCTCCTCAACTCGCCGAGTTGCTTCATTAAATTTTTCGGCCAAAACATTCCTTAACATGCCGAGTTGAGGCTACCCAACTCGCAGAGTTCCACTAGAAAATCATACAAAAGATAATTCTTATACCTGGAAGTCGGGATATTACAGTTACTTTAGGAAAAATGTGAAGTGTATGCTAATCCATGAAAACACACGTCACTCTTTATATGTTGTTAGTGGAGCGTACGTGGATAACCGACACACTAATTTGGGACTATAAAGTTAATGTGATGGACAAATAAAAAATTATAATTATTGATAGACCATGTGTGGTTTACCGACACATCAATTCGAGATGATAATTGTCCTCGAGGTTGTTAAGAGAGTTTACATGGTATTCACATCTTATTTGTGATCCTCGACATCCCAGTCACAATTGGTAAGAGTATAATCAAGATTAAACATGTCATTGATAAGATTCAACGAATCTCAAAGATCTAGGAGTTTCATGTGTTTAAAATTGGTGACATGACTTACCTACCTAAAATAGATTTGAATTTGATTATGACATCCCTCTTCAAAGGTCGAATCAAAAATATGGATCCTAGCCTTAATTTAATTTATGGGTTAATAATTAAGGATTAAAATCAACTAACTTGAATTCTCTTTTCTACCAAATCAAATATGTCTTATGAAGATAGAAATGGTCTTCCTCATTCTTCTGGAAATGTTTTTCTTCGTTCTTATAGAGATGGTCTTCCACATTCGATTCAAGGAAAAAACGTTTTCCCTTCTTTGGTTAATGGTGGAACTGGACATCATCTCTCTTCAACTCTTCATCCTCCTCCTCCTCCTATGACTTTCCCAACATCATGTTTTCCTCAAGTTGAAAGATATGAGACTACTTCTGCCTTATTGGCATGTAAACATCAAGATGGAAACTCTATATGTGCACATGTTCTAAAAATGAAATCATACATTGACAAATTGGGTAGAATGGCTGTCATTTTTTTCGAAGGAGCAAGCCATTGAGTTGGTTCTTATCTCGCATCCAAAATCATATAGTTAATTCATAGAGAACTTTTATATGAGGAATCCTGATGTTACCTTAATTGATTTGACCGAGATATTGATAGTTGCTGAAGTAGAAATGCTTAAGAACACATCTAAAGCAGAGTTGCTTAGATGGTCTAATTACAAGAGTTCCATGGATGTTGACGATGGTAACATTAGTGATCCAGAAAAGATTTCCCTTCATAATAAAAAGGGGCCATCCAAGATCAAACCATTTGATCGTATGGTAAAGAGAAAGTTCAATTCTAAGATCATTCCATACACTAAACCCAAAGTGTCCATTTGTTTCTATTACCAATTGAAAGGACATTGGTTGCGAAGCTACCCATAATACCTGGAGGATCTTAAAGAATGGGAAGTCAATTCATGTGACTTTACTTAAGGTAGATCCACTATCTAACTCCAATTTAAGTTCTTATTCATTGACTCTTGATATATAATGTGATGATAACATTTTGATGGTATTGCAGGATCTAAAAGAAAGAAGGAAGCTTGAGCAAAGTGAGCTAAATCTGATCGTGAGAGATGGATATTTGTCACATGGTTTGATGGCCAGAATTTGGAGCTACTAATAAGGAGTTAGGATAGTTGTAATAGATTGCTATTAATCTTCAGAATTGTCTAGAAATATAATTTTCACGTTATGCATTGTAAGGACAAGTTCTAATTTACCATTTAGAAATAAAATGAGGTTTTTGGTTTATAAAGTTGCCTTATATTATATTTCGTTGTAATGACATTAATGAAATGTGTTGGTTATGCTTCTAATAATAGCAATATTAATAGTGGATATTGATTTTTCTAGAACGTTCTTGTGGTATCATCATAATTGACAAAGTGAAAGGAATCTGATCACCAAGTCTCAATTGGACAAAAACTTGGAGTCATACAATTTGAATTTCATGATGAATGAGAATCTTGTTCATTGGAAAATGATGACTAATTCATTATTTACATATTTATGTAAGACAAGTGAAAGACTAATGGATCAAGTACATGTTGACATTGGCTTTTCTGATCCACCACAAGGTATGATAACTCTTTCTTCATGATTTATTGATGCTTCAGCAAATTTGATTATGTTTACAAGATTAAGCATACTTCTGATACTTTTGAAAAGATTCAAAGAGTAACAGAACGAATAGAAGAATCTATTAGGCAGAAAGATGAAAGATTATCCAATTTGAAAAGAAAGGAGAGTGCTTTAAGATCATAATTTATGATGATCTTGGTAATTGTGGAGCTATATCACAATTAATCCTCCAAGAACATCTTAGTGCAATTGTATGACTAAGAAGAGGAATCGAATGTTGTTGGAAATGGTTCGATCATAGATGGGTCATACGTTGTTCCAATAAATTTTTAGATCCATGCTCTAGTAACTGCAAATTATATCTTGAAACTCATTTCAAACTAAGAAGGATTAATACACCTTATAATATGTGGAGTAAAGAATTCTTTCCTTACTCTAACACGTTTATAATTGGAGTTTTGGTGTTTTTCGTTAACCGAGAAACAAAAGATAAGCTGAGATCAATTATATGAAGTGTTTTCTTGTTGGGGATTCGCATGAACTTTTGAATATTTGGTTTACCTCAACAAGGAATGTTTCTTGAGAGAAATCTCATAGGTCAAGAAGTCAGTGAGAGTCATATTGATCTTGAGAACATACAATTGTCAACCGACAATGATCCTTTTAGTAATCACTAGCATGCGACATGAGGTTTATAAGTTGTTGTGTATAATTGACATACACCATTTTCTATGGAATTCCAGTTGAGTTGGAAATGCTTATGAGTTATATGTTTTCATTTAACTGCAAAAGAAAAGCGCATTGATCAATGAAATTACATCGATCAATATGGGTGAGCTGCTAACAACATGGAAGCATTGGTATGCCCTTATGCTACCAGAGGGCAAGAAATTTAGAATAGAGAAGTTCATTCCATGAAGGAAAGCTAAATTTGAATTTGCTTTTGTCCTAAATTTGGTCTTATGACTGTAAAATTCACATGGATGGGTACGTATGCCCCTTGAAATTTAAGTGGCAAAGGTTTCGCTTTAATTCATGAAAATGGTTATGAGGAATCACTTCTCTAATAGATTTTGAAGATCTAATGTATATGGATATTGGTTATGTAAATTGCATTCTCAAATTTACGATATGATTACAATACCCCTCTTCATATTTTGAATTGTGAGGAATGGTAAGGAATTGTTTGAACTTTCGAGGGATATATCTATATATCTTAAGGGTTTAAAAGCACACACACACACATTATCCAACTAAGGTGTATAAGCTTAAGAACTGTAGTTGGAGACTTATTGTAACGACCGAAAAATTTCAACAAATTTAAACTTTTCAAAAAAAACCCGATTTCAAAAAGGTTTTCAATACAATTCATTTAGAGTATTCCCAGAATCACATCACAACATAAACATGAGGAGCGGTACGATCACGCCTTCGCCTTGCCACGGTCTCCTGAAGAACCTGAAAAACATTAAACCACAACTGTAAGCCTGAAAGCTTAGTGAGATATCCCCAAAATACCAACCACAAATACCAAACACGCATAATATGCCATATCATAACCGATCACAGAACAGCTATGCACTTCGGGTCTATTGTGTGACTGGTCCGCCGGACCGGCCAACAGTCCACCTGGTCCACATTCCGAGTCTAGCGATATACATCGAGTCTGCAGTGTGATTGGTCCGCCCGCACCGGGCCTTCAATCCACCTGGTCCACTCTCTGAGTCTACAGTATGACTGGTCCGCCCGCACCGGGCCTTCAGTCGGCCTGGTCCACTCTCCAAGCCTCGGCACGTCTGGTCGGCCCTCTTGGGGCCTACAGCCTATCCGGACCGCTCGCTGGGCCTTCGGGACAACCGGTCCACCCTAGGTATCTTGGCCTATAGCACAAAGCAGGACCCGCCTCAACCCAACTCCAGTCCAAACAACCATGTGCACATAACCATACAATCATATAAGAATTCACAGTCAACAAGCCGATCAAACAGATCACATAACATATCATCATCCTAACCAGGATACCGACCTAATCGGTCACTAGCATAGCATCACCCTACATATCAGGGAACCGACCTTAACCAGATCTCTAACATATACCATCCTAGCTACCAGGATGCAAACATATCAAAGCAATAACATAACAACAAATACCCAGATCTCAATCTGATAAAGGGCCGGCCTTGGTGCCTTAGACCCTGTTGATATAGTGAGGATAACTCACCTCGCACTGCCGAAACTCTGAACTGAGGAAGCAAATTCTCGAATCACCGACTCACCGAAAATCCCGAACTAGCCAACATAGCACAAATAAACATTAGGCCAAGCACAATACTCTTCTAAGGGTAAATTGACCATTTTATCCTTAATTCAGTCCGACCCAACACTAGGTAAGCTCCCAAGCCCACCAATGGCCCAAAGTCCAAAAGTCCAAAACAAAACCCATTATTGGCCCAATTTACTAAATTGGGCCCACCTCACCCAATAGGCCTAAACTCATGATCCATAACAACCAATGGGCCCAAAAGACTCTATCCAAAATGTCCAGCCACGGCCCAAAATCCAGCAACTCAAATAACAGCCCAAACCCTAAGGCCCAAAATGAAAATCCAACAGAGGGATTACGTTGGGCGTACCCTCCTTGGTACGCTGGGCGTACACGCTGATTCACAACAGGGGATCGGGGCACTGACTCGCTACGCGGGGCGTACTCACAAGTTATGTGGGCCGTAACTTCGCTACTCATTAAGTCCTTATAATTTCTTAATGGCTTAAGCTCTTAAGCCCAAACTTCAGATCCCTAGGCCAAACATGCCTAAGATTCATAAAGTCTCAAACTTTATCACTTGGGATGTCCATAAAGCTCTTAATCCAAGGTCTTAATCCATTTAAGACCCACATATCTCACACAAGAAACAACCACAACCCTTGGGACCTCATTTTTCTCACTCAAGACCTCTCCAAAGGTCTGAAAGGACAGATGATCTCGGCCAACTCAAAACATGCATCAAGATGAGGACTTTTGGGACAAGAAAGATGCTAAAACTTCACAACACTTAGATCTATGCAAAATAAATAGCAAGCAAGAAGCTTTATACCTCAAATAAGCTCCAAAGGATGATATCTCTTCAGATCTACAAGCTCCAATCGATCCTTTCCTTCCTTGACAACTTCTCCTTTCTTCTTCTAGCTTTTCTTTTCCAAAATGAGCTTCCAAGGCCAAACACACCCAACAATGGAGGGAATACGGGTTTCTAGGGTTTCTGAGGTTAAGGGTGAGCTTAAGGAGGCTAGGGTATCCACCAACATGTTCCTTATATAGTGGCTGACCTTAAATTTAGGGTTTTAGAAATCTGAGAGTACGCTGGGCGTACTCAGCCTTGCACTCGCGTCCATGCACGCCATACGCTGGGCGTAATCCCAGCTTACGCTGGGCGTACTCGGCGAGTTCCCAATTTCATACTTGCCCTCATTTTCCACTTTTCCCACAAGATGACCAAAATATAATTTCTCTTAAATCCCGGGGACTCACAATTTGGTACTCTCAGGAACGGGGCGTTACACTTATCAAAGCATCACGTAACAAAAATCTACACTTCCTTAAGAAAGTCAAAGGATATTGATTTCTAGAAGTCCAGTTGATTTCTAGGTACATGTGAAAGTTAGTGGGAGCATAATTGTTATGTTGATATTGCATCTTGACAATATTGCTAGCAGGAAACAATGTCTCTATTTTTACAAGTTGCAAAGTTTGGAAATTGTTTTGCTATAGTGGACTTAAGGGAGATGGCACTCATACTTCATTTCAAGTATAAATGTTTAGGTCTTATGGTTTAATAGAACTTGGTCAAATACATATATGAATATCATGTTGAAATGTTTCAACATAGGAGATTCCATATATAGAAAAATTATTGCAAGGAATTAAACATATATTAAATCCTTGTATAGGACAGAATGAGTCGAGTCCCATATGCTTCGGATATAGGATCGATCACATATGCTATAATGTTGGATTATTCTATTTTTCAAATGTTTTTAGGATTGTGTGAAAATGATTAGAATTTCATGTGGCTAAAGTTATTAAACAATCTGTCAAGAACATTCTAAGGTTACCAAAGATTGGTTGCTTGTGGACAGTTGGAAGTATACTATTATTTAGAAAGGACTATAGTGACACATTTTGGATTGAGATGATTCTAGGTTAGAAAAGATGGTCATATGGAAATATGGAAATATTTCCATAATGGGAGATGCTTATAGAATCTACATGTGAGTTGGAACCTTTAATGCAAGAGAAGTGTTCAAGGAGTATATCTTGAATTTGAGACTTCATAACCATGCAACTGTTTTTAGTAACAATTTCCAATGGAACATTTTGTAATTGTCGAGGGCTTAATGACTTAAGATCCTTGACATCATAGAAAGACACTGCATGTAAAGATGGAATCCCACTACATCTTAGATAATGATAAGAATTTGAAATTGTGAAATATGCATAATTGGAATAGTGTCCAGTGGATCTATTCACAAAGGAAAGACTATAGAGAGGCATATCATGCATGTTGATAACATATGAATGACTGATGTTATCTAATTCAAGTGGTTATTTTATTACTCGAAACATTATACAATCAATAAATTCGTAATTGATATGGTGATTAAATAATAAGAATATTTATATTCAGTAAGTTTGAAACCATTGTTAATTAATTTATTATTGTGTTTCACTTTGCATGTTTACTTCCTTGGGTAATTTTTATATTATGCAAAATTCCATAGTAGCTCGTACTTTTTGGAAGTATGTAGTGATTTAAGACTGTCGTGAGTTGATTGTAGATTGTCAATTGATGTTAAGATATTGCAATTGGAATTGCTACAATATTCATGAGTACTTTGAAAATAGAGAGTTTAACTATTGGATAAACCTAAGCTTAGAGATTACTTCATAGATTTTATCATGAGTAATTCTAAGACGATACAATCTACTATTCTTAAGCGGAGATATATAGTTCGTCGTTTACGAATTAGTTGTGCATTGGTTTACCCAAATGCATCTCGTAACTGGGTCTTATAAAGAGTAATTACATGCATGATTTGGTTAGTAAAATGTATGACTATATATTCAAAGTAACTTTTTCCTTTTTTCTTAACAGGAAAAGCGAGATCTTTGGGCCCGTTGATGATTTGTTGTCAACATCTAAACTGCTTAGCCAAGCCCGGACTAAATTGATGTTTTTAATTAGTAGTTTGAATTCAGTCGTCATAAATCAGGGAAATCGAGAAACATCATCTTGTACTATGAGATTGATTCTAATCTATATCTCATGTACATACGATATTTTGTAGAACGAATGAATAACTGATCACTTATCTTAGGCCAACGTTTGATTTGAATCAGAGTTCGGCAGTGACTTTGGAAAACACACTTTCCTGTTTAGTTCAAAGTTTATACTTGAAATTATAGTTATAAACTTATCCAAGTAGGAGAATGTTGGATTAAGATGTCTAAGCCAATAACTAAATTAGTATATTCTTGTAGTTAGAAACAAAGTCCTTTTTGGGTTGCCCTAATAACTAGAACTTTGTAAGAATGACATTTAAAGAGAGAGGATATGTTTATTAGTTTATTATATGATTAATAAACTGTAATAAATGATTTTTAATATATTATGATTAAAATATTAATTGGAAATTATTAATTGATTTGTTAATTTATTATGTGATTAATAAGTTAATATGAGATCAATTGTTAAATAATTGATTTGTTAATTTATGTGATTACTAAATTAATGTGAAATCAATAAGAATTGTTTAATTATTAATCAAAATTAATCAGAAATTAATTATGGGTTAATTGGAAATAATTAAAGGTGCAAGGGCTAATTTGTAATTGTTCAATCGGCGAACAAATGAGAGGATCTAAAAACCTCCCATTATATGCATGGTTTTGAGGACCCTATTAGGGTTTCTAGAAGCCTCCTAATGATAACTAGGAAAGTAGATAACCACCTAATTTGAAATATATTATTATATGTTCAAATTTAGGGCTTCTAGGGTTTCTTGAAAACTATAAATATGACTCCTTGGCTCATTATTTTTGTGGTTCCTACTTCCTTCAAGAGTTAATGAAATCTTGCACCTTTTTCTTCTCTCATCATGTATTCTAGTTCTAGGGTTTGGATGCAAGTTATTAGAGGCATCATCTTTTTGGTGGTAGCTTTCCAAGCTAAACAAAGGAAGGAATCAAGTAAACTATAACAAGTTTGAGGTATGTAAACTCATAACCTTAATTTCTAGATTTTGGAAATTTGCTAGGGTTTATGCTAGATTTATTAGTTCATAGTATGTTGCCTTAATGTGAAGACATATGTCTTTATTAGGTTGCATGTGCCCAATCTTAATTGTTAAGTGCTTTTCTGCTTGAGCATTTTTTTATAACCTATCCATCAAAAACAACAATCGTTTCTTACAAAAACCAAAAGAATAAAAAAAACATTTTGAATAGCATGATTCGATAACTAGCTTTTGCAAAAAAAAAAAAAAAAAAAAAAAAAAAAAAAAAAAAAAAATATTTTTTATTTACACTTTAATGGTTAATCTTTTTTTAAATCAACCCGTGTAATACACGGGTCTCACACCTAGTACATAAACAAACAAAATAAAATAAACTTAATCAAGGCAGGAATTGTCGGCTGGAGGTGTGGACAAAGGTGGAGTCGTTGTTGTTTGGTGTGGCCGGAGTTGACAATGAATGATGTGGCGAGCGTTCGTTGTTAGAGAAAGTTTGGTCACAATGTTCTTTTTATTTATTTAATAAAGGAGTAAATCATCCATTTTGATAAATAAATTTAAAACTATATCTATTTGATAAATAAGTTTATCAAAAGCAACGTTTTGATAAAATTTGAAAAGAAAAAAAAAAGTTTAGGATAGAAATTATATAAAATCAAAATAAACCTAATATTCACTAAACAAATAAAATAAACCTAATATTCCTAAAGCTGTAGACGTAACTAAAGTTCATCATTAAATCAATAAAAAAAAATGGTGCATGTGCCAAATCATTGCATTAACTCCATAATTACTTAATCATACAGAATCCTAATGTACTCTTTAAGTTTTTAGACAAAATAAGAGTTCCATACAATAATATTTTCTTTTTGGAGTTTTTTAACGCAACAATTCAAATAAAAATAGGTGTTATAACAATTACCTATCATTCTATAGATTGCCGATAAGGATATCAGACACTATTATACTTACAAAGAGGAGACACAAAACAATTTAGGGTACGTAGAGAATTACCACAAATATCTCTATACCATACAATAGTTTTTTAATTATTATTTTTGTTTTTATAATTTTATTATTTTGTATACAAGTTAACTATTTATATGTGGTTAAAAATATATATTAAAAACTTAAAGTATTTTGTGATACTTATTAGTAATTTTTACACTAGTTAATATTTTTTATAATATTGATATACTTTACTTGTTCGTCTAGAAACTCATACTCATAGTACTTCATTATAATGGACAAATTATCCTTATCTTCTAAAATATTCAAATTTTAAAAATGCTACGAATACCGACCTCTTAAAAAAATTCCTTCTCAGAATCGAATTGAAATCCACAAAGTTGGGGGCATCGGCAGTGTCTTATCACTTGGTCTCTCGCCTTCTTGTAGCACTTCAAGTTAATCACATTATTTATGTAACTTTTTTACAGACCTTAAAATCTAATTTCTTCCACCAACCTTGGTGCACTTTACAACCTTTTGGTATATTATTTTTATATTTTATGCAATTTCATTTGTAGTTTTTTTTTTTTAAATATACAATACTTATTATGTAGCCTTCTCCAACCAAAGGTGGTCATAGCAATTATCACATTTGTTAGAAACATGGGATGAACAGATTGTTTTGATTTTCTGGAAGTCGTAATTCACTATCAAATTGAAGTATTTCGATGGTATAGATTGAACACTCAATTGGATAAAATTAAGAGATTACAAAATCAGAGAAGGTATGTGAAATGTTCTTAAAGAAGTGTACCAGAAAATGTCCAAAAAGCGGCTATATGATCTCTATCTGAAAACTGTCACAAGACAGTTACAAACTGTCATAAAACTGCCAAAACCTGTCATAAAAACGGATCTCAGGGAAAAGGATCAAAATGAGTCCACTTTCTAAAAATTGGATTTTTAGTGCCAAAGCCAGCCGAGGGATCTGCCCCTTGGACACCGCTCCCAGGGGCGTTGCCCCTGCACCCCCGTTGGTTTAGGGACTTTGCCCCTATATAACAATGTAATTTGAATCTTGAAAACTTGAACACGTGTGCACTCCTGCACCATCATAACTTGTTCAATATTTAACAAGATCATTTTTTGTCAACAAATTTAATCCTATTACACTTAAATAATATTGGTGATATTAAATCACCAACAAACCTCCCCTATTTAAGTGTAATCCTTATTAAACTTAAAGCAAAACATAAACAACAACAAACTGATGCATAAATGAAATGTCACGATTATTGAATTTCACATTAGTATATTACTCAATCCAAATATTCGAATATCAGGGTGTCACTAAGAATTGAACCCTTTCTATTCAAAGTGAATACATGAAGATAATACACACAACAATTTACATTCTCATAATTTCTATCTTGACACTATATTTTACTAGCTTGTGCCATATCCTTCAATAAGCATATCAAAGTCAATTCCCAACTTCTTGAAGCAGCTAAACTTCATGCTTTTATAGATAGTTCTTTTGTTCTTACACCTGCAAATGCAATTTTTCAAAGAACTATTAAGAAATAAAATTTCAACCTCTTTAACTTGCAGTACAAAACACATACCTTGGGATGATGATAATAATGTGTTCCAATATTCAAATATCAAGCTTTCCACATTGAATTCAACATCTAATATTACATTAGGTGGGAATTGGGTATCTCAATATAAAAGATTTTAAGTGGACTTTAAACCCATCCCTACAGCCGCCTTGTATGCTAGATCTCTTGCTAACCCTTTGGTTAGATGATTGGCCAAATTCAACTGAGTTCTTACAAACTTAACAAATATCACACCAGTCATGATGAGCTCACGAATCATGCTATGTCTAACACCTAAATGTCTAGACTTTCCATTGTACACTTGACTATAAGCCTTAGCCAAGGTTGGAGCACTATTACATCTGATAGAAATAGTAGATAACGGTTTGGGCCATAATGCAATTTCATAAATCAAATTCCTTAGCCACTTAACTTCTTTACCAACAGCAGACAATGCAACAAACTCAGATTCCATGGTTGAGTTAGTAATACAAGTCTGTTTCTTGGATGCCCAAGAAATGACACCTCCTCCAAGAAGAAACACCCAACCACTAGTAGAGTAGTGATCCTTTAAATTGTTAATCCAACTGGCATCTGAATAACCTTCCAAAATAGAAGTATATCCACTATAAGTCAAACTATAATTCATGTGGGATACTTTGGTTTCTTATGGAGGTTTGAAGGATGATCATGGAAGATTGATATTTCAACCACTTTCGAAGAATGAATTCTTGGTTAAAATTTCCATTACTATGTTATCTTGGAGTAAAAATGAAAAGGAAGGAAAAGAAAGAGATTTGTTTGATTAGAAATACATTTCTATTATTGAAAACCCAAGTGATCTTCATGCTCTTCAGTTTGTTGAAGTTCAAGACTATGGAATTCAATGTGATGTTCTTGAAGTTCATGATAAGAAGATTCAAGTTGATTCTCATAAATATGAAAAAGTTTTTTGCTCGATTGGAGTTCAAACCGATGACATTTTGTGTTCTTTTGATTCGTTTGAATGAATGATTCCTTATCGAAAGCCATCAATCCAAGAATTCATAAATATCAAACTCCAAAAGTTTTGATTCGAATTTGCAAAGTTGAAGTTGTCAAGAATGAAGTTGTTCTTGAATTAAAATCTTCAAGATGAAAAAAGATAAAAAAGAAAAAGAAGAAGATCAAAAGTAATAACAAATGGGTTTATTCATAAAAATCTTCAAATGTTGTTATGAAGCCGAAATCTATGAAACAAATTTGGGTTCCAAAGCAACAATCATCAAGCGTTGCAATGAATTTGAATTCAAAACCCAAAAGTGTTGATGATTCTTATGAAGATGGTGTTAGATCATTGAAGAAAACAAAGAACGAGTTGTACAACACACATCGTGGGTGGTATAATATTCAATTTGGTGATTTTCTTGTTCCAACAAAAGAACCAAGATTATCAATGATTGATTCGTGTGTTGCAAACATGAAAAGAATCGTCAAGACGGTGTCTCAAATCCACAAATGGATTTCAAAACGTTCTTGATTTTTTGATAATTCGATGAAGATTGATCAAGGTTTGCTCAAATTTTTGATTCAACCAATTTTTCAATTCGTGCTTTCTGTTGTTGATTTTTGATCGCTTTATCTCATTGGATTAAATCTGTTTCAACCTCAAATCCAATTTTTTTTAATTGATCTAAACCAAAATCAAAATCAAAACAATTATTGGTTTTACTTTTCATGAACTAATCTTAGAAGCCCAAAAATTTCGAGTTCATTACTGTTCATGAAATTAATTCGTAATTGAGTTAAATATCCAAATTTTTTTTAATTGATCTAAACCAAAATCAAAATCAAAACAATTATTGGTTTTACTTTTCATTAACTAATCTTAGAAGCCCAAGATTTTCGAGTTCATTAC
Source organism: Lactuca serriola (assembly GCF_051521515.1). Classification (NCBI taxonomy): domain Eukaryota; kingdom Viridiplantae; phylum Streptophyta; class Magnoliopsida; order Asterales; family Asteraceae; genus Lactuca; species Lactuca serriola. Next base: position 161,623,255 of record NC_136414.1, on the reverse strand, counting down.
TGTTCATGGAATTAATTCGTAATTGAGCGAAATATCCAATTTTTTTTTAATTGATCTAAACCAAAATCAAAATCAAAACAATTATTGGTTTTACTTTTCATGAACTAATCTTAGAAGCCCAAGATTTTCGAGTTCATTACTATTCATGGAATTAATTCGTAATTGAGCTAAATATCCAATTTTTTTTAATTGATCTAAACCAAAATCAAAATCAAAACAATTATTGGTTTTACTTTTCATGAACTAATCTTAGAAGCCCAAGATTTTCGAGTTCATTACTGTTCATGGAATTAATTCGTAATTGAGCTAAATATCCAAAAAAAATTTAATTGATCTAAACCAAAATCAAAATCAAAACAATTATTGGTTTTACTTTTCATGAACTAATCTTAGAAGCCCAAAAATTTCGAGTTCATTACTGTTCATGGAATTAATTCATAATTGAGCTAAATATCCAATTTTTTTTAATTGATCTAAACCAAAATCAAAATCAAAACAATTATTGGTTTTACTTTTCATGAACTAATCTTAGAAGCCCAAGATTTTCGAGTTCATTACTCTTTATGGAATTAATTCGTAATTGAGCGAAATATCCAATTTTTTTAATTGATGTAAACCAAAATCAAAATCAAAACAATTATTGGTTTTACTTTTCATGAACTAAGCTTAGAAGCCCAAGATTTTCGAGTTCATTACTGTTCATGGAATTAATTCGTAATTGAGCTAAATATCCAATTTTTTTAATTGATCTAAACCAAAATCAAAATCAAAACAATTATTGGTTTTACTTTTCATGAACTAGTCTTAGAAGCCCAAGATTTTCGAGTTCATTACTGGTCATGAAATTAATTCGTAATTGAGCTAAATATCCAAAAAAAATTTAATTGATCTAAACAAAAATCAAAATCAAAACAATTATTGGTTTTACTTTTCATGAACTAATCTTAGAAGCCCAAGATTTTCGAGTTCATTACTGTTCATGGAATTAATTCGTAATTGAGCTAAATATCCAATTTTTTTTTAATTGATCTAAACCAAAATCAAAATCAAAACAATTATTGGTTTTACTTTTCATGAACTAATTTTAGAAGCCCAAGATTTTCGAGTTCATTACTGTTCATGGAATTAATTCGTAATTGAGATAAATATCCAAATTTTTTTAACTGATCTAAACCAAAATCAAAATCAAAACAATTATTGGTTTTGCTTTTCATGAACTAATCTTAGAAGCCCAAGATTTTCGAGTTCATTACTGTTCATGGAATTAGTTCGTAATTGAGCTAAATATCCAAAAAAAATTTAATTGATCTAAACCAAAATCAAAATCAAAACAATTATTGGTTTTACTTTTCATGAACTAATCTTAGAAGCCCAAGATTTTCGAGTTCATTACTGTTCATGGAATTAATTCGTAATTGAGCAAAATATCCAATTTTTTTAATTGATCTAAACCAAAATCAAAATCAAAACAATTATTGGTTTTACTTTTCATGAACTAATCTTAGAAGTCCAAGATTTTCGAGTTCATTACTGTTCATGGAATTAATTCGTAATTGAGCTAAATATCCAATTTTTTTTAATTGATCTAAACCAAAATCAAAATCAAAACAATTATTGGTTTTACTTTTCAAGAACTAATCTTAGAAGCCCAAGATTTTCGAGTTCATTACTGTTCATGGAATTAATTCGTAATTGAGCTAAATATCCAATTTTTTTAATTGATCTAAACCAAAATCAAAATCAAAACAATTATTGGTTTTACTTTTCATGAACTAATCTTAGAAGCCCAAGATTTTCGAGTTCATTACTGTTCATGAAATTAATTCGTAATTGAGCTAAATATCCAAAAAAAAATTAATTGATCTAAACCAAAATCAAAATCAAAACAATTATTGGTTTTTCTTTTCATGAACTAATCTTAGAAGCCCAACATTTTCGAGTTCATTACTATTCATGGAATTAATTCGTAATTGAGCTGAATATCCAAATTTTTTTTAATTGATCTAAATCAATATCAAAATCAAAACAATTATTGGTTTTACTTTTCATGAACTAATCTTAGAAGCCCAAGATTTTCGAGTTCATTACTGTTCATGGAATAAATTTGTAATTGAGCTAAATATCCAAATTTTTTTTAATTGATCTAAACCAAAATCAAAATCAAAACAGTTATTGGTTTTACTTTTCATGAACTAATCTTAGAAGCCCAAGATTTTCGAGTTCATTACTGTTCATGGAATTAATTCGTAATTGAGCTTAATATCCAAAAAAAAAATTAATTGATCTAAACCAAAATCAAAATCAAAACAATTATTGGTTTTACTTTTCATGAACTAATCTTAGAAGCCCAAGATTTTCGAGTTCATTACTGTTCATGGAATTAATTCGTAATTGAGCTAAATATCCAATTTTTTTTATAATTGATCTAAACCAAAATCAAAATCAAAACAATTATTGGTTTTACTTTTCATGAACTAATCTTAGAAGCCCAAGATTTTCGAGTTCATTACTGTTCATGGAATTAATTCGTAGTTGAGCTAAATATCCCTTCGTACACTGTTCAAAAATTGATCTAGTAACATTAGTTCTTCGATATCATATAACTCATATAATCGAGTATTTTGATTTTCTCAATAGTATTCAACTGCAATTTCTAAATCGAAAATCTTGTGGAATCGAGTTTTGACTTGTGTTCTTTGAGTCAAATTAATTTTTGATGTGGTTTAAAATCGATTTCGATTTTGTCTATATTGGATGTTCATTGGAGTTGTTTCGAAATCGAACATATTTGAGTAGATTGGAGGCGACTGTAATCGAATGTATTGATTGTTCAATTGAGTGAAGTTCGATTTAGGGTTAATACTCTAATAAACTTCAATTGTTGTTCGATTTCAGTTGTTTGATTTCAAAATTGGAGTCAAAATTGATGTTTTCGTTCTTTACTTCTTTTCATCAATCGAAACACTTTACCTCGTAATTGAATTTCACTAGCAGTATGTGTTTGTATCTATTGGAAATCGAAAGGTCAATCAATAAAGTCAAAGTTGATTTTGACTATGTTGGTCGTTGATTCGAATCGTGTATTGGAGTCGATCGATGTTGGGATCTTGGTTTGGATGTCGAATTGGAAGTATTGGTTTGACGAACACAATGGATTTGAACTGGAAATTGATTTTGGAGTTTCGATCTTGAGTCGATTGCGTTGATGTCGAGGGTCAGTTATTGCATAATCAAAAGTTTGGATAATCGACTTTCGACGTTTCTTGAAGGAATCAGAATCAAATATTGATTGTGATTGAAATATGGGAACTGGTAAATGATTTTGAAGATCTGTATATGGTTTGGAATTGATAGGGAAGGTGTGATATCAAATGGACTTGGATTTTGTTGGGAAGAAAAAAACGATTCGAATGAAGAACAATTTAATGCCAAAAGTCAAAATTGTTTTGAGAATAGTCAAAATTGTTTTCAAAATAGTCAAAATTGATTCGAATGCATCGATTGAGTAGTCCGGAAATCGAATGGATTTTGAGTTTGGATTTTGAAGGTCTCGTAACAAGTTGAAAGTTACGTTCTTTTGCATCGATGTCAAGGTTGAGTGGCTGAAAGCGAAGGTTGTGTATTTGATTTCGATTGGGTTGCATAATCGAAGGCTTTGGTGCCTAATCGACATTCGATGTCTCATGACGGGAGGAGTAGGAGTCGAGCATCGAGGTGTATAGTCTTGACTGTGAAGGTTGGATTTCAAGGGTTCGAAATGGGAGGATCGAATGGATTCGAAATGGGTATCAACATGCTAGGTTCAAAAGTCCGTGATCGATACTTGATTCAAAGTACAGATGAAGAAGACACAAGTTGTGTCGATTTGAATCCCTTAAATATAAAAAAATTGACATTCTCTACCCACATTCGAAATGGGGACAAATTTATGAAGAATGCAGGATTTTAGTTTCGAATCCCTGACGTTTCGAAGAATTGGCAGAATTTACCCAGTTTCGCAATAGGACTGAAAATTCTGAGAAATCAAGAATTTACGTATTGAGTCCCTGCAGTTAGTGCGAATTGACACTTTATGCCCAGTTTCGAAATTGGGATAAAGTTTCGCATCTTAGGCTGTTTTTGGCGCAATGGGTCCCTGCAAAATTCAGATATTGGTAGTTTTTTCCCGGATTTTCGAAATTCTTGCAACTCTCATCAAAAAGTAGAAAATTTTCACAAAAATTGGAAAATTTTCATGACTTTTTCGTGATTGTTTTTTAATGCAAGTTTTTCGCGGTTTCATTTTTGGCACACATCGAGGGGGAGATTTGTGAAGTTTATTCCTCGGGCGCTTCTCAACTTTAGTGGGTTTTATAATCACTTGTTGATTATAAAAAGGAGGAGAATGTAGAGTCGGTATTCGAAGCTTCTAGGGTATTCATTTGCGGAATTGAAGACCGATATTATTTTGAGAGGGAGTTGGTCTTGATCGCGCGAGCCCGTTGGATATTGAAGTCGGGACATCCAATGCTAACTTTAAGGGAGAGAATGTTAGGTTGCGAAGTCACTATTAGATGTCACGTGTGCTTTTTCCTTTGTATGCGTGTAATGAGTTGTCTTTCCTTTATAAGGAAGTGAGTGATACTCATTTAATGTAAGAACTTGTGAGAGTTAGATTAGAGAGAGAAATATTGCAAACCCACTTGTACTCTTTCTAGACTAATGAGAGCTTAAAACAAGATTATTTACATCCTTATGTTCTTCATGTTCTTGATTCGTGTATGATTCACTAAATCATTTCATATTCCACATTCGTCATCATAGATAGGATCACTACAACGTGTGCCGCGTGAATTAGCTTTTCATTGTTTATTTTTAAAATTTCAAATTTTAAGATTTATAACATGGATTATTAACAAATTTAAATTGTATTAAATTTTGAAAACAATAAATATTATTTGAATTTGAATATTTATTTAATATTATTTAAATGGTGATTTAAATATTATTTATAATAGAGATTTATAAATTTAAATATTAACCCCTTATGATTTATTAATTATTACATTGCGTCCTTGTAATTAATTAAAATTAATATTTGACATCTAAATTTAAAGAGTTTAAATTTACCCCTTGTGTCTACTATATGTATAAGAAAGTTACAACATGCGCCCTTGTCTTTTTAAATATTGACATTATAAGTCTTACCATGACTAGGCTCACCCATTTTGATGTACGGTTTAAGGAGATATATATGATTCCTAATGAGATCGGTTTTTATTATGCTTCACGCTTACCACCCTCACCGCCCTATTGCATTTTGTGAGTGGAGTTACCAAAAGAGTTTGATTGTGATAATGGTCAATGTAAAAGTATTCTAAATGCAGGTATAAAACAAAATCCCATTTTATTAATAGAAGGTGAATCTTATATTATCCATGAAAATTGCACATTCTCTTTATATTTTATTAATGGAGCTCGTGTGGTTAACTAGCACATCAATCTAGGGACCATGCGATTTTACATGGTTAATTCACAATAAATCTATTTAATGTGAATCTTATGTTATCCATAAAAGTTGCACACTCTCTTTATAACTTGTTAGAAGAGATCGTGTGGTTAATCGGCACGTCAATTTGAGAGTATAAGTAAAGAATGATGTAGAACTTGCGAATCTCAAGCGTAACTTGAGCCTGGGACCACGTGATTTTGTATGGTTAACATGCTATTGGTAGTCAAGGAATATCAAAAATCTAGGAATTTCGTGGTGATCGAAATTAGCAAAGGGCTTTTCCTACCTAAACAACTCTATTGGTTGTTTACGGGATCTATTTACACATCATGGAGACAAATATAGATCATAGCCTATAATTTTATTTAGGTTGATTATTTTCTAAGAATAAGTAAAACAAAATATAATGGGAATTGTTATTGAATGATGTTTATAACCTTATCCACTAAAATCTATAGTTATAAAACATTTGAAAGTATTAGCTATGAGGATGATCAATCTTGTCTAAGTTTGTAGCTTAGGAATAGTTCCCATAAACGAAAAGAAATATCATGCCTTTGATAAAGCTCTTCCTAGGTTACTCCAAACTCTGCATTCAAATATATAAGAAAGAGCAGTTATAAAGTGTACATTGTAAATTGATATATTGAAGTAAAAATGGAATTTCCTTGAGTTGGGAGTTGAATAGGTTTAGTCGACTAGCCAACATGTGCATATGATCCATTCACTCTGATTTTGATATGAACAACTTGGAATGTCCATGAAGGAGTTGTGTAGCATGTTGAGGTTTACTTTTGGAAATAACATGGCCAATCATAGAAAATCAAACTTCAAAACACTCCCATATATTTAATATCATGAATAGAAGTGTCAAGATAAAGAAAGACAATTACCTATGGGTTAAAAGGCGATTAGTGTTGGTATACCTAATCTAGGACCAAATGCAAAGGACAGAGGAAGGCTTATTCTAAGATATGTTCTGATAGCTATTCGTTCGCATAACAACAAAATACAAGAAAATATACATTCCCAAAATATATCTTTGAGGTGAAAGGATTGAAACATGGAGAAGGTAATTTGATCATGGATTACCAGCCCATTCTACTATCCATAGGTTCAAAAGACAACTCGTTCTTCCTAATGTTTTGTCATCAATCAGATATAGGAATTAATAATACCATTGGAAATTACTTCTAACCCCTTAAGTATTTTGTTAAGGATTAAGTACTGACATTTGCAATAATGTGCAGTGACTAAAATGAAGTAAGGAGACTGAAACATAGAGAAGATAATTTTGATCATTGTTCAAAAGAAAACTCTTTTACCAAATGTTTAGTCTATGGTCTTATAACTGAAATTTTTTATACTATGTTTCATGAGATAGTTTTGATTTATTTAAATGTAGAAAATTCTAACATGTTAAAAGAAATTCATAAAATCTATGCAACAAGTATAGTAACAATAGCTCAAAGTTGAATCAAATATTTGAATAAGATGTATTATTGTGCAAATATATGTTGAATTTAGTCTAACTAATGGATTGTTTAGATTGACCACAATAAGTACTTATTCAAATACATCCAAAAGATTCGGGTGAAACGTATTTATGGAATCATAGTCTTGGCTACATAAATGAGAAGTGAATTACCATGTATACAGTTGGATTGTATTTTTGATATCATTTGATCGCAAGTGTTATGATACATGCATATCTTGTTTATCAAGATAGATGATTAGTACGTGATTAGGGGATGTGAATATATGTTGGAAATATTTCTTACTAATGGACCGTTCAGATAAACCACAATACATGGTAAGACCAACTTCATGTGAACATGAGTTTGGAACCCTTTAGGTGTTAAGATATCTCATAAAACGAAGTTATGGATCAACTGGGCAATAAGGATGAGATAGGATAGTAAGCATCTCAATCCAAAATTTATCGATCATCTAAGTAATTTTGAAATAGGTGCACAAGCTATGTCCACTCAAAACAATGTCACTAGGTGTGTATGCTTACTAACAATTCATGGGTTGTACCATGAATGGCGTTACGGGAAGTCCTTTGCTCTTGTACCAACTAATTAGGTTCAAGAAACGCTCTATGATATGTGAAGTGGGATTTACTCCTCACTAGCACATATGTAACTTTACGATTACGAGGCTTACGCTTGTCATGAAGCGCTCGACAATCTAGAACTTAGAATAGAGATGTGTTATCTCGTTGGAGAACCCATCAAGCTTTTCGGAAAAAATTTTAACAATCCTTTTAAGAATAAAGTGTATGTTGCTCGAAGGGTAGTCTTCTAGGAGAGGGAGATGATATCCAAAAGAGCTAGTAGAAGTCGTATTGATCTTGATAAGATTCAAGAGTCAACTAACAAAGAACCTAAAGTTGGACGTAACATTCAATTCGAGGTTGAAAGAGCTATTAGAGAAACTGACATATCTCCACATCTTCCTTATAGATCTGATAGAGGACGTCATACACCTAGTTATATAAGCGTTTATATTACTAAGTTACATGAGTTAGTGATAGATATCAAACAATAGTTACCAATTATCGGAAGCTAAGGTTGGCTCTAAAGGCTACAAAATGAAAGGAAGACATGGAAAACGAGATTCAATCCATGTATGTCGAAACTTGGTAGATCAAGCACTTGGCGTTAATTGTTATAAGCAAGTGGATCTTCAAGAAGAGATAAGCATGGATAGGAACAAACACATAATCAAGACAAGATAGGTTGTAGCAGATGTGCAAGCTTGATAAGTTCATTTATGGACCAAATTAAGCATCTCACAAGTGGGATCATTGTTTCAATGAGAAATTTCAAATAGATTGAATTTGGAGAAATGAAGATGAGACTTGTATATGTCAAAGCTATTGGGTGTAATTAGAATCTTTGTTTCAATGAGAAAGTTCAAGGAGTTTGAATTTTGAGAAACATAGATGAGCCATATATATATATATATATATATATATAGAGAGAGAGAGAGAGAGAGAGAGAGCTAGGTTAAAATGTGGATTGACATCTATTGTGTGGATGTGTGGATAATGCTATTCTATGAGAATGACAAAGAAAATATGTTGTTTGATAATATGAATACGTTCAGTCTTATATAATTATCGTAATTATTAAGCATTTTCACTAATTAAATCGTCTATAAGGTTATTATACACTTTTTTTTAATTATTCTCGTTATGTCAGAATGTTATCAGGATTTTTATTGAGTCGTATTCTGTAAGAATTAAAATAAATAAAAAACGATGCATGATAACAAAAATGAATTAGAATTTGTGAGAATCCATTAAAATAACAATAGTTCTGTGAGATTGAACGTATTCACATTATTAAACAACAAATTCTCTTAATAATTTTCATAAAATAGCATTATCCACACATCCACATAATAGTTGTCCATCCACATTATAACCTAGCCATATATATATATATATATATATATATATATATATATATATGTGTGTGTGTGTGTGTGTGTGTATGTGTGTCAATGCTAGTGGGAGTATTTTTATCACCCTTGTATTGTACATAGATAATGTACGATTCAGAAGAAACTATGTTCTAACTTAGCAAGTGTAAAATCTTGGCTTGGTATGATAATTGTTTCACTATGATACACATGAGAGATACAACACATTTACATAATATAATTATCTATGGAGATAGATCTAAGTGATTAGTTGGACTAAGCCAAAGTACATGGAATCTTGAGGAAACACGATGTGCAGGACGCGAAAGGAGTTCATGCTTAATATGACATGACATTGAGCGACGATAATGTCCTAGTTCTACTATTGAGCTAGAGGTTATGAGTCATGTCCTACATGCATTTGCTATGGTATCAATCATATATTCCATGACATATACCAGATCTGATAACTGGTATGCCTTGAGCATGACAAGTCATATTAGATCAATTTGGCAAGAATCAAGAAATCAAGATCAAGAACATTTCAAAGTGGCCTAAGAGGATAAAAGAAAGGATCTTTTCATCATGGAAGAGATCATTGTAAAGATTACATTGATGCTAACTTCCATACCGATAGAGATGATTTTGTTTGCAGTCGGAATTCGTGCTTTACTGAATGGTGAAGTATTAGCGTGGAAAAGTATCAAGTTGTACACCATATTGAATTTAACATACTTAGAGTACATATTGCAGTTGGTTAAAATTGCATAGAAAACAATTTGACTAAAAGAGATTCATTAGTGACACCATTGTTGAAACTTAATCATTGATGGTCCTTTTGGAGACTCTTGTGACTATAAGGGTGAACTTACCTCGAGTATGGATCCCAAGTCATACAAGCTCACATGACACATACTCAGTAAGTACCATTACAATTGATATGTGTTTCAATGTAAAGACATCACTCAATAATTCATATCGAAAGATATCTTGTCGATCTATTCTCTAAGCCAATATCAATGACTAAGTCTAACATTCAGAAAAAGTAGAGGCATTAAACTTGAGAACTTAAGCAGTAGATGTTTTAATTTGATTTGGCGATTATTAGGTAGAGATCTAAATGTATCATGGAGATCAACATTTCAATTAGCTTATTATTGTGTTCTCCTTTTGCATGTTTGGAAGCCACTTCCTAAGTATTAATTTACTCAAAATTCCATAGTCGGTCATACTCTTGGAAGTAAGTAGTGATTTAAGACTATAATGCGTATTAGTGATTTTCCATAGTGACTAGATATAACATAGAGATTGCGCTGATACTCATGAGTACTTAATAGAGATTTAAGTGTTACACCAACCCACTCTTAGAGATTACTTCATGGATACAGTCACAAGTAATTCTAAGACAATAATATCTTCTATTCTTCAAACCTAGATACATGTGGGATTTTGCTCTATGATTATGTTATGCATTTGTTTACCCCAAAACTATATCTACGGGATGAATCTTGATTAGATCAAGAGTTCGGTGGTTGCGTTGGATGACTAACTATTTGTTGATAATTGGAGAAGTATTGGTCCTCATATAGTTGATGACTTCCAAGTGAGAAACTGTTGGAATGAGTGTCCAAGGTCATTAACTATTGGTAAAATTTATAATAATGATAGGGTCCTTTTGGGTTGCCCTCAAGACCCAAAGTGAGGAGAATAAATAAAGGAGAAATTGGTTTATTAAGTATTCAGGTTAATAATTTATAATTTGGGAATTAATTAATAGTTTAACTAGTTGAAGGTTTGAATATTCATTATCGATAGTTGGTTAATCATGAATGTTCCAGAACCCTTATGGAATTAGGGTTGGATGAAAATCACTCCATCCCACATGAATTTTTTTCTAGGCCTCCTATCCCACATGGGAAGGAGTACAAAACCTAGGAAGGCATCCAAGGCTATAAATAGGACCTTAGGGATTTCATTCTTCCTTGCACATTGGCTTGAAGTTTAGCCAATCCTTCCCCCCCCCCCATAGGTATGATGTCTAACCATCTTAGGGTTTGTGAAATTGACCGTTCTCTTTGTTATTTTTATTCCATTCTTTGGTGTAATTAGGTGTGATACCATTAGAGGGATTTTGGTTTGGGTCCTCTCATCCAAGCAACTCTGTATAGGATAAGATCTCAAGCAAGGAGATCGAGGGCTACATAAGACGTATGTTTTTATTCCTTATGTTTTTATCTTTCATAGGGTAGCTATAACTAGTATGAAGCCATAGATCCTAGGGTTCATGTACAGTTAGGTGTATCATAATTTTATTTTTCCGCTACCTAGTTTAAGTGTATTTCATGCATAGAACACCCAACAACACCAACTAACAAGGCTTCAAAGACACCTCATGAGATGTGGGGTGGAAAAGTTCCATCACTTAATCACATTAAGTTATGGGGTTATGAGGTTTTCGTTGACGGGTTTTGATACAAAATATAAGTTTGTTTTTCACAAAAAGCGCAACGGAAAACTTTGAAAATAACAAGTTTATTTTTAGCTTATAACAAAACCAAACCATCAAGAATCCATTTATAGAGGTTAGAATGAAATAAAAATAGCCAAAGAGTTTTTAGAATGATAAACTTTAAATCCTTTTAACCCACTTGGTTTTGGGTGTTGATGAATATAACAAAAAATCAAAGAATATGATTTTATCTATGTGTATTCACCATCAAGAGTAAGGCGCTTGGAATGCCAGTTCCTTCTTGTATAAAGTACTTCTTAAGCCTTTAAGTGCTTAAGTCAAATACACACTAAAGGAGAATCATTTTAAGCCACCAAATACTTGAATAATCTTCAAAAGAAAGCAAGAGAAGGAGCTCCATGCTACTTACGGTTTTGGTGAAGAATAAAGAGGAAGAATAGATTGTTTCACTAGCCAAAAACGCAATGTAACGCCCGGGTTAACTATTGTACATCTTTTTGAAGTAATAAAGATGAAATATTTGAATTCTATGTGAATTATGTGTATTTGTGTGCTTATTACTTAATTATAAAGATATAATTAATAAAGGATAAAAAAACCATCAAAATTAAAGTGTGAGATAAGCCCGATATCTTTACATAAAGTTGTAGTGGTCGAAACAAGGATTCCGGGGATATAAAGAACGCTGAAATCCGAGTTATCACGAAGATGCATGTTATGACCCGTTGAAATTTCGTGCCGGAACCGGCACGATACCGGGAAGCGTAAATAGTGAATTTACGACAGAGCAAGATTTAGCCATAGCGATCTAAATGAAAGTCGTAGAATACGTTAAACCGAGATCGTCCATAAAAAGAACGCTCAAATCTGACTTCGTATGATGAAGTTATGATTTTTCGAAGTTTCGAATTAGCAGTGTACAACCCGAAATTCGAATATTAGATCGAGTGGTTTTTAGCCGACACGACCTAAACAAGAATCGAAGATCTCGTTAAGAGTAGTGTAACAAGAAAAAGTGGGGCAAAAACGGACGTCAAATGAAGAAGTTATGAGAATTTAACGGACCAATCCTGTCCCGGCCTGTTAATAATGTAACTTTTAAAATAAAGACAAAATTAGCCGATAGACTCTAAATGAAAGTTGTAGAGTACGTTCCCGCCTTCGCGTGGATATAAAGAACGTCAAAAATGGAGCTCGTACGCGAAAGTTACGGATTTTTAAAGTTGAAGAATTAAATTGCGATACCTGATGAAGAATCGATGACATGGTAGTGATCTAGACTGTCCATCGCAGATCAGAGGTCGCCTCGGATTCAGACACGTCGCCTTCGCAGTATGCCCTGCATCCGAAGAAGTTACGCCCCGTGTAGCTCCGGTCTGATCCATCCGATGGTGTGAGACAGTTGGCTTCGGCTGGCATTCTTATCCGAAGCGTACGCCCAGCATTCCGAGAGGCTTCGCCCCCTATAAATACCTGCGAGGGTCTCTAAATTTTTCACACCATTCTCTTTCTCTCTCAAAATTACTTTCTCTATTTAGGGTTTTGAGCCCTCCCCTAAGCCTAGGTGATCCCCTAGCACCCTAAGGAAGCCCCGAGGCTCCCGGAGTCCCGAGAAAAATGGGTCTTTCGGTATCGGAAACGCTGCTCCGAGCAAAGCCCGATTTTCTTTAAAATCCACTATAAGTATGCTACGCTTACGCAATTTTTAATATAACTTTAAAATAATTATAGTAATGTTATTTTGTCCTTAAAATAATTATTTGGGCTATTATTATGAGTTATATTGAGTGTTATTTAACGCTTATATAATAGTAATAATAGTCAGACTAATAATTTGTCGCGGTTATCGTTAGATTAAACCCTAGTGGTATTGATATTAGGTTTATCGAAGGAAAATTGTTTTAAGAGTATCGAAATGTTGTCCGAGTGCTGAGTCACCACCTTTCAGGTGAGTGCATAGTTACTTTCAGCTTACACATAGATATGAAGTATTTTATATAAATTACGTATTGTGTGTGCATATTATTTGTATACTTGCTATCTATGCTGGATGAACGATTTCATGTACGTTTTAAATGATTTAAACTATATATGTATTTTATATCTACAAAATGTGTTGGGTAAAACATGGGTAGATGTAATAGTTGTTGTGTGATAAAATAAAATAGTGAGAGGCCTCGTTATAGATGTTATTGATGATCCAGTCATCTAGCGGAGTATAGATGACGACCACAGACTATTCTAGACAGTCTAGTGGAACGCTAAAAGGCTCGCAACCTGTAGGTGTTTATTTGAACTGTGTGCTCACCAGGTGTACTCCATCCCCCACATGGTTGCCTTTAGGACATTTATTGCTGAGGAATCCCCTTAGCAGTAGTGCCTATCCTGATGATAGTCCTTAGACTAGGTCCCTTGTGTTAGATGTTTTAGGGACGTAAAGTGAGGATAACAGGAACGGGTAATCAGGTTTGTTTGGTTTGATAAAGTTAATAAACTTATTTATTGTGGGTTGAAAACCCTATGTGCTCACCTGGCTCCCAAGCCTAACCCACTCAGTTTCTTGTATTACAGGTAGTGGTTCATGAGCATAGATGTGTTGTCTTGGGATGAGAGATTAAAGGATTTTAGGCCTGTAAATATGGAATAATGTAGTAAGGCCTATGTTGTATTATTTATGCTTATGATCTGTATCGAACATGATATACCGAGTCTTTTTAATGAAATACATTTCTATGGAAATGCTTTTGATAAATCTTTATCATATTTTGTTTTGGGACAAATTCTGCACACTTTTATTTAAAATGTTACTCTGATCTTTAAACAAAGCATAAACAAAATCGGTCTTTTCTGGCTGTGAAAATGGGGATTCACAGTTGGTATCAGAGCATTAGTTTAAGCGAACTAGGAATTTTTAGGATTTCCAGACTTAAACTTAGAATGCTAATCAATGATTGTGAGGTGTGACCACTAGCTTATTTCAGGAATTATGCCTAAAATGTTTTTATGTGCTAAATGCTTTGTGCCTTATATGCTATTATTTATTCGGATCTATGGTCTGTTACCGACCAGATCTGGAAACCTTATGTGTTTAGGATTCTAAACATACGACTACGACATTAGAACTAACATGTAAACATTTCGGAGAGATAAGGATGATTTGAACATCAGTCCTAAATAAAGATCTAAATTCACCTTATTTGGTGTATAGATCAAGATGGTAAGGACCTGTAGCGGAAACGTGAATGCAAATGGGAACAGAAACCAACCCCCAGTGATTGAGCAAATACCGGTTGTGGTAGCCGCTGCTGAGCCAATAACGATGGTCGGAGTGCGAGAAATGATCCAGGAGATGTTGGATCGTCAAATGGAGGAAACCAGACGTTTGCTCCAGAAAAGTCGAGAGGAAGCGACCATACAGATCGAACAGCACGAGTTGAACGAAGGGCAGACTGAGGAGGGGAAACTACAGTGGAACCGTTGGTCAAGTCAACCCACCAATAGTTCGACAAAACAACCAAGATGACGGAGTCGAGAGGAATGGATGCAAGTACAAGGATTTTCTGACTTGCAAGCCATCGACTTTCACTGGAAAGGAAGATCCGATCGGGGTCATGGATTGGATCTCGGAGATGGAGTTAGCTTTCATGACGTGCGATTGCAGAGGAAAACTACAGACCACGTTTGCAGTGCGTCAGTTTCGAGGAGGTGTTGTACGTTGGTGGAATACCTTGGGGAAGACTTTAAGCCCCAACAATCCCCTGCAACTGACATCGGCAGTATTTCTGGTGCAATTCAAACAAAAGTACTGCTCAGCTTAAAACCTGCTCGAGCTAGAGAACCAGTTCCTAACCCTGAAGAAAGGAAGCATGTCAATCGATGAATACACGAACAACTTCACAGAAAATATGGAGTTTGCCTTGCGTCTTGTTCCGGATGAGCTGACGAAAATCGATAAGTATGCAAAGAACTTCCATGGGAGTACGCGGTGCCAGTGCGTCAGGCACATACTCTGGAGGCCGCTATCTGGGCTGCCAAGTCTATGGAGGATATGATTAAGGGAAGAGCTGCCATCAAGGTTGAGGTTGGCGAAAACAGGAAATTTAAAGGGTCTGCTAAACCCAACAACAAGAAGAGCAAGTTCGGTTCAA
Source organism: Lactuca serriola (assembly GCF_051521515.1). NCBI lineage: Eukaryota > Viridiplantae > Streptophyta > Magnoliopsida > Asterales > Asteraceae > Lactuca > Lactuca serriola. The sequence continues at coordinate 161,607,714 of NC_136414.1, read as the reverse complement.
AGAAGTTCGGGGAGGAGGAAATGAATTGAAATGGTGCGAGAAGTGCAAGAAGAAGCACTCGGGAAAATGTAGCGAGGAAGTAACCTGCTACAAGTGTGGGAAAACGAGGCACTATGCCAATGAGTGCACCATCAACAAGAGGGTGTGCTACGAGTGCCGTGAAGAAGGGCATATTGCTATGGATTTCCCAAAGAAGAAAGATCTGGGAAGGGCCAACATTCCACCGCAGTCGAAGGTGAGAGCCTTCCAGATGACGCTCGAGGCTGCAAAGGAGGCAGCAGACGTCGCTTCAGGTACCTTTCTTGTAAATGGTTTGCCTGCCAATATACTATTTGATTCCAGAGCCTACTACTCCTTTGTGTCATGTAAATTTGGTGGGAAACTAGCATTACCTGTAGAAAAACTTGATAATGCCCTGATTGTAGAGTTGCCAGTGGCAAGTTCGTACCTGTTAGTAATCGTATTAAGAACGTAGTCATCGACCTAAGCGGAAATGAATTCCACGAAGAACTATTACCCATAGAGTTAAACGGTTTCGACATCGTTTTGGGGATGGATTGGCTTAGCGCCAACGATGCCGAGATATTATGCCGAAAGAAGATAGTTAGGGTAAATCTTCATGGAAAGGAGCCATTTATGGTGTACGGGGACAAACATAGAGTGAATTCTGGAATCATCTCCCTGATGAAAGCCAGAAAATGTTTATCCAAAGGATGTGCATCATATTTGGCATTTGTGATTGATGCTAAGAAGGAAAAGAAGGAGGTGCAGAATATACCGGTCGTATGTGACTATCCGAAAGCCTTTCCCGAAGATCTTCCCCGATTACCAAATGATAGGCAAGTGGAGTTTCGGATGGACTTGTTACCATGTACAACACCGATAGCAAAGGCACCTTACCGATTAGCACCAACGGAGATGAAGGAGCTTATGACGCAACTTCAGGACCTGTTGGACAACGATTTCATTCGACCTAGTTCATCACCCTGGGGAGCTCCAGTGTTATTCGTGAAAAAGGACGGAAGCATGAGAATGTGTATAGACTACCGAGAGCTGAACAAGGCAACAGTGAAGAACAAGTATCCATTGCTGAGGATTGACGACCTATTCGATCAACTGCAAGGTTCGAGATACTTCTCAAAGATCAATCTTAGGTCAGGATATCATCAGCTGAAAGTGAGAGATCCAGATATCGAGAATATTGCATTCAGAACGAGCTATGGACACTACGAGTTCTTGGTTATGTCGTTTGGACTAACCAATGCTCCAGCAGCATTCATGGATTTGATGAATAGAGTTTGTAAACCATTCCTCGATAAATCCGTGATAGTGTTCATCGACGACATTCTGATCTAATCGAAAAGCCAAGAGGAGCATGGCAAGCATCTACGGGAAGTGTTGGAAGTGTTCAAGAATGAGAAGCTTTACGCTAAGCTCTCCAAATGCGACTTTTGGATACGAGAAGTCCAGTTCTTGGGTCACGTGGTTAACCAAGAATGGATAATGGTTGTGTTGGATTAATGTCTAAGTCCATAACTATATTTGGTATGTACTTGACCCAACCCGGCATGGTCCATTTGGGTTGCACTTCACCGACACAATTTATATGGATAATCTTTTGAGAATAGTATGTTTTGATTAATATTAATATATTATAAGTTCTAATATATTAATATGGAATCATATTATTTAATTATTATTGATCAAGAATTAATTCATAATTAATTAAGTGATCAAAAGGAACTAATTAAATATGGACTCTTATATATATGGAATGGGCCAAGTTCATTTAGGTTGGGCTAAGCTTTCATGGATAGTCCATGGAGTGTTTAACCCATGGATCCTAGGAAATGAAACGTCATCGATATTAGGGTTTAACCCTAATCCTCCATACTATATAAAGATGTCCTTGGTTGGTGAAATTGGCACTAGTGTGGATACACTAAGAGGGCTAGCCAATTTCACTAGAGAGAACCAAGTATCCATATTCTCTAAAGTCTTCCAAGGTGTTTTGGTGATTTGTGATTCCATTTGAGGCTTCCACACTACTGGGGCTAAGCTCTTAAAGCTTGAAGACATCAAGCTACATCAAAAGGTATGTCATCTAACTAGTACTTTGTAGAATAAGAACTTCATAACATGCTAGTTAGGATTAAAGCCTTGGAAAGTTCTTATTTGCATGTATAATAGAGAAAACATAGATCCAAGGTTTATAGGGTTGCATGTACACCATAGGAGTGTTAGAATGCTCAAAACCCAACAGTGGTATCAGAGCCTAGGATTGTTTTCTTGTTATACTTGCAAAACTGCTTAAAAAATCGAAATTGTTGCTGTCTGATCATCAGACTCGGCGAGTCCATCAGGAGACTTGGCGAGTCCATGCCTTAAAAGTGATCAAATCGATCCAACTCGCCGAGTTGGTTCATGCACTCGACGAGTTGGACCCCCAGACAGCATAAATTCGACTTTTTTGGCTGGAATTGGACTAGGAACATTACCCTAAGATGTTTTTGAACTTATAAACTTGTTTTTGATGTGGTAATGTTCATGCTAATCCAATTTCAAAGATAATTGTCAATAGATTCATGTTTTGTATTAGTTTAAGGTTTAGACTAATTACATGAAAAGTTTGATTTGAATTATCTTGTGCTTATGAGTTGCTTAGATTAATAGAAAAGTTGAGTGAAATAGTTGTTTTCAATCCAAATTAATCTAAGAGTTGATTCTAAAATGTGTTTTTGTAACTTGTCCTCAAGTTATATGAAAAGTCACATTTAAGTTTCATAAAACTCATAATAGTTGGCAAAGGTTACAAAATGAAGAGTCTAGTTCTAATTAAATGGGTTTATGACTTCATAACTTGTCCTCAAGTTATGGAGGACCAAGAGTCTCTTCATTAAATAATAAATTTAAAAAAAAAGGTGTAACCTTAATTAGTTCCATAAGTTATAAAATAAAGAAAAGTTAATTCTTTTATTAGTTTAAAGTTTTCCATAACTTGTCCTCAAGTTATGGAACTTGAAGAGTTTTTGGATTAAAACTACTTTAAACACATAAATCATGGAATTAATTAGTTTTGAATAGTTTCAAAACTTGCCCTCAAGTTTTGGAATTTGTAAAGTTTTCTCTTATGAATACTTTAATTCCAAGTTAGCCCTTAGAATTTTAAAAGTTAAAATTCAACCCTTATACTTTATAATATTATAAGTTAATAATATATATATATATATATATATATATATATATATATATATATATATATATATATATATATGTATGTATAAGAGTAAAGTCAGTCTTACCGCTAGTACGCCTCATTCATGAAGTCGGTCTATAAGGTGGGTATAAGGTTTTTGCCTATAAAATGGAGACTTAATGGGTGTCCACTCTCACCCACCGCTTGCTTGACTGGTGGAGGGTCATTAGCCGAACGGGTAGGACAATGACTTTAAATTCTCATTAAAAGTATAATGATTATTATAAAGTAACTAAATATTTTTTTATTTAATTCCCAATCTTAGTTACTTTAGGAAAAATGTGAATTTGGTGCTAGCCCATGGAATTCACACTTTGTACCTTACCAAGTCGTTGGTGGAGCGTGTGTGGTTAACCGGAACACTAACTTGGACTAGTAAGGATCACGAAGGGTGACTTAATGTTTGTCATAGATCAATGGAGCGTGTGTGGTTAATAGGCACATTGATTAGGTGATAATATTAAGGGTACCAAGTGAATTGGTATGGTTATTCACACCTTGTTTTGTGATCCTCGGCATCCCAGTCACAAAATTTGAGAGGGCACACTCGAGATTGAAACATGCCATTGAATAGTTCAATGGATCTCAATATATCTAGGAGTTTCAAAACCAATTAAAACCTAATAATACATTTCGTTTATCTTGGTGGAAATTGGTGAATCGTCATTCACCTAACTTCAAATATTTTATAGCTTGGATTACGGCATCCCTCTTCTAAGTTATAAAATAGTTTGTTGGGTCCTAGCCTTAATATTTCATATTGGGTGTTATATTAAGGACTTAAGATCAACTATCTTGAATATCTCCCAAAAGATGTCTGGTTTAGACATTTATGATCTTCCTAAATCTCTTGAAACAAGCTTTCCTAAATGAAGATGATGTCCCATGGAAATCATACTTCTTTCACCTCCTCCAATTATTCTCCCTAACCCACAAGTTCAAGGTCACTCAAGCCCTACTGGCACGGCAAGGTCTAGGTGTGGTCACGTCTTGGAGATGTAGTCACATATTGACAAGCCGGGAGAGTTGGGTGTCAAAGTCTTGAGAAAGTTGGTGGTTCAATCACTTTCTAAGTCACATAGTGAGTTCCTTTGGGACACCTATGAAACAGACTATGACAAGACCCTTAATGATCTTATCTATTTGCTAAGATCAACTTCCTAAAACTTTATGGACATTGACAATGATGACATTGGATATCCAGTAAAGCTCTCTCTTCCCAATGGAAAGGGATCGGCCATAGTCAACTCGGTTGACCAAATGGTAAAGAGAAAAGCTAAGTCTGTGATAGTCCCGTGTACCATTATCAAAGGGTCCATATGTTTATATTGCCAAAGGAAGGGACATTGGTCGCGAAGCTGCCAAATTTACCTAAGGATGTTAAAGTCAATAAGTTTGACTCTACTTCAGGTAAAGTCCACTATCTAACTCTGTTAAGTTTTGATTCTGAGATTCCTGATACATGATGTGACTGGGTCACATGGTGATGTTTTAAGAATCAAAGAAAGGTGAAGAAACTTAAAGAAAGAATATGTTGAATCTGATGGCGTAGATGGATTTCTATCGCATAGTTTGAAGATCGGATTCTTGAGCTACTTCTTAGGAGTTATGAGATATTGCTTAGGAGTAGATAACAACAAGTTTTCATATGGATTGTAAGGATAAGTTTTTCCGCAAAGTTTTAAAATAAAAGAAAATTTTTGATTTTATTTATTTTAAAATATCCTTACAATGGCATTTGAGGAAAAATTGTTGCTTATATGATTCCATTAATAGCAAGAGTGGAAATATGAAACTGATTCTTTCATTTGTGGTAATGTCTAAATTTACCAAATAAGGAAAGATTCTCATCACCCAAGTTTCAATTGGACCGGAACTTGGAATCATGCAAGTTGTATAGCATGATGAATGAGAACTTTCAGGTATTGGAAAATTAAGACTAATTACTTGTTCACATGGATGTGTGAGTCAAGTGAAGGACTAAGGGATCGAGTACACATTCTTGTGCACTGGTCAAGTCCACCACAAAAGATTGATAAAATTATTCGTCATAGTTTACAAAAGCTCAGTAAATATGATTATACTTACAAGCCTAAGTGTAACTCTGAGACATTGGAAAAAGGTTCCAATGTATGACAGAGCGAATAAGAAGAATCAAATTAGGCAGAAGGATAAAAGTTTCTCAAATCTGAAAAGATGGGAGAGTACTTTAGTATCAGTTTTGTGATCATCTTAATGATTAAGAAACCATAGCACAATTAGTTCTCTAAGGAAATGTTAGTGCATTCTTATGACTAAGAAGAGGGATCTTGAATTGTTGAAATGGTTAAATCAAGAAGATGAGTCATACTTCGTTCCAATACAAGTCTTAGAGTCATACTCCAAGATTGTAACTTGAGTGACATGTCTTAAAGAAGGTTTAAAACACTTGTGAAATGTAAGAGTAAAAGTTTTCTACTCTTGTACATTTGAAATTGGTAAGTTGTGATGTTTTGGATAAAACAAAGACCAACTTAGGCCAATTATGTGAAGTGTTTGTCTTGATTAGAATCCACACTATCTCTTGGATATTTGACAAGGGAGTCTTATAGGTCAAGAGGACAGTGGGAGTCTTAAAGGTCTTGAAAGTCTCAAGAACTAATCAAGAATAAAACCTGAAGTTCTTCTCTAGCACACAACTTGCGGTTTATAACCTATCGTGTTGACATATTCTGTGCCCATTCCAGTTAAAGTTGGATTTGCATATGAGTTCTTAGAGTTCTCAATTTGTTGCACAACAACTTGGAAGCACTGGCAGGCCCTTGAGCTGCCAGGTGGCAAGAAATTAAGATTGAGTTCAGTCCATATGAGTTTGTATTTGTCATTATCCTTGTCTTGTGACTACGGTTTTGACAATTCACATGGATAAGAACACATACACCATTAAATCTAAGTGTCATAAGGTTTCTCTCCGATTCATGAAAATGATGGTGAGGAAACACTTTCACTAAGTAGATTTTAGCTAGATAGCAATTGTGATATTTGCATTCTCAAAGTCGTTAGTGGAGTGTGTGTGGTTTACCGGCACACTAACCTGGACTTGTGAGAAGTGGCAAAAAGGTCTAACCATTATGATTAAGGCATCCCTCTTCATAATTGTTTAGACACACAAGTGTGCTATCTAAGGGAAGGTGTATGATTTTGATAAAGTTTTATCAATCTAGTATCAGAAATCTGAACTTTGGTAAGAAAGTCAGCTGATTTCTGAGTACATGTCAAAGCTAGTGGGAGCATAAGTGTTATGCCAATAATCATCATGTTAGTGGGAGCATGATAATTATGATAAAGTATTGCAAGTTAGCAATGTTAATTATAGAAAACAAAAGGTTTCAATTGGGAAAGAGTTGTTTTGCTATAATTAAGGGAGAGGAAATTATACTTCATCTCAAATCTATAAGCTTAGATCGTGAGGTTTTAATCATTTAGTCAAGGATATATATATGAATTTCATGTTGGAATGACTCAACATAAGGAAATTCTGTATATGGGTCCATTATTTGCGTTCTAAAATTCGATTATGATTACGGCATCCCTTTTCATAATCTGAATTATGAGAACTTGGCAAATTGAAATGGAAATGTTATAGCAAAAGACTGGTTTAGTCTTTATGTGAGACATCATGAATCGATTCCCATATACTTCGGATATAGGATCGATTACATGTGCTATATTCATCCTTTCTAAAATTTTCCAAATGCCTGGGGCATTAAGAAGGGAAAAGGTTTAGAACTGGATATGACTAAAATGATTAAACAATTGTCGAGGACAATCTAAGTTTTACCAAAGATTGGGTGCTCAAGGACAGTTGGAAGTATAGTGATAATTTTGAAAGGACCATATTGACATAATCTGTAAGGAGGCAACTCCTATTCAGAAGTGATAGTCAAAATGGAATATGGAAATGTTTCAAAGTTAGAAATTATTCAATCTGTGTAAGATTAGGAAACTTAATGCAAGAAGGATGTTTCCAAGGAGCTGATCTCCTTTGGAATACTCTGTAATGATTGTTGTCAAGTCTTTCTGACTTTGTGCATAATCATTACAAGAGGATCAATGCATATAAGTTTAGAATCTAACAGATTTCAGTAAATGGCATGAATTTGGAATTCTTGCATTTGCAGTAAGGATTTGGGGGTGTGAAAAGAGAATCATTGGAGTTATGTTCAATTGATTTATATCACAAAGTAAAGATCATAGACAAACATAGTATGCATACTTGGTGTGTGGCATGACTAGTGTTTAGAAAACATAGTGTACATGCTTGGAGCATGGGACAACTATTGTTTTAAATTCAAGAATAAAGTTGATATCTGAAACAGTATACAATGAATAATGTGTAATCATATGGTGATGAATAAAATGTGTTTTATTTATGTTCATAGGTTTTGATACCATATTGGATTCTATTATTATTGTGTTTCACTTTGCATGTTTTGACTTCCCGAATAAACTGGGTTATTCTTCTGGAATGACTAAGTTATTCAAACCATCCACAGTCGGTCATATGTTGGAAGTAGATATGAATTAAGACTGTCATGGGTTGGCTTGTAGAGGTCTAAGGTGTTGGACAAAGGGCTACAACACTCATGAGTGCTCATAAGTTTTGAGTATTGGATTCAACCCGTGCTCATTGGAATCACTTCATGGATTTTATCACAAGTGATCATGAGACGATAATATCTTATATTCTTCAAACCTAGAGATATGAGTTGTTACTATGAGTTGGTTGTACATTGATTGCACGAAAACACATTTGGTAACTCGGTGCTATAAAACGTGCCTTTGTGTATGATTCAACAAGTAGTAGAACAAGCCATATGAGTCGAAGTTTATTCATTCCTTTTATCTTCGGGATAAAAGCGATATCTGTGGGCCCCTCGATGATTTGATGATGACAAATGGAAGTGCTCGGCCGGGCCAGGAATGATTTGATTTGTTCAATTAGTCAGTCGTCATAAATCGGAAATCGGGAAACAACAAATGGACAGAGAGATTGATTATAATCCATGTCTCAGTCCATATGATATCTAGAATGGAGGAATATATGATCCCTTATCTAATGGACAAGTTCGTTGACAAGATCAGAGTTCGACAGCAGCTTTAAGAGCTACGATTGCTAGTTAGGTTTGAAGTCAAACGCAATAATAGTTTTAGACTTATCCAAGTGGGAGACTGTTGGATTAATGTCTAAGTCCATAACTATATTTGGTATGTACTTAACCCGACCCGGCATGGTCCATTTGGGTTGCACTTCACCGACACAATTTATATGGATAATCTTTTGAGAATAGTATGTTTTGATTAATATTAATATATTATAAGTTCTAATATATTAATATGGAATCATATTATTTAATTAGTATTGATCAAGAATTAATTTATAATTAATTAAGTGATCAAAAGGAACTAATTAAATATGGACTCTTATATATATGGAATGGGCCAAGTTCATTTAGGTTGGGCTAAGCTTTCATGGATAGTCCATGGAGTGTTTAACCCATGGATCCTAGGAAATGAAAGGTCATGGGTATTAGGGTTTAACCCTAATCCTCCATACTATATAAAGATGTCCTTGGTGAAATTGGCACTAGTGTGGATACACTAAGAGGGCTAGCCAATTTCACTAGAGAGAACCAAGTATCCATATTCTCTAAAGTCTTCCAAGGTGTTTTGGTGATTTGTGATTCCATTTGAGGCTTCCACACTACTGGGGCTAAGCTCTTAAAGCTTGAAGACATCAAGCTACATCAAAAGGTATGTCATCTAACTAGTACTTTGTAGAATAAAAACTTCATAACATGCTAGTTAGGATTAAAGCCTTGGAAAGTTCTTATTTGCATGTATAATAGAGAAAACATAGATCCAAGTTTTATAGGGTTGCATGTACACCATAGGAGTGTTAGAATGCTCAAAACCCAACAGGTTGACCCCGCAAAGATCGAGGCTGTGATGAAGTAGGAACGTCCGAAAAGTCCCATAGAGATTCGAAGCTTTCTAGGATTAGCCGGATATTACTAACGATTTATCCAAGGCTTTTCTTCGATAGCTGCACCATTGACAGCTTTGACCCACAAAGGAGCGACATATACTTGGAGTGAGAAACACGATGAGGCATTCGAGAAGCTAAAGATGAAGTTATGTGAAGCACCGATACTTTCTCTACCTGATGGAGTTGAAGACTTTGCGGTTTACAGTGACGCATCTGGAGTCGGGTTGGGTTGTGTTCTGACCCAAAGAGAAAAGGTGATAGCATATGCCTCTCGACAATTGAAAGAGCACGAAAAGAACTACCCTACTCATGATCTAGAGTTGGCAGCGGTAGTATTTGACTTAAAGATATGGAGGCATTACCTCTATGGCACGAAGTGCAAGCTTTTTACTGATCATAAGAGTCTCCAGTATCTCTTTAATCAGAAAGAATTGAACATGAGGCAACGACGCTGGCTAGAGTTACTCAAGGACTACGACTGTGAGATACTTTACCACCTCGGTAAAGCAAATGTTGTCGCTGATGCTCTCAGTCGGAAAGTCAACCTTGAAATGAAAAGGCCAAGAGCGTTGAGAATTGAAGTCGTCTCGACGATTGTGGAAAGTATCAGGAAAACTCAAGAAGAAGCTTTAGAGAAGAATGACCGAAAGGAAGAACGTTTGGGAAAAACGTTATTGTTCGGTACAAACAGTCGAGGACTGAAGGTATTCCAAGATCGGATTTGGGTACCTCAGACGGGAGGAATAAGAGATCTTTTGATGGAAGAAGCACACAAGACCATGTACTCGATTCATCCCGGTAGCACTAACATGTATAGGGACCTAAAACCCTACTACTGGTGGCCGACGATGAAACTCGATGTTGCGAAGTATGTGGCCGAGTGTGTGACATGTGCAAGAGTTAAGGCACAATATCATAAACCGTATGGGAGTTTACAACCTTTACCTGTACCCATGGGTAAATGAGAAGACATCACAATGGATTTTGTGACTAAACTGTCCAGGACAAAGAACGGTCACGACATGATTTGGGTAGTCATGGATCGTTTCACTAAGAGTGCACACTTCATAGCAGCGAACGATAAATGGTCTATGGATAAGCTCGCAAATGCTTACATGAAAAAGATAGTAAGACTTCACGGTGTTCCTCTTACGATTGTATCAGATCGTGATAGCCATTTCACGTCAAGGTTTTGGAGGAGTCTACAAGAGGAACTGGGTACAAATTTATGTCTGAGTACAGCTTACCATCCGCAGACTGATGGTCAGAGCGAAAGAACGATTCAAACACTGGAAGATCTGATGAGAGAATGTACCCTTGAGTTCCAAGGGAATTGGGATGAGCACTTACCTCCGGTAGAATTTTCCTACAACAATAGTTTTCACTCGAGCATCAAGATGGCGCCTTATCAAGAATTGTACGGACAGAAGTGTCGTATGTCGTCTTGTTGGCTTGAAGTCGGAGAGAAGCAGTTTATGGGCCCTGAGATAGTCCATGAGACTGCTGAGAAGTTGAAAGTGATTAGGGAAAAGATGTTAGCAGCTCAGGATCGTCAGAAGAGCTATGCTAACAAGAAAAGACGACCAATTACTTTTGAAGTTGGGGATTCCGTTTTGCTTAAGGTCTCACCGTGGAAGGGACTTATATGATTCGTGAAACGAGGAAAGTTGAGTCCAAGGTTTATTGGACCATTTAAAGTTCTTCAGAAGATTGGGAACCAAGCTTACAAGCTGGAATTGCCCGAAGAACTCAATGGTATTCATAACACCTTCCATGTGTGTTATCTGAGGAAATTCACAGGAGAAGTTCCCGACATAATCCCAATCTCAGAGTTAAGGATGGATGAGAATAAGAGGCTAATCGAAGAGCCTGAGGCAATTGTTGACCGTAAGACTAAGAAGTTACGACGCAAGATGGTCGACTTAGTGCTAGTCCGATGGAAACATTCGAATGGGCCGAATCCCACTTGGGAAACAGAGGATAACATGACGAGTCGCTATCCACATCTGTTTGCTGATGCATGATTCCGGGACGGAATCTTCCTTAGGGGGAGAGAATTGTAACGCCTGGGTTTTATGGCTAAGCATTTTTAGACAATGTAGTATTCTAGGTCAACTATTGTAGATCTTTTTGAAGTAATAAAGATGAAATATTTGAATTCTATGTGAATTATGTGTATTTGTGTGCTTATTACTTAATTATAAAGATATAATTAATAAAGGGTAAAAATAAGCGTCAAAATTAAAGTGTGAGATAAGCCCGATATCTTTACATAAAGTTGTAGTGGTCGAAACAAGGATTCCGGGGATATAACGAATGCCGAAATCCGAGTTATAACGAAGAAGTTATGACTCGTTGAAGTTTCGTGACGGAACCGGCACGATATCGTGAAGCGTAAATAGTGAATTTATGATAGAGCAATATTTAGCCTTAGCAATCTAAATGAAAGTGGTAGAATACGTTAAACCGAGAGCGTCCATAAAAAGAACGCCTAAATCTGAATTCGTATGAGGAAGTTATGATTTTTCGAAGTTTCGGATTAGCAGTGTACAGCCCGAAATTCGAATATTAGATCGAGTGGTTTTTAGCCAACACGACCTAAACAAGAATCGAAGATCTCATTAAGAGTAGCTTAACGAGAAAAAGATGGGCGAAAACGGACGTCGGATGAAGAAGTTATGAGAATTTAACGGACCACTCCTGTCCCGGCCTAATAATAATGTAACATATAAAATAATGACAAAATTAGCCGATGGAGTCTAAACGAAAGTTGTAGAGTACTTCCCGCCTTCGTGTGGATATAAAGAACGTCAAAAACGGAGCTCGCACGCGAAAGTTACGAATTTTTAAAGTTGAAGAATGAAATTACGAGACCTGGTGAAGAATCGATGACGTGGCTTCGGCTGGCATTCTTATCCGAGGCGTACGCCCAGCGTTCCGAGAGGCTTCGCCCCCTATAAATACCTGCGAGGGTCTCCAAATTTTTCACACCATTCTCTTTCTCTCTCAAAATTACTTTCTCTCTTTAGGGTTTTGAGCCCTCCCCTAAGCCTAGGTGATCCCCTAGCACCCTAAGGAAGCCCCGAGGCTCCCGGAGTCCCGAGAAAAATGGGTCTTTCGGTATCGGAAACGCTGCTCCGAGCAAAGCCCGATTTTCTTTAAAATCCACTATAAGTATGCTACGCTTACGCAATTTTTAATATAACTTTAAAATAATTATAGTAATGTTATTTTGTCCTTAAAATAATTATTTGGGCTATTATTATGAGTTATATTGAGTGTTATTTAACGCTTATATAATAGTAATAATAGTCAGACTAATAATTTGTCGCGGTTATCGTTAGATTAAACCCTAGTGGTATTGATATTAGGTTTATCGAAGGAAAATTGTTTTAAGAGTATCGAAATGTTGTCCGAGTGCTAAGTCACCACCTTTCAGGTGAGTGCATAGTTACTTTCAGCTTACACATAGATATGAAGTATTTTATATAAATTACGTATTGTGTGTGCATATTATTTGTATACTTGCTATCTATGCTGGATGAACGATTTCATGTACGTTTTAAATGATTTAAACTGTATATGTATTTTATATCTACAAAATGTGTTGGGTAAAACATGGGTAGATGTAATAGTTGCTGTGTGATAAAATAAAATAATGAGAGGCCTCGTTATAGATGTTATTGATGATCCAGTCATCTAGCGGAGTATAGATGACGACCACGGACTATTCTAGACAGTCTAGTGGAACGCTAAAATGCTCGCAACCTGTAGGTGTTTATTTGAACTGTGTGCTCTCCAGGTGTACTCCATCCCCTACATGGTTGCCTTAAGGACATTTATTGCTGAGGAATCCCCTTAGCAGTAGTGTCCATCCCGATGATAGTCCTTAGACTAGGTCCCTTGTGTTAGATGTTTTAGGGACGTAAATTGAGGACAATGGGAACGGGTAATCGGGTTTGTTTGGTTTGATAAAATTAATAAACTTATTTATTGTGGGTTGAAAACCCTATGTGCTCACCTGGATCCCATGCCTGACCCACTCAGTTTCTTGTATTACAGGTAGTGGCTCATGAGCATAGATGTGATGTCTTGGGATGAGAGATTAAAGGATTTTAGGCCTATAAATACGGAAAAATGTAGTAAGGCCTATGCTGTATTGTTTATGTTTATGATCTGTATCGAACATGACATCCCAAGTCTTTTTAATGAAATACATTTCTATGGAAATGCTTTTGATAAATCTTTATCATATTTTGTTTTGGGACAAATTCTGCACACTTTTATTTAAAATGTTACTCTGATTTTTAAACAAAGCATAAATAAAATCGGTCTTTTCTGGAAGTGAAAATGGGGATGTCACACGCAAGCCTCATGCATCTCTTATATGGTTCCATGCAAAGTAAGTTCAAGCGGTGTGTTGAAAGTCCACACCAATGTTTTATCACCTTCATGGGTTTAGTAGTGTAGAAACGTCGAAGCCTGATTTCGACTCGTCGGATGATGGTTGTAGCTAGCAATTGTTGGCGGGATGTCTACCCAAATAAGTCTATACAATTGATCTTATACCTAACTCTCCATGTTCCATATGGATTAATGGTTATAGAGCATAGGGATTTTACTAAAAATACAGTCTTAGTGTAGTTACAAATATAGCCCATATAGCTTAGGAAATGATCCTAGCTCCTATGGCTTTTGGAAGCAAAAATAGCTCATATAAGAAACCCATATGTTTTGGATCCTAAGAAAGTGTGTAGGCATCCTACTCCTAAACGTTCATTATAAGTTTATTGAACACCTATAATTCTTTGATGTTTAGGAATAATCTTTGATTGAAGTCTTTTAGTATGATGGATTCACAAGACATAACATATTTCCAAATGTTATTATTTATTGTGATAAAATTTGGACAGCATAACGGCTGATTTTATGACATTTTCTCGGTTTGAACCAACGTGAAACCCACAAATTTACATATAACCAATAAGATGCAAAATCATTATTATACACAATTTTATAAATAACGATTCTTAATTTCGGAAATCAATTATGCTATCGTATATGATAAATTTCATAATTTAGAAAAATGATTTATATTTTTATAATAATTATGAAAATATAATAAAATCGGTTTTAAACTCATATTTACATAACTTCATTGAATATATATATATATATATATATATATATATATATATATATATATATATATATATATATATATATATATATTTATATATATAATCTTTGATTCTTGATATTTTCAACTAATAATCTTATATTTGCTGAAACTTTGTTTTCCAACCATTTTAGGTAACATACTTTCTTTTTGTATATAAATATGTTGAATAACATTTTTGGTTATATATAAGTTCTTTTATATATTTTCAACATGTTCAAAATTATATATAACAAAGATCATAATTTTTATAAATCGCCAAATATACTTGTATAATTATAGCAAATCTACTTATGATCTTATAGTTTTTCTTAACTTTTATACTCAAATTTCACATCAAAGTATAAGCATGTCCTTTATATCATTCTACTTAAACATGTAAGATTTATTGGTGATTTATAGCATGTTATGTTGCTATTTCATAATATTTTAAACAATAAAAAAGTATGATGTATTTTTGTGTATAAAACTTGTAAGTCATCAAGACTTCAATAATCACACATGTACTATTCCCCAAATAAGAAAACCAAAAAAGTGGGGCCATAGAAACTCACCCTAGTTTCATGAGTTTAATTTGTTTGGGAAATCGGAAACTGATTTGTGTTTTCTTGTTTTTCCATTGGGGAATCTTTTGGGCATTTCACGTGCACAAGGTTGTAGATCTACACAATAGGAGTTTAGCAAACTGATTTTTACAGTCTATAGGTCACTGAAACAATGCTCACTGAAGAAATGAAGTGTCGTCGGAAAATATCGCCAGAGAAATCAATCTGATTATTTCTTTGTGTTTCAACAATCATTTTCAAGAGTTGGAAGTTGTGAAGGCAGGTAGGGGCTAGAGATGGTGCAGTTGGGATGCTTGGTGCCAAAATAGTTGAAGGAGGGAGGAGATAGCCGGTTTTCCGGTGACCTTCTTCCTAACTGTTTAGCATCAAGGAACAAGAGGGAAGGCCACATGTGGTACTGTTAGTCGGAGTAGGAAGAGGGGGAGATGGAAGGAGGGTGTGAAGTCGGCGGTTGGGAGTTGTCTTCGTCGATAGTGGTGGTGAGAGGGGTTTCTCTGGCAGATCCTCTTGGTTGCTTACTTCTTTGTTGTCAGTTGCATGGCTAAGAAAAATAACAACAACTGCTAAGGGAGGAAGGGGGTGTTTATGGAACTGGAACACGACAAGAGGATGGGTTTGTTGCCTCCTCTTTGGCTGGAAAAATAGTCTCTGGTGGAGACCTCTTCCACCCGTGAGAGAGAAAGAGAGAGAGAGAGAGAGAGAGAGAGAGAGAGAGAGAGAGAGATGAGAAGCTAGAGAGAGGCATGCAGTGAGAGCAAGAGTGGGTTCTCGTACTTCTAATTAGGGTATGGATGCATATTGGGAAAGTCTTTCATTTACTTTTGGTAGAATTTTTTGGATACAACATGAGCATGGTGTCACACCCCTAGCCAGCGGCGGAAACACCAGGCGGTGTAACTTCATCTTTGTATCATAGTTATCAAACATATATTGAATAGTACAAAAGAATTTTATAAACTATATGCCTTTATTAATGATAGAAAGTTACATTACTCTAGTTTCCTAGTAATTATTACATAGTATCCAAACTATCGCATACGTCTTAGAAGATATATGTTCCATACGAACAAAAATGATAATAGTAAAACTTACATGTTTGAGAAACATTTAGCTTATCAAGTTCTCGAAAACACATGCATTTTGAAAATACGTCAACATAAATTTGGTGAGTCCATAGGTTTTGACTCTGAGTAAAATAGTATTTTTTTTCCAAGTTCAAAAGTATAAAATATAGTTTAAAAGTGTCATTGTGACTCATACTTGGTTCCAGCATATAATATATATCCTAGGTATATTAGTTTACTTATTAAACAAGTGATATACCAAAAATCTCCATATACTTAAATCAAGGAAGGTTACTACGTATAAATCTTATTTCAATTCGATACGAGTATATATACTAGGTATTATTGTTTACTTAATGGATAAGTAGAATACCTACAAATTACTTGTACTTAGAGTATAAGTGTTTGGGAAACTTACACTTAACATTAATAGTTGTATATCGACAGAGTATAATGTTTCTAAAATTGTGCTACCATGAGTCCATAACTACTGTTATATGACATACAAGACGTCTGACTAAAAAAATCCCACCAATGGTTCCACGAAGGATTCTACCATTGATGTCATAAAAAATTTTGCTTGGGGTACCACGAAGGATTCAACCAATATAAATACACTGTGCTCTTCATCGACGTTGGATCACAATTAAAAAAAAATAAAAGGATAGTTCGTCACTCGCCAAATGTTGGGTTGTAGCTAGCAACCACGAGTAGGGTTGTCATCCCGTATAGTTTCATACACAACTTCCTCACTCACACAGGATTAGCGATTACAGGTCAGAGGATTTCCCCTATGATTTCAAATCTTAGTTAATGAATATAATAGCTCATGTAGACTTTGTCAAGTTCCTAAAGTTCTAATAGTGAAACCATATTCGTGTCTAAAACCCTAAGTTACTAGACTATGCTTTTAAACATTACTCTTAATTTCATAACACTTAGGCAGTACAACAGCTATAACTCGAAGTAAAACTAGGTTTTATCTAACATAAAACCAATAATAGCAACATACTTAACAAGTATAGAGCTCCCGAATATAACTTCAGGGCTATATTAGTAACATACCAGGTTTTATCTAATATAAAACCAATAATAACAACATACTTAACAAGTATATATAGAGCTCTTGAATATAACTTCAGGGCTATATTAGTAACATACCATGTTTTATCTAACATAAAACTAGTTATAGCAACATACTTAATGATTAGTACATAGAACTCCCGAGTATAACTTCGGGGTTATATCACACATAATATATAGAACTCCCGAGTATAACTCCGGGTCTATATTAGTAAAATCTATAATAACAACATGATAACAAGTTTAAGATAGTTGTATGATTTCAAAATATCAAATATATTCTTGGTATATATGATACAAAACAACTATATCCTGGTTAATATAACTATTTATGTTGATACGAATATACTATCATATAAACATAATATTAAACTTTATATAATATTTAGCATGCATTTTCCCCCAAAAACATTAAAAATTCTGACCGTAAAACTCACTTTAGTAGCGTGATTTGATAGAATCTAACTAGAAACGGTCAGTGGTTCATGATCGTCGGGCTCGGGACGAGGAATGCCTTCAGCAAACGAGAGAAAGGAAAGAGATTTAGGTGTAAGGAGGGTTAGGGTCGGACTTTCTATTTATAGGTTGTCTAAGGCCCTTTCACATCATGAGAAATCAATGCTCACGTTATGAGGTTGGCTGCATCACCTCGTAGACTTTCCATTTTCGTTTCTATCTTCATAAGGTGTCCAGTTGACATCTCACGTCATGAGAATACATGCTCACTTCGTGGGGCCTAAAATTATCACTCTGTAGACTTACCATCTACATTCTAGCCTTGGGAAGTATCCTGGAGCACTCTCACATCGTGAGAATACATGCTCACATCGTGAGTTAAGACAGATTAGGGTTTCTGCCTTGAAGAGCTCTCAGACAGCTACATCTTCGGAAGGTCATAGCTTTTGCATATGAGCTCCGTTTTTTACGTTCTTTATATCCACGCGTAGGTATTTCTGAGTACTACAACTTTCTTTTAGATTTCATTATATAAATCTCAATATATTTTAATTTCTTACTATTATAGAGATTTATAGTGTTAGAGTTTATCATACCATCTTCATGCGAAGTTAGATTGAGATTTGTTAAAACCTTTTGGAATTGTATGGAAGTGTACTTTGATTTATACCATAAGGTATGTACGAAATTTCATATTTGTATTAGAATTTTCCATGAACTACAAAGTAAGTTTATGATATTACTTCTTTGACATAATCACATGTGATTATTGTTGACCTATTTTGACATGTGTTACACATGGTACTTGTTTGTACCATGCATGATATCATGCATGGTGTTCACTCTCTTCAAGCCTCAATTTGTGTGCTGTCATTCCAAACTTTCAAAAAATTTCTGAAAGTCCATGTTGATTATCTCAGTCGTGGTGATTCCAAAAAGACAGACAGAATTCAATTCCGATATACAAAACTTCTAGAAATTACGTTTATAGTTTCGCGATTAATTGGTTCCGATTCGACAAATTTTACGAATTAGATTTTTCTCGAGATTAAAAATGACATAAAAAGTAAATAAGATAATAGAACATAGTATGAGCTCAAAAACAATTGATGAAGCTCGTAGATATCCCAAACGAAGCAATGCAAAGTTCGTTTCAGGAAAATCAGATAAATATTGATTTTATAACTTGAAAGGGGCGTATCTTCCTCATAAGATCTCTATTTTGGATGGTATTTATATCCATGGAGTTAGTAGAACATAGTATATTTAAATTGATTATCCATATCTCTCAAGTATACTTAATGACAAATTTTTATTTTTAGGGAATTGATTAATACTTATTTGTGAATTATTTTCCGATTGTTAACGACTGTCAACTTTGAGAAATTTTAAGGTATTCCACATGCAATTTCAAGTATAATGACTTCAATTGAACTTCGGAACAAGGATTACTAAACAATGGTCCCTTTTACAGTAATGTTCGTGGTAGTTTGACCGACGAACTTTGACCTATTTTTACCAATTGTTACAAGGTGTGAGCTTTTTTCCAAACGGCATCAGTATTTTGATTTTCGAATCACCGTTCATCCCAAACTTTATCAGTAAGGTCTTTGTGAAAGCTTCATGATTGATAAAAATTCTCTACTTTTTCTAATGTTTAAACCAAAGAAAAAGTTAATAGAACCCATTGAGCTCATTTCAAATTTAGTATCTATTAATGTTATGAATTTAGCAGTCAATTTAGGATCCGTTGAGCCAAAAATAATGTCATCAACATAAATTTGAATGACCATCAAATTTTCCCCAACCTTTTTGTGAAAGAAATTCAGATCAACCGAACCTTGTTTAAATATTTATTGTTTAAGAAAGTGAGTAAAAGTTTCATACAATTCCCTTAGAGCTTGTTTCACCATAAACTGCTTGATCAAGAATGTAGCAATGATTTTGAAAATTTTCATTTACAAACATGTATGTTGTTCAACATAAATAGTTTCTTCAAGCTCTCCATTTGGAAATGTACACTTGACATTCATTTGAAACACTTCAAAATTCTTATGTGTAACATAAGTTAAGAAAATCCAAATTGCTTCGACTCTTGCAAAAAGAGCAAACGTCTCTTCAAAGTCAATTCCTTCTTCTTGACAATAATGTTTCACAATAAGCCTTGATTTCTTTCGGATCACATTTCCTTATTTATCCATTTTGTTTCTAAAAAACTATTCCAGACCAACAACTGAAGCACCAAGAGGAGTCGGAATCAAACACCAAACTTTATTTCTTTCAAATTCATTCAATTCGGCTTGCATAGCTTCAACCCAATCAAAATGATCAAGAGAAATGTTCACCATCTTTGATTCATTCTTTGAAAAAAATGAGTGAAACAAGAAAAATTCTTGATTTGTGTTTAACAAAGCTTGTCCCTATTTTTGTTAAGCACGAGTCAAGACACTTGTAGTTGGATTTCCTATGATTTGTGTTTTTGGATGATCTTTTGTCCGTTTCAACATCGGAGGATAAGCATGGTCATATTCTGAAATAACTTCGGAATAGAATTCTTCAGTTTCAGAATAATCACCACTATCTTAATTCATCGGATTCTCCCCCTGGACATTAGCAATATTATTTGGTGTTGTGAATTATACTGTCTTTGGAATAATTTTCCCCCGCTCAACATGATATGTCGTAATAGGAAGACCCCCCCCCCTTAACAATAAGTTGAATAACAGGTTCTCTGACACCTTGATCATTTCGAGAAAGAGTTTCATTACCAAATTGAGTTTTAGAATTTAATATTAAATGCCCCCCACGACTTGTACTTAAACATCATTAAATGCTTCATCAAAAAGCTTCAACAAATCATCTCCTTGGTTATCATCAGCCTATGCTTCGAAATTAAGAGCACATTCAGGTTCATCAAATAATCGAATAAAATCTTCATCAAAGGATGTAATTCGAGAAGTATTAGAACATTGTCGAGGAAAAATCTCTTCACATGGAATCACTTCTTTTTGAAAACATTTGATGAATTTGTCATCAAATGTAACATAATAACTTTCTTCTATATTCTGAGACTTATTGTTGAGAACCATATAGGCTTTTGATGTGAGAGAATATTCCACGAAAATAGCTTCATCGGCCTTTTCATCAAATTTGTTGTGATGCTCTTTGGAATTTAAAATACAGCACCTATAACCAAACACATTAGGTTTACAATTATTCAATATCTAATATGGAGTTATTAAAAATATTTTATTAATGTAAGAACCATTTTGAGTAAAGCATGCAATTCCAATGACATCCGCCCAAAAATAAAGAGGTAAATTTGCAAACGAAAACATTGTTCTTGTAGCTTCGCAAAGAGATCGATTTTGTCTTTCAACCACTCCATTCTATTGAGGTGTGTATGGAGATGAGAAATTGTGATTGATTCTCTTATTTGTCAGAAACCCACCGAAAGCTTTGTTTTAAATTTTGAGCCATTATCACTTCTGATTTTCCTCACAGGCTTTTGGAGTTGCAGTTCAACTTGTTTCACAAAATATATCATCTTCTTAGTGGTTTTGGATTGCTTATAAAGAAAATAAACTCATGTAAATCTATAAAAATCATCAACAATAACTAGAATATATATATATATATATATATATATATATATATATATATATATATATATATATATATACCATTATTGCTTTCAATAGATGAAGAACCACACAGATCAATATGAAGCAATTCAAGAGGATCAACGATTTTAGTATTCATAATTGAAGAATGCCTTTTTCGATTTTGCTTACCCATTTCACAAGCAGAACATAAGTGTTCTTTGTCATATTTGAGTATTGGAATACCTCACAATAAATCATTAAGAACAAGTTTGTTGATGTCTTTGAAATTAAAATGTGATAACCTCTGATGCCATAACCAACTATCATTAGTAGAAGCTTTCAAAAGTAGACATATGGATGGCTTTCCTTCAATTGGTTTCATATCCAAAGGATATAATACTGCCTTTCGCTTTAAACTCAACAACATCTTATCAGACTCTATATGTCATATCTCTGAACCTCTTTCATCGAAAGAAAGTTAAGAAATGTACCTACAACAAGTTGTGCACACCAATTATGTTGTGTTGTCAGCCTTCTACATATGCTACCTTTTGTCACACCCCCAAACCAGAACGGCGGAAACGTTCGGGGGCGGAGGACGTCATATTCAGTATCATAACAGTTCATAGAAAGGAAAGTACACACCACCATACATATATAAAGGTTTTAAAAATGTTTACATCATTGTATTCATTACATGCTCAAAAGATAAATGCATAAACATCTTTCAAAAGAAGTAAATAATGCCAGCACGTTATTCACCAAAAGTTGATTTCCAAACCTGCTTAACGATTCCCTGAGAATACAAGTTATTTCAAAGAAAAAGTGTCAACAATTAAGTTGGTGAGTTCATAAGTGATTTTGAACCATTAAATGCCATTCCAAAATGAGTGTATATTTTCCAAGAAAATCCCATATTTCCTTACAAAAGTGTGAGATGCATGAGAATGTTGGTATTGAAAAACGTAGATAGTTGAACCAAGAAAATCCCTTATTTTCCTAATAGTTGTTTGTTTAATGTCCAAGACTAACATTTTGAAGCAATCCACATGCTTTAGAAGAATTTTAAACATAGATTTAAATAATAAACCTATCAGAAGATTTCAGTTTGTTAGATAATGAATAACTGTAGTAACTACTCATTCATTATTCAAAAGTACTATAATAGTTGTGTATCCGATGAGTTTTATAACCATACTAAACATAATATGCCTGTAGCGACGTTCTTCAGGCGTCGTAGCGTTATGACAAACTGTCACCCCAAAAGACGGACTGTAGCTAACAGTCAGGGCGTGGGATCATGACTTCCCGTATAGATCTATACACATTTGACACGTTCTCCGAACGGGAGACTCTGGTTATAAACAGGACTTGTAGCGATACCTTTTTATCAAAAAGGCAGTGTTTGAAGATGTACACGTCTCATGGATTCTCAACTAAGTCTGTATTAAAGTGATAGTTTTGCATGCAAAGTTTATCCTTTTTCACAATGTTTGACAAACATGAATCATAAGTTTTTAGAATATATGAAACGGTTTAGCAACGAAAGATACTTTGGAGTTACTAAATACTTTTTATAAATCTATTGCATGCAAAGTATAACAAGAGTTTTCACATAGTAGAACTAAATCGCAAGTGATTCATTTGATAAAAACGAGTAAAGTGAAATTCTATGAAATACACGATAATAACCGTATGTTTACTTGTATCCCCCCCCCTAAAAGAGTATAGAAAGCATTTAAAAATGTATTTAAAGAGTGTTTGTAGGGGTATGAACTCACCTGGAAGTTTGAAGATAGCGAGATGGAAAACCGGGCAGAGTTTCGTCTCGGGAAGCGGATCTTTCTTGGGATTCTCGGGAATCTCGGGAGTAAAATCGACCCTCGGGACTTGAGTAAAAATGACCAGGGCTTCGGGTTTGAACGGGCACGGAAAACGAGGCAAAACGCAAGGGAAATGAGAAGAAATGAGCAAGTTTTTCGGAAACCCTCGCACTTCTATTTATAGGGGGTCTGAGAAGCCTCGGTATGCGGGGCGTACGCTCGTACGCGTACGTCATGCATGAGCGAGTCCTCAACTGCCTCGGCTTCGGATGGGACGGGTCGGATGGGGCGGGTCGGATGGGGCGGGTCGGTAGCTTCGCATAGGGGCGACGTGGACGGACCGAGACCAAGGCCTTCGGGTACGCGGGGCGTACGGGGTTACGCAGCGCGTAACTCGGATGAGGACGCTGACTCCTTCTTCGCATATTACCGGATTTTTGATATAAATTTATATATAATTTATTTAATAAACTTCAAAAAATCATATCTTCTTCATACGAACTCCGTTTTCGATGGTCTTTATATCCACGCGTAGGTGAGACTACGCTCTACAACTTTCATTTAGACTCCGTTGGCAAATTCCGAAATTATTTTTATTATTTATTTATAAAATGACGTGATTAAGGAATTTCTTTAAAAATTCATAACTTCTTTATCTAACGTCGGTTTTTGCCAGACTTTTCACCGCTGAAATACCATTGTCGAGACCTTCGATTCTCGTTTAGGTCATTCCGGCCAAAAGTCGCTCGATCTCCGATTCGAGTTTTTAGCTGTCTGTTGCTAAGCCGAACTTCGAAAAATCTTAACTTCAATATACGAAGTCGGATTTGGGCGTTCTTTTTACGTACGATCATGGTTTAATGACATTTAAACATAGAGGGAATTTAAATAGAACTTTTTGGACATTTTATTATCAAAGTTAATTTTATTAACTCAAAAGTGGTTACAATACTTGACTTTTTAGGTCATTACAAAGAGTTGAAATATCGGGTTGTTACATCATCCCCCCGTTAGAGGGAATTTCGTCCCGAAATTTAATACAAATAGAAGTCTTAGGGACTGAGGAAGAGGTGCGGATACTTCTGTTGCATTTGGTCTTCCCGTTCCCATGTGAACTCGGGTCCTCTCTTAGCATTCCATCGAACCTTTACTATTGGAATGCGACTCTGTTTAGTTCGTTTAACTTCCCTATCCATGATTTCGACGAGTTCTTCCACAAAGTTAAGATTTTCATTTAGCTCGATTTCATCGAGTGGAATTACAAGTGTTTCGTCGGACAAACACTTTTTCAGGTTCGATACGTGGAATACTGGATGTACCTTGTTAAGCTCGATTGGAAGTTGGAGTTTGTAGGCCACTGGACCTACTCTCGAAATGATTTCGAAGGGTCCAATGTATCTAGGATTTAGCTTTCCACGCTTTCCAAAGCGTATCATGCCCTTCCAGGGTGAGACCTTTAGTAGTACACGGTCGCCAATCTGGAATTCCAAGGGTTTACGTCTCTTGTCGGCATAGCTCTTTTGCCTATCCCTTGAGGACTTCAGTCGTTCTCGTATTTGCACGATCTTTTCATTCGTTTCCCTGATGATCTCCGGACCAGTGAGGGTGCTATTAGGGACTAGGCCTTTTGCCAATTGCGTGTCGCCCACTTCTGTCCAGCACAGAGGTGATCTGCACTTACGGCCGTAAAGGGCTTCGAATGGAGCGGTCTTGATACTAGTATGGTAACTATTGTTATAAGAGAACTCGACCAAAGGTAAGTGAACATCCCATGCCTTACCAAAGTTGATTACACATGCTCGCAACATGTCTTCTAAGGTTTGGATCGTCCTCTCACTCTGTCCGTCAGTTTGTGGGTGGTATGCTGTACTCATGTCCAACCTTGTTCCCATGGATTTTTGCAATGATTGCCAGAATCTGGAAGTGAATCTGCTGTCTCTATCTGAGATGATGGACATCGGTACTCCATGAAGTCGTACGATCTCCCGGATGTAGGTTCTTGATAGTTTTTCCATCCTATCAGTTTCCTTGATCGGTAAGAAATGGGCTGACTTGGTTAATCTGTCGACGATTACCCAAATAGTATCTTGGCCACTCTGAGTTGGGCAGTTTGGTTATGAAGTCCATGGAAATCTGCTCCCATTTCCACTCAAGTATTTCAGGTTGTTGGAGTAGACCTGAGGGTTTCTGGTGTTCTATTTTTATTTTGGCGCAGGTTAAACACTTGCTCACATAAGTAGCAATCTCCGCTTTCATGTTTGGCCACCAGTAGAGTTGTTTGAGATCTAGATACATCTTGTCTGACCCTGGGTGTACGGAGTATGGGGTCCTGTGTGCCTCGCTCATAACTACCTCTCTGAACCCACCAAACTTGGGTGTCCAGATCCGGTTCATGAGGTAGCGTGCTCCGTCACTCTTGATTTCTAAGTTCTTGTCCATTCCCCTAAGGGCCTCACCTGTCACGTTTTCGGGTTTCAAGGCCTCTATTTGAGCTTCCTTGACTTGCGCTGACAGGTGCGAATGGATCGACATGGCTAATGACTTCACTCTTCGGACAGAGTACTCCTTTCGACTAACGGCATCGGCTACGACGTTTGCCTTTCCCGGATGATAGCGAATATCACATTCGTAGTCGTTGAGCAATTCGACCCAACGTCGTTGTCTCA
Organism: Lactuca serriola; assembly: GCF_051521515.1. Lineage (NCBI taxonomy): Eukaryota > Viridiplantae > Streptophyta > Magnoliopsida > Asterales > Asteraceae > Lactuca > Lactuca serriola. The sequence goes on along the minus strand of NC_136414.1, from coordinate 161,581,988 downwards.
TGTTTAACTCCTTCTGGTCGAAGATGTGTTGGAGGCTCTTGTGGTCTGTAAAGATAGTGCACTTGGTACCGTAAAGGTAGTGCCTCCATATTTTAAGAACGAAGACCACTGCTCCAAGTTCTAAGTCATGAGTGGTGTAATTGACCTCATGCGTTTTCAGTTGTCGTGAGGCATATGCAATTACCTTTCCCCCTCTGCATTAGCACACAGCCCGGCCATTGCTTCGAAGCGTCGCAATACACCACAAAATCTTCGGTCCCTTCCGGAAGAGAAAGGATAGGTGCACTGCAAAGGGCTTGTTTCAAAGTCTGAAACGCAGCATCTTGCTTTTCTCCCCAGTTGTAGGTCACACCTTTCTGGGTTAAAGCGGTAAGAGGCTTTGCGGTGTTGGAGAAATTCTGGATGAACCTTCGATAATAACCAGCAAGACCTAGAAACTGGCGAATTTCGGTTGGTGTGGTTGGTGCAGACCAGTTTTCGATAGCCTTGATCTTTGAGGGGTCCACGTGGATTCCTTCCTTGCTGACCACATGACCGAGGAAGTCCACCTTTCTAATCCAAAACTCACATTTTGAGAATTTTTCATAAAGTCTCTCAGTCCGTAACGTCTCTAAGACTTGTCTTAGATGTTGACTATGCTCTTCTTTATTCTTTGAATAAATGAGTATGTCGTCTATGAATACTATCACAAATTTATCCAAGAATGGACGACATACACGATTCATTAGATCCATGAATACGGCCGGGGCATTGGTTAGTCCGAACGGCATCACTACGAACTCATAATGTTCGTATCTCGTTCGGAAGGCCGTCTTGGGAACATCACTCTCCAAGACTCGCAGCTGGTGATATCTCGACCTTAGATCGATCTTGGAGAAATAGTTGGCTCCTTGGAGTTGATCGAATAAGTCGTCGATTTGGGGTAGGGGGTATCGGTTCTTGATGGTAAGTTTGTTGAGTTCTCGGTAGTCGACGCACATCCTGAACGATCCATCTTTCTTTTTCACGAACAACACGGGTGCTCCCCATGGCGAGAAGCTCGGTCTGATGAATCCTTTTCCAAGTAGTTCATTCAGTTGGCTGGATAGCTCCTGCATCTCTGCCGGGGCTAATCGATAGGGTGCCTTGGCTACTGGGGTAGCTCCGGGAACCAGATCGATTCTGAATTCGACTTGTCTTGCGGGTGGTATTCCTGGAAGGTCCTCGGGAAACACGTCGGGAAAATCGCATACGTCGGGCACATCCTTGACGTCCTGGGCTTCGCGTTTCACATCTACAACATGTGCTAAAAACGCGTGACACTCCTTGCGTAGGTACTTCTGAGCTTGGATACTGGAGATGATACTAAGAGTGGTACTAGGTTTGTCGCCCAAGACAAGGAAGGTTTCGCCGGTTGGCAGATTAAGGCGAACGGCCTTATCATAACATAAAATGTCTGCACAATGTGAACTCAGCCAATCCATGCCAATGATGACATTGAAACTCTTAATCAAGACTGGCATGAGGTTGATTTGAAAGAGATTATCGTTTAAAGTTAGGGTGCAGTTTAAATATATCTCCTTAGTGCCTTCAATTTTCCCGTTGGCCATTTCTTCTATGAATGGTTCACTTAATGATTGTGGTATTGGTTTTAGCATGCCTTTAAAGTCGTGACTCACAAAACTCCTTTCCGCTCCACTATCAAACAAAATGCATGCATACGAGTTATCGAGAAGAAACGTACCCATAACAACAGTAGGGTCCGCAATGGCTTCATCTTGTCCCATTGTGAAAACTCGGCCCTTTCCGCCGGTATTCCTGTTGTTTGCCTTCGGGCAGTCCCTGCGGTAGTGCCCTGTGCCTCCGCACTCAAAGCAGGCGCGGCTTATTCCGGTATTAGCAGTGGGGGCGGATTGTTGGGTTGGCTCTCTGCAATAGCGGGCTGTATGACCCTTCTTATTGCACCTGGTGCATTGAAGGTCACAGCAAAGACCGTGGTGGTGGAAGTTGCACTGGTTACATTTCGGTAGTTTTGCATTGTATGAACTTGTGGGGGCAGAGTTGGTAGGTACAGTAATAGCGTGGGTCGCTACCATTTGTTGTTTCTTGGGGTTCTCCTGGAGGGTTTGTCCCCTCCTCTTATTCCAAGGCTTACTCTGGCCCTGAGCCTCCCTAGGTGGATTTGCGGTTGCTGCAATGGTACTCTGTTTCACTCCGTGGTCGATGAGACGTTGAGCCAGGCGTTTAGCGCTGTTGTAGGTGATAGGGTTGGAAGCTAGGACATGCCCTTGAATCTGGGGTGACAACCCCCAAATGTACCTTTCGACCTTCTGTGATTCTGGGTTGACCATGGTAGGGCACAAAGCAACGAGATCATTGAACCTAGCGGTGTAGGCGACTAGATCAGATCCAACCATTTTCAAATTCCAAAGCTCCTGCTCAAGCTTTTGCACTTCGCCCCTTGGGCAGTATTCTTCCAGTAGTAGAACTTTCAGTTCTTCCCAACTCATGGCGTTAGCGACAGTGAGCGTCACCGAATTCACATGGCTTTTCCACCAAGTGAGGGCTCGATCTATGAAGGTGCAAGCAGCGAACTTAACCTTGCTTGTTTCTTGGCACGAGCAGATCTCGAAGACTGTTTCGGTCTTTTCGAACCATTGCATTAGTGCAATGACTCCTCCACTGCCATTAAAAGTCTTTGGTTTTGAGTTGGAGAACTCCTTGTAAGTACATTCCCTTACATGGCCCTGGCCGGTACCACGATTGGGATGATTCGTGCTGCTTCCTGTACCTCCATTTGCATTGGAGTTTATTTGAGAGAGGGCTGCTGCTACTGCTGCTGTGATAGCAGCCTGGACCATTGCCGGATCATAAGTTAGTGGTGGAGGTGGTGGTGGGGTTGCGTTGGTACGTGCTGATCTACGAGGAGGCATTGCGCTGCCAAAAGAAAAGTGAGATATTATAAGTTTCGGTGGTTGCGAGTTGAATGATATTGAGTTAACTACCTTAAATAGATTAAGAATTTGGTTTGGCGAACACTGGGTTTTGAGCTTGATTCATTAATAACGTTTGAATGGGTGTACTTATGAATTGAATAGACTACACATAATTAAAACAAGAAAGAGATATGCCCTATATATATATATATATATATATTAAACATATAGTTGTGTTACATCCGAGTTTAGACAAAACTTTTTGACCTTTCTAAAGGTCTCCGATTACAGAAAGTTTTAAAGAAAATAATATTCTTATCCGAAGTCCTAATTTATAACAAAATTTGAAATCCTGGCAAGCACTATTTGCGACGTAGGTTGCGCTTGGAGCTTGACTCCGCATCTGATTGCTTCGATTCCATTAGACGCCTATCAAAAGCGGCTTGTTGCTCCCTTAACTCGGCTAGGGCTGCAATCATCTGTGCCTGAAATGCCTCAGATTGGAGTTGGGCATGGTCCTGAATTCCATCCAGCCTACGGATGTCAGAAGTGTGGACCTGCACTTCTACGTTGATCTCGCGGATCCGGTTAGCTTAAACTCCGGATTGATAGCATTGGTTGGCTAGTTTGCCAACCATGACCGGAAGTGCCCGGTCTGCCGATCCCCCGCCTCTGACATCATAAAAGTCTCGGCACATGCCGTAGGGAGGGCGTAAGCTTTGTTGTCGGCTCCAGTGGTGGAGGTGACTTCCCCACACAGGAGTGGGTCCTTGGAAGTTCCTCACATGGACAGGAGGTTGTGGGGCCGGTGGATTGATAACCTCTGGTTCTGAATCTGTACCAGAGTCATCTCCCCCATCCAATTCTATCGGCTCTTCGTCTTCTTCGGGATCATCTTCGATCCATCCTCCATTGCCTTGGTTGGGAAAGTAGGGGTCATTGGGGTGATGGAATCCAGCCATTTAGTCTGTACGAGAATAGGGTTAGGAATTTACTATAAGCTAGAGCACATTTATTTACCCTTATATTTAATGGTTGATGACAACACAAAAGCTCCCTTAGTATTATGCAATGACGTGTTTTTGGTAAAAAAAATTTAAAATTTGTTGTCCACTGCAGACACTCCTCGGCACACGTTAGTCGGCTCTCGGACAAATATAGTTGATCAGGCTATATCCTTCCCAGTTCCGATTACATGTCCCAAGGCGTACCTGCACTGCACAACTTATTTATAATACTTCTAAAATGGTCCGATGTGAAACTGTTATTAGTACGAAATGAATGCATGCTTACTTTACAAAAACTAAATAAATTTAATTTCAAAAGTATGACTCTTCTCAGAGTGTTTTTGCCCAGTTGAGTTTATAGTTGTATACCAAAAATGGTTTTGATATACTTAATTCACTATAAATGATGCTTTGATACCAATCTGTCACACCCCCAAACCAGAACGGCGGAAACGTTCGGGGGCGGAGGACGTCATATTCAGTATCATAACAGTTCATAGAAAGGAAAGTACACACCACCATACATATATAAAGGTTTTAAAAATGTTTACATCATTGTATTCATTACATGCTCAAAAGATAAATGCATAAACATCTTTCAAAAGAAGTAAATAATGCCAGCACGTTATTCACCAAAAGTTGATTTCCAAACCTGCTTAACGATTCCCTGAGAATACAAGTTATTTCAAAGAAAAAGTGTCAACAATTAAGTTGGTGAGTTCATAAGTGATTTTGAACCATTAAATGCCATTCCAAAATGAGTGTATATTTTCCAAGAAAATCCCATATTTCCTTACAAAAGTGTGAGATGCATGAGAATGTTGGTATTGAAAAACGTAGATAGTTGAACCAAGAAAATCCCTTATTTTCCTAATAGTTGTTTGTTTAATGTCCAAGACTAACATTTTGAAGCAATCCACATGCTTTAGAAGAATTTTAAACATAGATTTAAATAATAAACCTATCAGAAGATTTCAGTTTGTTAGATAATGAATAACGGTAGTAACTACTCATTCATTATTCAAAAGTACTATAATAGTTGTGTATCCGATGAGTTTTATAACCATACTAAACATAATATGCCTGTAGCGACGTTCTTCAGGCGTCGTAGCGTTATGACAAACTGTCACCCCAAAAGACAGACTGTAGCTAACAGTCAGGGCGCGGGATCATGACTTCCCGTATAGATCTATACACATTTGACACGTTCTCCGAACGGGAGACTCTGGTTATAAACAGGACTTGTAGCGATACCTTTTTATCAAAAAGGCAGTGTTTGAAGATGTACACGTCTCATGGATTCTCAACTAAGTCTGTATTAAAGTGATAGTTTTGCATGCAAAGTTTATCCTTTTTCACAATGTTTGACAAACATGAATCATAAGTTTTTAGAATATATGAAACGGTTTAGCAACGAAAGATACTTTGGAGTTACTAAATACTTTGTATAAATCTATTGCATGCAAAGTATAACAAGAGTTTTCACATAGTAGAACTAAATCGCAAGTGATTCATTTGATAAAAACGAGTAAAGTGAAATTCCATGAAATACACGATAATAACCGTATGTTTACTTGTATCCCCCCCCCCCTAAAAGAGTATAGAAAGCATTTAAAAATGTATTTAAAGAGTGTTTGTAGGGGTATGAACTCACCTGGAAGTTTGAAGATAGCGAGATGGAAAACCGGGCAGAGTTTCGTCTCGGGAAGCGGATCTTTCTCGGGATTCTCGGGAATCTCGGGAGTAAAATCGACTCTCGGGACTTGAGTAAAAATGAACAGGGCTTCGGGTTTGAATGGGCACGGAAAACGAGGCAAAACACAAGGGAAATGAGAAGAAATGAGCAAGTTTTTCGGAAACCCTCGCACTTCTATTTATAGGGGGTCTGAGAAGCCTCGGTACGCGGGGCGTACGCTCGTACGCAGCGCGTACGCGTACGTCATGCATGAGCGAGTCCTCGACTGCCTCGGCTTCGGATGGGACGGATCGGATGGGACGGGTCGGATGGGGCGGGTCGGTAGCTTCGCATAGGGGCGACGTGGACAGACCGAGACCAAGGCCTTCGGGTACACGGGGCGTACGGGGTTACGCAGCGCGTAACTCGGATGAGGACGCTGACTCCTTCTTCGGATATTACCGGATTTTTGATATAAATTTATATATAATTTATTTAATAAACTTCAAAAAATCATATCTTCTTCATATGAACTCCGTTTTCGATGGTCTTTATATCCACGCGTAGGTGAGACTACGCTCTACAACTTTCGTTTAGACTCCGTTGGCAAATTCCGAAATTATTTTTATTATTTATTTATAAAATGACGTGATTAAGGAATTTCTTTAAAAATTCATAACTTCTTTATCTGACGTCGGTTTTTGCCAGACTTTTCACCGCTGAAATACCATTGTCGAGACCTTCGATTCTCGTTTAGGTCATTCCGGCCAAAAGTCGCTCGATCTCCGATTCGAGTTTTTAGCTGTCTGCTGCTAAGCCGAACTTCGAAAAATCTTAACTTCAATATACGAAGTCGGATTTGGGCGTTATTTTTACGTACGATCATGGTTTAATGACATTTAAACATAGAGGGAATTTAAATAGAACTTTTTGGACATTTTATTATCAAAGTTAATTTTATTAACTCAAAAGTGGTTACAATACTTGACTTTTTAGGTCATTATAAAAAGTTGAAATATCGGGTTGTTACACCTTTCAAATTATGAATTCTCCATTTGTAATCATTTGATATCCTTTGATTTAACCAGTTGAATTGTTTCTATATTTTACACGTCCAACATCCTTTAAAGAGCAAAACTACCATAATTGTGATTTCCTTCCAATCATGTGACGCGACCAATCGTTATTGATATACCATTCTAAATTACAATGTTCATCACAAACTACCTACAAAATTACACCAATTTAGGAACCCAAAAATTTTTGGGACCTTGTGAGATTTGTGATTTGGAATTAAGAACATGAAAAATATTTGTCTTATCAATCCATCAAGATTTCTTAATCAGAATATTATTCACATTTTTCATCACTTTGAAAACTTTTGTCTTCTTATCACAAATATTGATTTCCACAAACGGTTTTTGATTTTAAGTTAAAGCCTTTTACTTTTGGAATCAACTCTTTTAGATAAATCTTATTATTATCATGATGTTTTGACACATTCTTTCTCGGAACAAAATTTTGTTTCATATTTCTTTTGGTTTTGCACTTTTATTGTAATAAAAATTTGGACCAAATAGAGCTTTCGTTTTCTCAAAATTTTGGGAATAGTTCTTCTCTTTAGAAAATTTTAATGGATTGTTAGACTTTGAATTATTCAAATGAGCTTTTGAGCATGAACATGAGCAAACAATTTTTTGTGATTTATCAAAAGAATGATTATCGAAATGTGCTAACGTCTCTTTTTGTATCCAGTAATTCTGTCTCTTAGCAAAGTTCTTCTTATATCTAGCTCGCATAGCCTTATCAATTTCTTTTTCATCCTTTTGGCTTTTTCTTTTTGATTATTAAACTTAGATTGCTCTATCAGAATTGATTTTGACGCTCCTTCATTAGAATTTCATAAGACAACTTGTGATTAGGATTATACATTTAAGACACCTGGGATGCATCTACCCTTCACTCTCCATGAAGTTTTCTCCTAAATAACTATTGTTTCATCACCATTATCTATAACAACATACAAAAACTAATTATCATAAGATTTAGAATTATCAATCTTAACAATAGTGTTTAAATCAACAGTATCAGATTTATCCAGACCATTCGTAACAAACACTTGATTAGGACAATTTTGAACTTTTGGAAAAGCAATTGCTTTTTCAACCAAAATTTCAAGCCCTCCAGTTTCAACAACAGTTGTGTATTCAAGAGAATATTCAAGAATTAATTTCCGTTATAAATTTTTATCAGCTAACACAAATTTTAAACAATCAGTTTCATCTTCTTCCAAATTTTCACTAAGTTCACTATCATCAAAATCAGATTCGGTTTTATTGTTTAAGAGTCATCAAAATTTAATTACTACACAACCTTATATGACTGTCTTTTGAATCCTTTTTAATTTGTTTCTTTTCATTATTAGACAAAGTTTATTTCATCATTTTCTTGATTTCTTTACTTTTCAAAAATTCTTCCACTTTTTGCAATCCAACTCTATATGAGTCACTCAAAGATTCATTTGAAAAGACAAGGGGTTCACATTCATAAGATGTAGCATCCATTTCTTCTTCATTTAATTCTAAAAATTGAAGCATGCCACGATACATTTGTTTCAAGGTAACACTATTGTGATAAAGTTGAGGTAATTAACTATATATTTGTTTGGCTATGTCACAAAAAATGTTTCTTTGTTTCATTAACAAATGATTATCAATTTTCAATACAATCACTGATCACATCATCTTTTATTCTAACTATTACAGTCTCTAGAATTTTAATCCTAGTCCTCCTCTCCACATTCCTACATGTGCATATGCTAAGATCATCATCAAGATTAGTCACTTTTCTCACGTTTCATCTTAAACTTTCACTTAACTCTGAAATAGTATCTCTTAATTCATTCAATTCATCATCATAACAGGAAGCAGAAATATTTAAAGATTTAAGAATAGAATGTACCTTTTTTTATTACCTTCTCACATGATTCAATGGGCTCACCAGCACTCTCTATAGAAAACAAGTATCATGAGAGTTTGAATTTAAATCTCCTCCACCTTCGGAACTATAGTATGGACTATCAGAAGTTGAGCTTCTCACCATTGAACACTTACTCTTTCTTTTACCTACACAAACATCATAAACAATTAAAGCTCCATGTATTGGCCTTCAGACTTCCTCATCTTCGGAGTCAGTAGACCAGACTTCGATGTTTCCTCCATCACTGTCATCTTCTTCTATGATTAGAGCCTTTCCATGTATATTCATCTTCCAAAGATCCTCAATCTTCTTTGCGTAATAAGCTTCATCTTTCGTATTCTATTTCTTCTCACTCTTCTTTCTCAAAACACAGTCCTTCACAAGATGATTCTTCCCATTGCAAAAATTACATTCATAACCACAATTTCCAACAAGCTTTTTCTCTACCTTTTCATCTTCAGATTTTTTATAACCCCTTGAGTTATCACCTTTGTTGTTCTTTTCGGAATAGGAATTGTCACCTTTGTAGTTTCCAAACTACCTCCTTCAAACCTTGAATTACCTCTATTTCTCGAACCAAACTTGGAAAAGTTTTTCTTGAATAACTTTTTAGGATTGCTCACAATCAATGCCTTTTCTTCATTCGTCCATTAATCATTTGTTGCATCTGAATCAGAATTACTATAACTCTCTCTTTTGATTTCTTCACTTTTGAAATTTATTCTTTCATAACCAAGGCCAATGGACCAACATTAGTAATTGACTTCGTAACTTCAGTCACTTCATCTTCATGTGATTTCAAAATTTCAATCACCTGTAACAACGAGTAAGACTTGAATTTTTCGTGATCTTTCACAGTTGAGACAATCGACTTCCATTCGGAGCGAAGTCCTTGCAAGAATGTTACCTTCTTCTCTATTGGTTTTCGATCCAAATCATACTTCATAGGTCAATTCAACATATGATTATACCTTTCAGAGACTTTATCAATACTTTTGCCAATCTTTTGTTTTAATAATTCAAACTCTAAAAGTAAAGATCTTTGAACAGAATGAAGTTGATCATTATCACCAAAATACAATTCTTTCAGCTTCTCCATATATCATGAGTAGTTTTACAGGAACTCGCTAATTGCAATGTATTCAGAGCAAAAGCAAAATGAATTTCTCTTTTCGCTTTCAAGTCATTTTTAAGTTTCTCTCTCTCTCTCTCTCTCTCTCTCTCTCTCTCTCTCTCTTCATTAGTCATGTCAGTATACTTTCCACGAATATTTTCATAATATACGAGGGAATAAACATATTCCTTCATCTTTGAGATTAGACGCGGACCTTCAATTATTTATTTCCAAATATAAGAACCATGCTTCTCAATACTAGTAATGTAATCCTCCATATGACGTACACATACTTCATAATCATTAGGGAAAAGAGTATAAACTCTGATATTCGATCCAATTTTGCTCGACAAATTTAATGAAACGATATGATAATCATCTTTTGCCATGATTTCAAAAAATTTGAACAGTAGATCAAATCAATGAGCAATAAACGAAATCCAAATCAAAACAAGTTTTCAAATAAGGATTTCTAGATCAAAGAGAAAGAAATTTGCAAATGCGGAAGATATGTAGAAAAATCAAAGATGACGGACGAAGAACTTGACGAACACAAATGAATTCATCAATTTGAATTAAACTCAAAGATTTCCTACTATGATACCATTTATAGGATCGATTAGCTAGTTCGAAATGTATGAATCATGATTATCTTGAATGAATGTAAGAAACGATAACATGAGAAAGTAAATAATTTTCTGTTTTGATTTAGAGTAAGAAGCTTAATTACACAAGGTAAGAACCAGCAAAAAAATACTCTACCTTCTAAATAACATCCTTATTTGACAAAAAGGGAGTTAGATAGAGAATAATCATTAAGGTTATGAAATCTAGGGAGTGACACATTGTACAACAGTTTAGCAAATGCCACTCTAAAACCTAAAGTGTATACATTCTGAAACTAACAGACTATCGGAACATTACAATGAAAGCTTTTGCAACAGAGTCAGACACAACATACACAAAACTCCGACACCTAACAATTTGATATACAATTTATACGAATTAAAACGGTCTATAAAATAATCAATTAATGGTAGACATAACAAATTATTTAAAACTATGGAAAGTGATAAATATAATTGGTTAACTATAGGTTTGTTTTGCTACGAACATTATATTTTTATATATAAATACTGAATTAAAATTTATTATTCTAACTATAGAAATACAATCTCGCACAATGGGTGGGGATTCACGTAGTTTCAGTTCAATCGAAAGAAAGGCAAGGGCGCAGTATCCAGCTGCCTCCGCCACTAGAATGAACAACAAAAAACGAGTGTAAAACACATATATTTATACTTGGTATTCCCAACAATTATGTCCCTTCATTAACATTTACACCAGTTCACACACAAACAAAAAAAAAAGGAAAATGACATCTTGGCCCTACAAACTTTCTAGGGTTTATCCGTGGAGTCTCTAAACTATTTTCTTGGCTTTATGAGGGAGCGAAGTCGTTTTTTTCGGGTCGATTACGACCTTTTGACCAGAGTGAAGCGGTCATCCGGTTACCCTTTTCCATATGACATTTGTTGACCAAATTTCCCACGTTGACTTTTAATTTTTCCTACCCTTGGACCCACATCTCTCTCTCTCATGAGCACAATCTACCAGATATCCACCTTCGTCTTCTTACTCTCAACCTTCCTCTCAAACAGTTTACCCAAACACTAACATCTAAACACCCTTTTGTTCTCTGAATAGATAAATAGCAGATCCTGAACACATTTCAATCAGAATGATGTTAGTGTTTGGATGTTAGTGTTTGGATGTTAGTGTTGACCAAATTTCCCATGTTGACTTTTAATTTTTCCTACCCTTAGACCCATATCTCTCTCTCTCATATGAAGATAAATAACGATTAGAAAAGGTTTCAAAATGATGAAATCTGTCACATTTTTCCATTTATGCTTACTAGGCATCCATTCACTAAACATCAATTGGTGTCATTTTAATTCATCACATATTTTCAATTTTTTAATATCTCCCAAATCCCCACACATCCACTAAATTCCATTCATACAGTTCAAATTACCCAAATAGAAACCAGATCCAAGCATGAAAAACGATTGAAATTCAATAGAACAACAAACCTTAGCGCATTTATCACCACCAATATCAGCATCTTCAAGAACCTTTTTACCAGCAACAATGCAATAGTGAAGACAATCATCAAGCCTTTGGCCATTCTTCCGATCAATATATCCATCCACCGTAAAACCAAATCGAGTCGGAAACTTGGACACATAGAACCAGTCCATCAACTCGATTCCGCTCTCCCCTGCCAACAACTTCTCAGAGGATCCCCTACAGTTCCACCTCATTTACCAATTTCACTATCGTCGCCACCATAAGCACCAGAATCAACAATAATAACGTCTTTTAGAGGCTTGTTAACAACAAAAGTGTCAGTTGTAGCAGTGGAAACAATACTTGTACCAAGAGATGATTCATCAAATTCTTTAATATTGTAAGCAACAGGCCCGACAAGGCACTCATCTAAAAGAACCAATTAAAGGGCCAAAAACCCTAATTTATATATCGATGTAGAGATATAGAGAGAAAGAGGAGAAAGGAAAAGATGAAGTGGTGAGAAATTCGCAATTAAGGGCGACAAGAATGACTGGAGATAGAGAATTGCTTTGTTTTCTGTTGAGAGATCAAGAGATCGAGAGTGAAAGTGGGGTTAGGATTTGTATAAAAGAAATGGGTGACAAATGGAAAAGGGGGCAAATTAATTGATAGGTGGTTCGAACCGGAGATGGTGATCGGAGATGGTCACCAGTGAATTGAAGTTCTTATAGGGAAGAGTAGAAGGGTATTGGGTAGGGGGTGGGGTAATGGTAATCGATGACATGGCATGGCTGATGGGGAAAATCTTGCTGATGTGGCATTGAAACCTGCTAAAATAGGTGAAGGTGACTAAAAAGACAGGTTGTTCACGACTTCGTTTCCTTATAAAACCACAAAATAAGTTTAATTGATAAATGGGTAAACCCTAGAAACATAATAGGGCATATACGTCATTTTCCCCAAAAAAAAAATCCAGTTTACCTCAAAAAATAATGGAAAAGTTAACCGTTAATTTTGGGACTAAAAATATAAAGAATTTTATGTACGTGTGCAAAGTGATAGTATTTGATTATTAATATATAGTCTTTAGAATATAATAATAATAATAATAATTAAATTTAAAATTAAAAAAAAATAAAAACAAAAACAAAAAAACAAAATACAAAAAACCTTTAGACCTAGCCACCTTTGTTCCCTCTAAATTGTTTTCTAACAATTCAAACCAAGTTCAACATATTAACCCATTAAATTTTCTTCACCAACCAATATGGGATTCTTTGTTAAAACAAGAAAAATATCAACCACATAAATATAAATACATGTGATAAATACTATTTGGTCCAACATACACAATATATTGAAGCTTCATCTTTATTAAAAGTGGATATAAAAAGCGGAAGAAGTGATAAATGATCATTTTCTAAATTTAAGAATAATAGAGAAAAATGACATAACGTTGTTGGATGGGAGCGAGGAAAATGTGGGAACTGAGAATACTAGACTCTCCAATCTTATGAGTATATATTTACTTCAGTCATTACTCATTACTCATGATTGTTTAAAATTCACAAACCATATTTTTAGATTTTCACATCTTTAGTCATAAATAAATAAATAACTTATTATGCTCACTAATTAAACTTCCAATCTACAATTTGCTAAATGGAATAAAGATTTGTGTGATTATCCCTATTTCATCAAATCATATGATATGATGAATTTTTTTTAATCAACCAAGCTTCCCTAACTAAATATTTAAATTTTAACTTAACTAATACCCTCAAAATTATCAGGTGTATCCGACCTAACGTGGATATGAAAATGTCAACATGGGTGGATAATGGTGGTGGGCCAATGTTGCTCAGTCAAGATTTGATCTGTGCCTTTTGTCTCTATATTTGATGGTGAAGACTAGAAGTGTAGTAGTGTAGGGTGATGCGATTGTTTGGTGGTGCAGGATACTGTGTTACTCCGACCACCATCTGATTATAACCCCACCTTGTGTGCTGTTTAACGTGGAGTCGCCCACCACTTGTTTGACTACATGATTTCAAAATAAATTGCTTTAAATTGTTGGATCAATTTGATGTTAACATTTTTGTACGAGTTGTATTTATTTTATTTTTCTATAAAACGAAATTTAATATTTTTTAATATTTACGACAAGTGGTATTCGAACTCAAATTAAGTATATATCTTATAATATTTTATTCTCTTTTATTTAAGTTTTACAATAGATACAAGAGTAATTAGCATAAAACACACTAGTTTACATTAAAATTCTAATTTAATATTGTGTTTTTTTTAATCAAATTTCACACTGTGTTTTTCAATTTTTTATAATTCTGACCACTTAACCGGTCAACCCAGTTACCTGCTGACATATCATGATGACATGTCAACTTTGATTATTTAGCATGCTGACATTATATGATCACGTGTCAAAATTTATTTTTTTTCCCAAAAAAGACACTAAATTTTCATTTTTTTTCGATTTTGACACTAAGTTTAATATTTTCTTTCAATTTTGACACTCTGTTTTTTTTTCCAAATCGAACATCTTTTTTTCAATTTTGGTCAATGTTGATTATTTTCCATTTGAAACCGTATAAATATTATTACATTTTAAACTGTATAAATACATTTTTTTCGTTTGAAAACCACATTTTTATATAAATACAAGGTTTTTTTTTACATTCAAAGTATAATATTATGCATAAATATACATTAGTTATATCATGATAATCAAACTAACTATAAGCTTCGAATAAAATGTCAAAATTTTACGAGTTACAAACATAACCTTTAGGCCTTGATCGATTACATGTCTTCAAACCTTCAAACTTATTTTAAAGGTTCGTAATTAGTATAAAATATGGTTTATATGTAACTAATACATATTTATACATAAAATTATGATTTGAATGTGTAAAAAAAATCCTTGTATTTATATAAAAATATGGTTTTTAAATGAAAAAATATACTTATATGGTTTGAAATGTACTAAACAAATATTTATAGGGTTTCAAATGGAAAATAATAAACATTGAACAAAATTGAAAAAATGATGTTCGATTTAGAACAAAAAAATAGAGTGTCAAAATTGAAAGAAAAAATAAAACTTGATGTCAAAATCGAAAAAAAAAAAATTAAAACTCAGTGTCTTTTGTGAGAAAAAAATCAATTTTGACACGTCATCATGTCACATCAGTAGGTAACCGGGTTGACCGATCAAGTAGTCAGAATTATAAAAAATTGAAAAATACATGGTCAGATTTGAGACAAAAAAACACACACATACATTGTCAAATTAGAATTTTTGTGTAAACTTAGTGTCTTTTGTGCTATTTGACACTATGTTTTCTAATTCTAATTTAAAAACACAAGACATTAAGTTTACACCAAAATTCTAATTTGACACTAAGTTTACACCAAAATCTAATTTGACAGTGTTTTTTCTCAAATTTGACAATGTGTTTTTCAATTTTTTACAATTCTGACCACTTGACCGGTCAACCCGGTTACCTGCTGACGTGACATGATGACATATTAGTTTTGATGACGTGGCATGTTGAAATAACATACTGTCGTGTCAAAATTAATTTTTTCCCAAAAAAAGACATCGAGTTTTTATTTTTTTTTTCGATTTTGACACCAAGTTAAATTTTTTCTTTCAGTTTTGACACTCTATTTTTTTGTTCCAAATTGAACATCATTTTTTTCTAATTTTGTTCAATGTTGACCATTTTCCATTTGAAACCGTACAAATATTTTTTTAATACATTTCAAATTGTATAAATATATTTTTTTTCCATTTAAAACCATATTTTTGTAACGTCCGATTCATAGTATGTATTTTAATAAGAATTATTCATTTTTGCAAAGAGACTCGACGAGTTGGAGGCCCCAAACTCGTCGAGTAGAAACGGATTTCTAGGACGCGGGACTTGAAGTCTACTCGACGAGTTGAGAAGCCTCAACTCGACGAGTAGGGCTGCCAGAGTGAAACCCTAATTTTCAGGGTGTGCACCCTATTTAAGGACCTTAACACTTCATTGTGGCCTCCCTCATCGCCTCCCTCAGTCCCGCAAACTCTAATTTGTGATCTTGAGCCTTTTGAGTGAGTGAGTGAAAAGAGAGTGATTCTTTGGTATTTTCTTGAAGGAATGGAAAATAGAAGTGCTTGGTTGAAGGAAGGAGCCTTGGATCCAGAGATTTCGTTGTCAAAGCAGCCTTACTGAGGTATAAAGTCTATACCTTCACTATTCATTTACTAGATCTCTTCGTGGAGTAGTTTAGGGCTTTAAGGAGCATATTTCGGAACCATTCATGGATGCAAGCATGTTTTGGAGTCATGACTTTAGATCTGGAACCTTTAAGGGACTCCATGACATAAAGGTGCCAACTTTATTGTGAACCACTTTTTAGGGCTTTATGAGCCAAATAACCCATGCATGGAACCAGATCTATGGTTTGGAAGCTTAGAACCCGACTGGAAACGACTGAATGGATTTAGACTACGGGGGACTCGACGAGTTGTTCATATAACTCGACAAGTTGGGTTGTGGTCCCCCAACCTTTTCTGTTACTGAGCGAACTCGTTGAGTCTAGAAGATGACTCGGCGAGTTGGCTATGGTTTGGGTTGTGAAGATTGAGGAACTCGACGCATTCAAGGAGGGAATCAGCGAGCTGTGAGTAAAAGGTCCCGACTATGCTATGAGGATGAACTCGACAAGTAGGATCGGGATTTCCATAGTTTTATGAATCATGAAACTCGACGAGTTCCATAAAGGACTCGACGAGTAGGATCGATATTTTAGGGTTTTATGGATTATAGAACTCGACGAGTTGATGGACCAACTTGGCGAGTTGCGTCAACCAGGATGTTGACTTTGACTTTTACTATTGACCAGAGTTGACCCTTAAAGGGTTTATGAGTATGAAAGGGTAATTAAAGGAGATTGTTATGTGTAGGAGTTTGAGAGGAGTTGATCCCAGAGCCGAGGACAGTTCAGCTACTTCACGACATTGAGGTGAGTTACCTTCCAGTAGAAGTGGGTCGAAGACACCAATGTCGGCCCACTAGTAGTTGATTATAGTAGAGATGATTGTCTTTGTGATAATTGTCTGGTATGCCACTATCTGCTATGCTATTTGTGCTAGTATGTTATGATATTATGTGATAGTGGTAGGAAGGGGACTAGTCCCCGGACCCGGTTGAGATATACCGGCAGGGTAGGTTGGGCACCCAGATATGTCTGACAATATGTTATGCTATGTTTCTATGTGGTAGTGGTAGGGGTGAAATAGTCCCCATAGCCGGTTGAAATAAACCGGAGGGTAGGTCGGGCACCCAGATATTCCTGGCAGGATAGGTCGAGCACTCAGATATGCTTGACAAGGGGTAGGTCGGGTACCCCAGTATGCCTGACAAGGGTAGGTTGAGCATCCAGATATGATCAGCAGGGTAGGCCGGTCACCCATATATGCCTGACAATATGTTATTCTATGATAGGTGGTATGATGGGGGAACTCACTAAGCTTTGTGCTTACGGTTTTTAGTTTTTGTTTCAGATCCTTCTTCTTCGAATGGAAAGGAGCTGGCACAGTAGCAGCGCATCACACACACACGGTTTTTCGCATATGAGATTCTTCGGATTGTACTTTGACATTGTTACTATCTTATGACATACTTTTGAGACATATGATCC
Organism: Lactuca serriola; assembly: GCF_051521515.1. Classification (NCBI taxonomy): domain Eukaryota; kingdom Viridiplantae; phylum Streptophyta; class Magnoliopsida; order Asterales; family Asteraceae; genus Lactuca; species Lactuca serriola. The sequence continues at coordinate 161,564,510 of NC_136414.1, read as the reverse complement.
ATGGTTTTTATGAAATGAAATAAACTTGATGATGTTTTCTATAAATTGTTTTATGAATCATTATATTAAAAATGAAAATTTTGGTCTAGAATTTTGGAATTTTACATTTTTATATAAATACAAGTTTTTTTTTTTTTTTTTACATTCAAAGCATAATGTTATGCATAAATATGCATTAGTTATATCATGAGAACCAAACCAACCATAAGCTTCGAATAAGATGTAAATAGTTTACGGGTTGCAAACCTGACCTTTGGGCCTTGATGGATTACCCTTCTTCAAACCTTCAAACTTATTTTAAATTTACATATTTAATATAAAATCCGGTTTTCATATAACTAATACATATTTATACATTAAATTACGATTTGAATATATAAAAAAGTGGTATTTATATAAAAATGTGGTTTTTAAATGAAAAAAAATATATTTATACGGTTTGACATGTACTAAAAAATATTTATACGGTTTCAAATGGAAAATGGTCAACATTGAACAAAATTGGAAAAAATGATGTTCGATTTGGAACAAAAAAAAATAGAGTATCAAAACTGAAAGAAAAAATTAAACTTGGTGTCAAAATTGAAAACTCAGTATCTTTTGTGGGAAAAAAATATATGTTGACACGTCAACATTTCATGTCAGCATGTCACGTCATTATGCCACGTCTGCAAGTAACCGGGTTAACCAGTCAAGTGTCAACATTTCATGTCAGCATGTCACGTCATCATGTCACGTCTGCAAGTAACCGGGTTAACCAGTCAAGTGGTCAAAATTGTAAAAAATTGGAAAACACAGGGTCAAATTTGAGACAAAAAAAAACTTTGTCAAATTTGAATTTTTGTGTAAACTTGGTGTCTTTTGTGCTGTTTGACACTGTGTTTTTCAATTCTAATTTGAAAACACAAAAGACACTAAGTTTACACCAAAATTCTAATTTGACACTGTGTTTTTTTTGTCTCAAATTTGACAAGGTTTTTTTTACAATTTTTTACAATTTTGACCACTTGACCAGTCAACTCGGTTACCTGCTGACATAGCATACGTCGCATGCTGAAATGACATGTCGAAGTGTCAAAATTTAATTTTTTTTCCCACAAAACCCCATCGACTCGCCGAGTTCACCAGAAACCCAACATCTTAATTCATTAAGCCAACCTTGTCGAAACTAACGGCTTCACAACTCAGATCTTAACTTAAATGGCCTTAAGAAGGGTAAAGTTTCCAACTTTACCCCTAAGAACCACTAAAATGGGTTCAAAACCCAAACCCTAAACTTAAAAGGGTAAGGACTTAATCATTAAGCACTAAATTACCAAAGGCAATACTCCAAGATGTAGATCTGACCACTTAAGGCTAAATGACCATGTAAAGTTTCCAACTGTACACTTATCCATGACTAGAAGAAGCTCAAACGCACAAAAGAGGCCAAAAGAAGGACTTATTGAATGCATGAAGCCCTAGGACCATAAAGTTGGCACCTTTATGCCAAAAGAGCTCATGAAGATCATAGATCTGAAAAGGATAGACAATTGGGACTTCTACTTCTCCAACAACCACCCATCCATGGCTAAAAGCATACAAATGAACCCAAGAAGAGATCTAAGCCAAAAATAAGAAAGGTTAGAACTTTATACCTGAAATATGTTGGAAATGGTGCAAAGAATCTAGATCTGAAGGCTCCTACTTGAATCACCACCTTGCCCAAGCTTCTCTTCCTTCAATGAGCTTCAAACACACCCAAAACACCCACAATAAGCTCACAACACTCAAGGAGGCGCAACACCTGGAACTTAAAATGTTTAAATAGGGTGCAAAACCCTAAAATTAGCGTTTCCTTCTAAGTGGCCAACACACCGAGTTGAGGCTCATCAACTCGTCGAGTTGCCTCATTAATCTTCCCGGTCATGCCAACTTCTACTCGCCGAGTTGAGGCTCCTCAACTCGTCGAGTAGACCCATTAAATCCAACGATTCTTCATCCTCGACACGACAATTTGGCTCCACTAACTTGCCAACTTCAACTCCAACTTGGTTTAATAACCTTCTAGATTCCGGGTGTTACATCAATTGTGAAACTATTCCACATTCCTTGAGGTAGTCATAGAACTCGATACTAAGATACTCTCCACTTCTATCTGATCAGAGCATCTTTATCTTCTTGCCCAATTGATTCTCTATTTCATTTTAAATTCTTTGAACTTTTCAAAGGTTTCTGACTTATGCTTAAGTAAGTATATATAACCATATCTGCTATAATCATCAGTGAAAGTCACATAGAATCGATTAGCATCCCTTGTGGATGATCTGAAGGGTCCACACACATCAATATGTATGAGGTCCAACAAACCTTCACCTTTTTCACAAGATCCAGTGAAAGGTGATTTTGTCATCTTACCCAAAAGACAAGATTCGCAAGCATCTTCCGACCTTAGTTCAAATGATTGCAACACTCCATCCTTTTGGAGTTGGGCGATGCATTTCTTGTTGATGTGTCTAAGACGACAATGCCACAAGCATGCTTTTCCTATACCATTAGATGAATTAATTTGAAATACACTATTGCCTAAATTATCTACACACATCACAGTTTCATACACACTATCACAAGGTAAAACTTCAAAATAAAAAACACCATTTTCATAAGCAGAAATAGAACCATTCAAATCATTAAATGAATATCTAAATCCTTGTCTGAACAATGCATGAAAAGAGATAATGTTTATTGTTATTTCTGATGAGTAGCAAATATTCGTCAAATCTAAACTAACACCATTACTAAGCACTAGACTATAAAATTCAATACTAGTAAAAGGTGAAGATTGCCTATTCCCCATGATCAAGTTCATTCTACCGTGCTCCACCTCTTCACTTCTTCTTAGACGCTACAAATTAGAACAAATGTGAAATCCACATCCTATATCAAGGACCCAATAGCTAGAAGATGATGATTTATTAGATGAAATATTGCATATACCTGCAGAAGTTGGCTTCGCCTTGCCATCTTTGATATCTTGCAGATACTTCGAGTAGCTTCGTTTCCAATGCCCCTTGTCATTGCAGTAAAAGCAGATATCCTCTTTGGGATCAGAAGATGGTGGGTGATCAGAATTGGACTTGCCTTTAGGGCCACTACTAGATGACCCTGCATGAGACTTTCCCTTCCAGTTTTGCTTGGGAGGACCTTTCCTCTTTTTACCCTTTCCTTGACCAATGGCCAAAATGGGAGTACTAACAGGAGTGGAGGCAATACTCTTTCCCTTCATACCTGCTTCAACTATCTGCAGAAGGTTGTGCAATTGAGCCAAGGTGGTTTCACTGTTGTTCAAATGATAGGTCAAGATGAACTGATAATAAAAACTTGGTAAGGAGTTCAAGACTATGTCAATAGCCAACTCCTCATCAAAGTGCACATTAATCATACCAAGGCGCTCCACGTAACATTGCATTCTCTGCACGTGGCCATAGACAGATTCTACCTCTTTCATTTTGCACACCATGAGGGACTTTAACACCTTGTATTTTTTTTGACGAGATCACTTACGGTACTTCTCAATAAGGTCCTTGTTCATCTCATACGGCCAGTAATCCTTGTCCTCAGGGGTCATGATGGCGACCATGATGCAAGCAACTTCTGTTGCATCATTGTAGTGCCTCTTGTAGGCCGCTAATTCTTCAAGAGTGGATTTCTCTTCATCAATTTCAGTTAGTTCTTTCTCAAGGACATATTCCTTGTCCTCGAAAAGAATGGCCATTTTGATGTTGCGCATCCAGTTGTAATTGGTGCCATATAATGTCACCTTTGAGCAGATGTTCAACAACGAGAAGTTTTGATTGGATGAGGAGGAACCAGATGAAACATTTGGAGTGGACATTTGTAAAAGGAAAGTGTTATTAGTTAGATAAGAATAATCCTTAATATAGCAACCCAAAAATGAAATATTAAGGATATGATCCAACTATATAATTCACAACTTAGAAAAGGGATGTCGTAATCTAATTGTAAATTTTATAAAGGTAGGTAAATGACGATTTAGCAATTCCACCAATAGAAAACGAAATTTTAAAAGGAAATTAAGTTTTTGATGAAACTCCTAGATCTTTTGAGATTCATTGAAACTATTAAATGACATGTTGAATCTCAGATTATGCTCTTCTATTTGTGACTGAGATACTGAGGATCACAAACAAGATGTGAATAACCATGAAAATGTGTTTGGTCACCTCATTGTCATTTATCGTCTCAATTGATGTGATGCTAAACAACACACGCTCCATCAACAATGATAATTTATGAGTTACCCATTACAACTCTGTATTAGTCCCAATTAGTGTTGGGTCAAAATATGGTTTATACTTTGCTTTTCTGGGCAATTATATTTTTCTGTAATATTTCTGGAGTTTACGGTCATGTTATACGACCCATATTCTCCATGTATAAATATAGGTGTTAGGGTGAGGAGTAGATATTGATGAACACGAAGAGAGTTTACGGCCAGAGAGAGAGAGAGAGAATAACTATTGTGTGTTAGTGTGTGTGTGAATCTCTTGTATCCGGATCATCATTCTATTCATTAATACATTGAGATTCATCATCTTCTTCTTCTACTTCTCTTCTATTTGATCTGACATCATCCGTTTGATTGGAATTTTGCACCATCAAATGGATCTGATTGATACACAGGCAAATTAGGGACTTACAATTGGTATCAGAGCCAAGTTGTATCAGTCAATTTTGTCAGATTTGGGGCATTATTTGATCTTATTTTCAAAATATTTTTGCGTTTTTGGATAGATCTCGCAAAAATAAGGGAGGTTTGTTCTTCGTGTTTTTCATAAAAAAAGGTTTTTGATCGAGTTTTGGAGCAAAAAAGTCGAAAAATCGGTGTCTTTTTGGAGGAGTTTGTGGCCGGCGGCTAGGGTTCCGAAGGTTCACGATCTGAGCTTGCGGCTCGGAGTTTACGGCGTCGGACTCGGCCTCGCACCTTGGTTTGCGGTCAGCGTCCTCGCATCAACTTACTCGGCCTCGCAAGCGCAGCCTCGCAAGAACAACCCTCGCTTCGCATTAAAAAAAAGCGGACGGAATTTTGGAGGTGCCGAGGATCGAACCCATGTCTCCAGCCAACTAAACCAAGCACCTTACCAACTCGACCACATTGCTAGATGACATCCTCCTTCCGAATTTAATTTATAAAGCGTCATTTTCGGTTCCAATTTCGCATTTTTTTCATTTTTAACCCAAAACTCAATTCCTTTTAATTTTAAATTTCTTTTTCATCCAAAATAATAATAATAATAATAATAAATAAATACATAAATTAAATTAAAATTAATAAATAAATTATATTTTAAATTTTGACTTTTATTTTTTATTTTTTTATTTTTAACTTTTTACTGAAAATTTTGATTTTGACTTTTAAAGTTTGACCTTTGACTTTAAACTTTGACTTTTTTGTTTAACTTTTAAATTTTCAAATTTAGCTTTTCGGTTTGACTTTTAAGTTTGACTTTTAAGTTTTACTTTTTAAATTTGACTTTTAAGGTTGATTTTTGAGGTTTATAATCAAAGGGCATTTTTAAATTTAAGTTTATTTTTAAGTTTTAGTTGTGCTTTTAATAGTTTTTGAAGTTTACGAGGGAATTAAAAACATGAAAGAGAGTCGTCAAGAGATGTTAAGACAAAACTTCAACATGTTCGATTATATCTCTGGAGAAACCCTCGAAACTCAGTTGCAGCGATTTACTACACTCACTACTGAGATGAATATAGCTGGGATCTTCTTGTCCAAATCTGAGATAAACAAAAAGCTATTGAATTCACTTCCGAAATCGTGGGATATGAATGTGGCCATCATCAAGAAGACAAAAGATCTCAATCATCTTAGTCTTGCTGATGTATTTCAAGAACTTGATGCTTTGAAGTGTAGAGAAACAATGAGTTCTGAAAACATTCCGGTCACTGAAGTTACATGTACTCCAACTTGTGAAGCCACGATTAAATTTCTTTGAGAACAAATTGATTTATTTAAAAGAGAAGTTGAGGACCTGAGATATGAAGGATATCAACTCAGGAAAGGACAGAAACCCTTGAAGGCTGAATTAGAAGCAAAAACCAAGGACTTTAGGAAACTTCAGCAAGAGTATAGCAACAAGTGTGAAAATTATGATTATGTTAAGAGACAACTTGCTGCTGTAACTGAAGAACTTGACGCTTTAACAATTAAGTGTGGAAAAACAGATGTTAGTTTCAAAAATTATTCTGCGTCAAGTAAGACAATCGAGTCCTTATATGAAACCCAATTAAAATTCAAAGAAAATCAAAACAAGGGTCTAGGGTATGATAGTGTACCTCCTCCTTATAATCATAACTACACATCCATCCCTATGATACAGGACAAAACTGACAGGGAGCCACATCTTCAATATGGAAAACGAGCTGAATTTGTGTCAGGAGGAGTTATTAATATTGAAGATACTAATGTTGCTACTTCTTGTGCAGGCAAAGTAACAGAGGATGAGAACAAGGAGAGTTCTTCTGAACAAACAAACGACCCCTTGAACTCTGCATCTGTTGCTTCTAATCAACCTGCCGTTGGTAAATACAGGCCACCATTTCAAGCTTAACAGAGTGCCTGTTACAACTGTGCGTGTGGGAAAAGCAAGAGACAAGGCAAGGATAAGCCACCAAGGGCGGGAAGAAATAACTTCACAATGACGAAAAAGACTTGTTTTCACTGTGGAACACCTGGACACATTGCCCGAAACTGTCCAAATCGTGCATACGTTCCCTACTGCGCACAAGGATGAAAAAACGCGCCAAGTGGGAGATACTTCAAAAGAAATCCTTTCAGGTCACATTCAGACAATGGTGACTGGAACGCGCATAAGGCCAAGAATCAAACCCACAAGACAAAGAATCCGAATCCCAAGGGAAAGAAGGAAATGTCGGCCAAGAAGCCCAATCCAAGAGATGCTCCAGTGAAACAAAGACCGGTTAGGTCAAAGTCATCTCGGCAGCCGGCTTCAAGTTCCAAATCAAGTGCCGAGGCACCCATCGGATCGAACAAGAAATGGGTTAAACCCGAATATAGATGGGTTCAAAAGGTGAAAACTCCCAACTCTTCTAATGACTCTAATATTTCATCGTCTTCTGTTTGTGATAAGCAGGATATGTCATGGGAGAGAGTAACCTGCATTGATGACAAAGGTCGACCCAGTTTCAAAATGGACTGGGTTCTAAAGACCAACTGATCCCGCTATGTGTCGGAGCAGCTATGGAGGCATATCATCAGACTTTGGTTTGTTGGTAGTGGCTACTCCTGGCATATAATAGGGGACATATCTCAAATATACAACACTCATAACTTTGTTCGAGAGTTTGTGTCCTTTGCGGGAAAGGAAAGAAGGGAAGAAAAGAAGGGATCACTCATGGGGTTAGTTCTTAATGACGTAAAGAATTTTCGGATCTTTTATAAGATTACGCATGCTGTTCTCAGACCTTCTGAATGCAGATTCAATCGGTGAATTACGGTTTGCGTTTTCTTCTCTATGCTCCTGAGTTTTTCTTAAGCTGATTCGCTTTAAAGACTAATTTTTGTTTTAGGATAGTTTAAATTTGCGCATTTACTTTCGTTTCTCTCCTATGCACAAATTTAGGGGGAGAAATAAAAACAAAACAAAAATTAAAAAAAATTTAATTTTAAAAAAATCCAAAAACATTAGAAAATCAGAAAATAAAAAAATTATGGTGTTAATGGAATGTGCTTGCAGGAGATGTTTTGGGAAATGAAATTAGCAAGTGATAACGGGCAATCTGAATTGGCGTAACGTACCTAAGTTGAATCGTCTACGCTCTGTGTTCGATGCGCTGGTAGGCACGAAAGATTTTATATGGACTTGACTAGGAAAGTTGAACCTAATGAATTTAAGGACTTGACAAACTTTGACCTAGTTAGATCCGTTTAACCTGATTTCACGACGCTCGGATAGTTTAAGCAGGGAGATATACATGGGAATCTACCGGTCACATTAAATAACCCGTATCTAGAACTGTGGATTCACTTTTCCTCGATGTGCGGATTTTGTCCTTAATTCCGGTTGGATGGGGGGACTGGTAAATTTCGATAAATTAGGTCTGTAGAATATCATTTTCTTTCTTTCCGTCTGTTAGTCATATGTTATCTCCTTTGCGTGACTTCCAATCCGACCTAGTACACAACATATGCAAATCTATTTCTCTGCAGGTTATATATGTGAAATACTTCTTATCTATTAGCCATATGTTGTCTCCTTTGTGTGAATTCTAATCCGACCTGGTACAAAACATATGCAACCTTCTATTTCTCAACCCCTATGAAGTAATAAGTAATAGAATTCTAAATCTTTCCTCTCTCTGAATGGTTGTCTGCTCACCCGGTGTAAGGAGTACTCTGGAAGTTCTTGATGGCTGGGGCATATCAGGAAGCGGGAAACATGTTCTAGTACACTTAAAATTGCACACATATAGATTGTCTGTAGATTTCGCTGGTCGATTTAGGTAGAAAACAATATCCCTGGTTGCAGTCAGTTAAATGGTCATAAGAAAAATCTATTTAAGAATTAGGGCCAATCATGATAATGAAGAATTATAATCATCTATATAAGTATGTGTCATGTCATTGGTAAATTGTCCTAAAATTGTCACAAATTTTTCGTGTTTAAGTGGACCACAATACTGGCGATCGATCAGACGAAGATGTGAAGATAAAGGTACCGACAAGTGGAATAAGACTGTCCAACAACTTTGATCCCAAATCACTCTTAAAGTTAAATATCATTTTTATTTTTGTTAAATTTGCCATAGTTTCTTCTAATTTAAATATTAGGGGAGAATTAAAAATTAAAAATAATGAAAATAAAATAAAAAAAAAATTAGAAAAATTCAAAAATCAAAGAAAAATAAAAAAAATTAAAAATCCAAAAATAGTGTTATTTCTGTTTTATTTCTTGTTCAGAAAAATCAAAAAACCAAAAATATTTTTGTTTATGTTTTAATTTGTGTGCTAAGTTTTCTTTTAGTTTTGTTTTGTCTTGAAAAGTGATTTCAGGTATAGATAAGACTCATGGATTTTGTGTTGAAGATTTCTAAGCCAAAACCTCATCCGTGAGCATAGAAGAATTCACATTCGAAGGAGCAAGAAATGAAGATTATTCTTTCAACATTCAATCCTTAAACCCCAGAAGCAAGGTGAAGCTGCAATTGAAGATTATGTGACGGATTGCATTGAAGCCTCCTCAATCAGTTTGCTGCTATCTTAAACCTACTGATGTGATCAAGAAGATTTGTTCTCTCTGATGTTCTCTCTGAAGATTCTCAAGCTGTAAGCGCTATCTTTCAAGAATCAGTATGTCAAGCCTCCTCACCCGACGTGCGTTCAAAGCCAAATTCTGAAGAAAAGCCCAACCGCTCAAGATGAAGTCATCAATTGAAGATTCATCAAGTTCATCTTGATGTCGTAAAGAATTTGAAGATTAATGTTGAAGCCAAGTTCCCAATGAAGATTATCAAGAAAGCCAGCTACTTTTTAGGGGGAGCTTATTGGGTCATTTAAGAAAAGAAAAGAAAGCTATAAACCAAGGGGGAGATTGTTGGGTCAAAATATGGTTTATACTTCGCTTTTCTGGGCAATTATATTTTTCTGTAATATTTCTGGAGTTTACGGTCATGTTATACGGCCCATATTCTCCATGTATAAATATAGGTGTTAGGGTGAGGAGTAGAGATTGATGAACACGAAGAGAGTTTACGGCCACAGAGAGAGAAGAACTATTGTGTGTTACTGTGTGTGTGAATCTCTTGTATCCGGATTATCATTCTATTCATTAATACATTGAGGTTCATCATCTTCTTCTTCTACTTCTCTTCTATTTGATCTGACATCATCCGTTTGATTGAGATTCCGCACCATCAAATGGATCTGATTGATACACAGGCAAATTAGGGACTTACAATTAGTGTGTTCGTTAACCACACACACTCCACTAACGACTTATAAAGTGTAATGTGCAACTTCATGGGTTAGCATACAAATTCACATTTTTCCTTAAGTAACTATATTTGGGATTTTAATAAAAAAGTTCTAGTACTTTTAAATATCATTATACTTTTAATGAGAATTTATTTTCCTATCAAACCAGTTCGGCTAACGACCCTCCATTAATCAAGGAAGCGGTGGGTGAGAGTGGACACCCATTCAACTACCATTTTATAAGCAATTTCCTTATACCCCATTATAGACTAGCTTCGTGAATGAGGCGTACTGGTGGTTCAACTGACTTAGTCTTATACTTATGTAATTATTAAAATTTTAATTTTATATATAGTATAAGGTGTATTTTAAACTTTTGAAATTACTAGATTTATTCCATTTAAATTTTCGAAATCAATAAACAATTAACTTAAATTTAAAAATAAACTAACTGATTTAATAATTATCTATTAATTAACATTTAATTAAATATATTAAATAAAATAAGGATTATCTAATTAAATTAATCAGATAATTTAATCATAATCCTTACCCTATGAATTTTCGAAAATATAGGGTATATTATTTATTCCAATTTTAATTATCTCTTTTTAGTCAAGTAAAATGATAATTACCAAAATTTGAAAAACCCTAATAGCCTATCAATTTCCGAGATTGCTTGGGGAGGAAGGTTAGGGTTTCAAAACCCTATCCCTAATTACGAAATCTTAAGCCTTCCAGGGTTTAATTTCCATAAACCCTAATTTGATCAAATTCAAAAATTATAGCAAATTCAATTGAAAACAGACCAAACGCTCTGATACCACTGATGGGTTTTAGGCATAACAAAACAAACTTAAACTCTTAAGTGTACATGCAACCTAAAACAAGATGTATGTTTTCTCTATTGAACCTATAACTAAGAAGATCTAAATAAGAACCCTAGAAACCCGAGGTAGTTTTCAAAATTACTACAGAAAAAGGTTTAGGATTATATACCTTATTGTTATTATAGTACATAACAATTATCCTTGACACTTAGAACCTTTGGAAGCAAGCACCACAAATATTGTGCCTCTAATGGTTCAAACCCAAGCTAGCAAGAAGGAAGACAATAGAGAGAGGAGTGAGAGGAGTATAATTTCGGTTGTTCCTTAAAAAAATGGAGTGGCCAAAAATGCTAGGGTTAAGGTTCCTTATATAGTGCAACTTGGAAACCCTAGATAAGCCCAAAACCAATATAATAATATTATCTTGAATTAGTAATTATTTAGCCTCCTTATTATCCTCCAAGGATAATTCTAGAACCTTAAAACCCTTCTAAAAACCGTCCAAGGCTCTAGGGAGGTTCTAGAATGCCTCTTGTTCAACTATTGAATGATTACACTTTAACCCTTGTACTTTTAATTAATCTATTTATTAATTAAATAATACTATTTCTAATTAATATATTATTCTCATAATATATTAATAAATTATTGATTTCACTTTATTAATCAAATAATAAATCAAACTCTCTCTCCAAAAATCATTCTGTCAAATTACTAGGTTTGAGGGCAACCCAAAAGGACTGTGCTGCTATCAATTCAAGTTTATACCAATTATAGTTATGGGATTAAACACCTAATCCAACCTAAAGTTGGAAATTTTATCCATCTAAACATCATATTGATTCAGATCTAAAAGCTTGACATTTGGACATAATGGATTGATTTGGAAAAGATGCACTTTTGGTCCCTTTGAGACTTAAAGACTCGATCTTGGTTGGTTGGACCATTCTAATGGATAAAGTTGGAAACTTTATCCTTTATGGAGTAATTAGGAACCATAAAAATGGCATCTTGATGGGTTTTGATGAACCATGAAAGAGTTGGTACCCACATTATGGACTTAGATGGATTAAAACAAGTATTGGGTCTCACTTAGCAGTAGATCTGAGGTTTGGGCATTGTGGGCATAATGGATTAAGTCATTTGGATTCAGAAATAGGGACTGAACAATACGTTGGGCATACTCCAGAGTACGCTGCGCGTATTGGGCTAAACGTATGTACGCCAGACGTAAGTCTAAGTACGTTGGGCGTACTTAGTAGCTGTTGACTTTCATTGACTTTTGTGGATTGGTCCATATTTTGACTATTAGGGGTTTGGGCTTTGTTAGGCCAGATCATCTGTTTGACTGACAGCAGACTGAGGTGAGTTTTCTCACTATACTGTAGGATACTAGGATATGTTATGTCCATGTAATCTTTGTGACTCTTGTTGTTTGTGATATATGCATATGTGCCTGTTTGATATATGTATGTGCGGGTGAAATAGAACCGGTGGTGCAGTAGACACGATACAACCTTGTGCTGACATATGAATTGAAATAGACTTGGGGTGAAATAGACCCGGTACGTCCTCGGGCCGACTCATGAGTTAAAATGGACTCGGGGGTGAAATAGACACGAGGGTGAAATAGACCTGACACAACCTTGAGCTAGAAGATATGTATGGTGTAACATCTTGATTTCCACGTATGACATTTATTCTTTAAAAACAAGTTTCCTTTGGAAATTAGCAAGTTGATGGCCTCAACTCGGCGTGTTGAAAGGCTTTCGGGCCGTGCATCTTTTTGGAGCAACTCCTCAAGTTGGTAAGGAGAAATTGACGTGTTGGTGGCTGGGTGAGAAACCCTAAATTATGGGGTTTTGCACCCTATATAACCTACTTAAGTCCTTAAGGCTGATCTTTATCAGCCTCCAAACTCTCATATCATCCTTTGTGAACCCTAATCATCATTCCCTCTCATATTGTGAGCTAGTGTGGCATTTTGGAGCAAAAGAAGGAGAAGGTTGGGAGAAGGAAGCATGGATATAGCAAGAAAAGCTCTTATCTTTAGTTTGAATCTTTTCTGGATCTTTGTAAGTGTTCAAGATTCAATTTTTATCTATATATGTAGCTAGATCTTGAGTTTTGTCCCTTTTTCTCCTTATTCTAGTATGTTGAAATGGATGGACTTCATAAAGTTTGCAACTTTATGAATCTCCAAGTCAATGTGACCTTATAGTGGGTTGGATATGGTCTTTAGCCAAGCCTTGATGCCATGCATGAATCTTCAAGACATGTATTGGACATGCATGTCTATAAAGCACCAACCATTAGGATGTTTTTGAAGCTAGAATCTCTTCTGGAAAAGTTGGGTTTCAGATCTCAAGGATTTTGTGCTTAATGGTTAAGCCCTTCAATCCTTATGGCGGGGTTTTTGAGTATTTAGAGTAGCCCCAAAAGATAAAGTTGGAAACTGTTCCTTTTAGACACATTTGGAGTTCAGATCTGGGCCTTAGAGTCCCTGAAATCGAAGAATCATGTGAATGTGTTAAGATGGGGAAAACTTGGCGAGTTGGCTAGGGTTTTCCCGACCTTCTAAGTACTATAGAAACTCGACGAGTTCATTGGTGCACTCGACGAGTTGGATGAACATGGACTGTTGACATTAACTTTGACCATGGTTGACCAAGTTGGACTTTTGAGGGCATTTTGGGTATTTCGGGATTTTGATGGGTTTGGTCATGATGTTTGTAGGCAGTGAGTCGGGAGTTGAGATTCAGAGTTATACCTTATCATTTCTGCACTACTTGTGAGGTGAGTCTCTCCTCACTGTACTTGCGGGTCGAAGGCACCAAGGTCGGCCCTTTGATTTGATATCCTGCTATGAATTTTATTGTGTTGTAGTAATATGTTAAGTCGGTATCCTGGTATTTAGGATGTTGCTATGCTTAGTGATCTGTGAGATCTGGTCTATCTGTTTATTGACTGGTTAGTAGTATGTTATCTGTATTATGTGCACATGATTCGTTGGTGGCTGAGGCTTCACTACTTTGTGCATAAGCCAACAGGCCGAGGCATTCTAACCCGATGGTTGAGGGCCTAGGGTATTCTACCTCGATGATGATTGGACCCATAGTATGTTGGCATTCCAATCCGATGGTTGAGGGGCCTGGGTATTTCATCCCAAGGATGATTGGACCCATAGTATGTTGGCATTCCAACCCGATGGTTTATTGGGCCTATAGTATGTTGTTATTATAAATGTACTATTTATTATGTATTAGTATTTTGGGGGAAACTCACTAAGCTTTGTGCTTACAGTTTGGATTATGTTTCAGGTACCTTAGTGGATCGCGGGAAGGCGAAGGTGTGATCGTGCACGTCCTTATGTTTTGTTTTTACGATTTTGGGATTTTCTCTGATATGAAACTTATTTGGGAAAGAAATTGTAATAAATGATGGTTTTGTGGTTGTTTAAAAAGTTTAAAATTTTCAAGAATTTTACGAATGTTACAAGTTGGTATCAGAGCCTTAGTTTGAGTGAATTGGAGGAACACTCGTGTGTATCCAGTCTCAAACTAAGGAAAAGATTTTCAAATGGTTTTCAAAATACTCAAGGACGATGCAATGTGTACGATCTGTCGGAGCCAGTAAGTAGACCCTAAAATACCATACTGTTATTTGATATTGTGATATGTGTAACATCCCATTTAAAAATATAATAATTAAAATAATAAACCCAGAACCCCGATAAGTAATTTTATTATTATTTTATATTACTGTAGTCCTAAAATAAAATATCAATTAGTGGGGTGTTGGTTTCGGGGTGCCAAATGATATACTTTTGATTTCCGAGGATTAAAGAGTAAATATCGGACTTATTCTGAGAAGGATTCTTGAAGCCAGGGTAGAAATGGTAATTTATGGATCTTATTTGAGAATAATTGTAGAGGAGGGGTTTTTTTGTAACTGTTGGACTTATATTGAAAGGATTTTATGGAGTCAAGGGCCAAATGGTAATTTTGGGACTTAAATTGAATGAATAGGGATAAGGAGGGACCAAAAGTGTTAATATGAAATGAAGTTTATGGGATCTGGGTATATAAACCCGTCACCCACTAAACCCTAACCCTAAGTTGGTTGCAATTATCACACCCCAAAACCAAGAACGGCAGAAACATTCTGGGGCAGAGGACGTCATGTAAAGTATCACAATAGTGCAAAGTAGTAAACAAGCAGCAACATCATCCATTGCATTAATAGTAAAATTTTAATACATGAGTGCTCTTTTATAGAATAAGACATGATAATAAGTAATGAAAATAAAAGTTAAGTCTTGACTGCTCCGTCTTCTTAAAACCTGGTCATCGTACCTGTCTACTGGTGACCTGAGAATACAAGTTATTTTGAAAGAGTTTATCAGCATAATGTTGGTGAATTCATAAGTATTTTAGTGTCATTGATTTGTAAAAACTGTAATGAAAGACTTGTAATTGTTTGAGGAAAAGTTTGTATAAGTATGAAAACCCTAGAAAATCACATATTTCCTACTAGTATAAAAAGTAGTCTTCTACTAAGACCCGACTGTTTTGAAGGTTTGAACCTCTGTAAAAATGAAGGTTTTTCCCCTGTATAACTATTATTATCAAAATATAGTCTACCTCATCGTTTATGTGAATGTGTCACAAGATAAAAGTAATAGGGAAAATTATATAATTATTGATATCGTATCCAAAGTAAAGGTAATAAGGAAAATTGTATAATCCTTGAAATTGTATCCATTTGTCTAGGATAAACACGGCGCGGTAAATCGTCGAACAGTACAACCGAGAACATCCGTACATGAACACACCTGCTGTAGCGAGCAGCCAGTTGTAGGATGGTCATTCCAGTAGTGTGTAGTAGTATCTCTTCATATAGTATTTAGTAGTGTCTCTTCATATAGTATGTAATAGTGTCTCTTCATATAGTATGTAATAGTGTCCCTTCATATAGTATGTAATAGTGTCTCTTCATTTAGTGTGTATTAGAGTAGTGTATGTATTAGTGTAGTGTATGTATTGTTTATAGTATGCATTGACTCATGTATGAACTGACTCTTAGTGTGATTCCTTGTACTAGGAATAGTAAGTAGTATCTCCTAACTATACCTATTATAGTTACTAGTAATGTACGTGTATAACCGAAAGTATGCCTTTGCTACCCAAAGGTACTGAATTGAGTGATAGAACTTTTATGTATATATATATATATATATATATATATATATATATATATATATATATGTAATATATAACTAATATTTAGACGACATTCAGACAAATAACTGATACCCTAAGGCCACATCCAAACAAGGAAAAGGAATTAAAGCGAGCTAGCAGTCCTAAGTCCTTTAAACATTACTTATATAACTATACATATATAGGCATGCAATTGACAATATAACAATTTAAAAGAAGTTTTGTAAAACATTTGAAAAGTTTAATAATAAGATTTGATGACTTGATGTCAATTTATAAAACGGTTTAAAAGCAGTTTGTTTGATATAAACAGTTTAAAGTATAATAAATCTTTTGTCTGAAACACAGTTTGAAATACATGAAAACCTTTGTTTGAAACACAGTTGTAACAAAGTTTGAAAGGAAAGATACAGTATGTAAGACAGTTTGATAAAGAGTTTAACATGTAAAAACGTTTGAGAAAGTCATTTTGAAGTAATATGCTTGGTAAAACAGCTAAAAGCGTAGTAAATCCATTTGTGTACTAGTTATTAATCACATGTGATTGATATAATAACTAGTATGATTCAACTTGTATCCCCCCCATAAAAGCATTTAAAAATATTTAAAAGATTAATTAAGGGGTATAAACTCACTTGTAGTGAGTGGATTGGATGGAAGTGTTGGACAAGGTGCTTGGTGTCAAGTGAAGACTTGAACACACACAATGATCCTAATAACATATAAAAACATATATGCTTATATAATTAGTGATTATAACACTAATTAGACAAGTATAAACACCTTAGAACAAGGAAAACACTTGGATTCAAGTGCTATAAGAACTTAGGGTTGCATCTAAGGGTTGTAAGGCATTGCTATTGAGTTTATGGCCCAAGGACCACTCTCCATGGAGTTTACTACCACGGGTTTACGGCCCCAAGGAGTTCACAGCCGTAAACTCATGGTCATAGATGCATAAGTGTGGGTTTGAACGACTAGGGAAGCTTGAGGGAATTTTGCTTTACCCAAGGAAGTGAAAGACCCACTCAATGGAGAGTGTTGAGGAGTTTACGGCCTAGGGGAGTTTACTCCTGGCCATAAACTCTCTAAATGGTCATATTTAGGGTCTTAAAGGTAGGGAGTCTCAAGGGTTTAAGTGTTCCAAGGTTAAACAGGAGTCTATATGAGTTTAAGGTCCAAGACTTGACCTTAATTGGAGTTTACGGCCTAGGGACCATTTCTACATGAGTTTATGGTCGTAAAATCATGGTATTATGTACCAACTCAAAGTTTAAGGTCCCTAGTTCAATGTTGGAGGGTTCTAATCCAAATTCTAAGTATAAGGAAGGAAATTAGGGCAACATTGCACCCTTATATGGAGTTTATGGCCTTGGGAGATCCTTGGTCATAAACTCTCTTCCAACTCGGATTCATTGATGTTTCTAAAGTCTAAACAAGTTCATTCTAGTATATAACAAGCTAGGACAAGAGTACTTACGATATATGAGCTTGAAATGGCCGATTATCACCAAGAACACTAGTGTGTGTTCTTGGTGAAACTTGAAGATCTATGAAAACATGATTTTCATGGATGAAATCATGAGAGAATGATAGATTAAGAGGTGTATCAACAAGTCAAGGAAGAATACTTACTAGTTTTGAAGATCTAAGGTGAAGATCGGGATGATAGTTAAGAGAGAATGAGGGAAAATCGGCCAAAGAAGGAAAGAAATGAAAGAAATGGCCAACACTTGAATATAAAGGGTGAGTTTACGACCCACATGGAGTTTACGACCGTAAAATCCAGTGTGGTGGCCGTTAACTCATGGTCCTGGTGATTTAGGCTTGATCATTGTACTATAGCTTCAGCAGATAAACCCCAACACTTATCCCTTAAGTGTGCTAGGCTCAGAACGCTCAAACAGACTCTAAATTGTGCTAAATGATAGCATGAATGAGTCTGACACTAAGTTGAGTTGACTGACTGAGCTTTCAAAGCAATAGAAAATTTCGAGTTGTCACAGCAGTCGTCACCCTCCCTCTCCGTCTCCTGTTTGTGGCCGCCACATTCATCGTGCCCGTCCTCCATCCGCCGTCGTGCATTCGCTATGAGCGTGAAACTACCGACGAGGACCACCGGGATCACCTATTGCCACCATCTTCTCCTCTTCTTTTCGTTAACCACCACCGAATCCCTCTAGATGTTGCCGCCATCCGTTTAACTACCGCCTAGAACCATCAAGCACTCACCAACACCATTGTTGCCGGCAATATTGAGGACTGATGGAAAACCGCAATGAACTCACGATTGAAAGGAGATCGGAATAGTTGTTCCGACGACGTTATGCTGCTGTATTGCCGAGTCCGACCACCGCTTGATACCTCGCCACTGAAACGTCATCGCAACCCTACTGCCGCCCCCCGATGTCGAGAACGGCCAGAGAAACCCCACTAAGATCGAGGTCGGAGCTGTGGTTCAGTGTACATGTGCTTTCTGTCGAATGGAGGGGGTCACGAAGAACCACCATGGTGGTTGCCGCCGATAGCGGACCTGCTGCCGCCATGCACCACCTGCTACCGCCGTGTGCCACCTACTGCCGCCATGCGCCACTGCTGGCCACCATAAAGTTGTTGTGTGTGTAGCTTAGTGTGTGTGTGTGTGTGTGTTTTAGTTGAATTGAGTTGTAAATTGTAAATGGTGCCTGTAATAATAATAGAAAATCCATAACAACCACCGTGAGGTGGTGGCTGTCGCCACCGGCCGCGTGTTGGGTGGCGGTGTGCCTCGTTTGCAAATTTTTGTTGGACTCGTTTGGGATGTTTAGACAAAATGGGCCCAATGAAACCCTAGTGGGCCCAATGAGACCTTAGTGGGCCCAAAGAACCCTAATGGGCCCAAGGAAGCCCTAATGGACCCAAAAGCCCAACCATAGCAATTGGGTTGAAAACCCTAATGCCATGAAACCCTAATTTTGGGATTGATCGGGACTCGCACTTGAATTAATTATTAAACTTAAAATATTAAATTATAATCATGGACAAATTAACTTAAGGCAATAATGGACTTAATGGATTAAGTCCTTGATGGATTAAGCGTTTAATGGGTTAAGTAGGAACAGTTAACCTAATCTCACTTGGGCCTTGATTTGGGCCTCTCTATTGGGCTTTGGTGATTGGACTATTAATGGGCTTTCCAAGAATAAGTAAATGGATTAAATAATTATATGGGTTTTAGGATAAGGCCCATGTGAGAGACTTGGGCCCAAATTGGAAAATTGGGCAATATTTGGGCCTTTGTGATTATGTGATATTGGGCCTTACGGAAAGACCATTTAGAGGTTTGGGCTCAATTTGGAAAATTGGGCGACATGTTCGGCTTTGGCCCATTACTTGACTTTTGGGATTTTGGTGTGTGAGTTGGACCTTGGGCTTGGAACCCAATTATTAATTGGGTGTTGTTTGATGTTGACATTTCGGGAGGCTGTCAACCAGCAGTTGGAGTTTTATCCACGGGACTTAAGCAGTGCCAGGTGAGTTCTCCTCACTATATCAATAGGGTCTACGGCACCAAGGCCGACCCTTTATAATTTACATCCTGGTTTAGGATGGTTGCTATGTTATTGATCTATTAGATTTACGTCCTGGTTTAGGATGGTTGCTATGTTATTGATCTGTTAGATTTCATCCTGGCTTTAGGATGGTTGCTATGCTAGTAATCAGTTAGATTGGTATCCTGGTTGTAGGATGGTTGCCATATTAGTGATTTGTTAGATCTGCATGACTATCTGTTATTGCATGTTAGCGTATGATATTTATGTTGGATTAGTGTCTAAGCCCATAACTATTATTGGTATGTACTTGACCCGATTTGGCATGGTCCATTTGGGTTGCACTTCACCGAAACAATTTATATGGATAGTCTTTTGAGAACAGTATGTTTATGATTTATATTAATATATTATAAGTTCTAATATATTAATATGGAATCATATTATTTAATTAGTATTGATCAAAAATTAATTTAGAATTTATTTAGTGATCAAAATAAACTAATTAAATATGGACTCTTGTATATAGTATGGGCCAAGTTCATTTAGGTTGGGCTAAGCTAGCATAGATAGTCCATGGAGTTTTTAACCCATGGATCCTATGGAAATGAAAGGTCATGGGTATTAGGGTTTACATGGATGAAACCCTAATCCTGCATACTATATAAAGAGTTCTTTGGCACATGAAATGGAACTAGTGTGCGAGGATACAAGAGTGGGCCGATTTCTAGTGTGCATTCTATTCTCTCAAGTTTTCCAAGGTGTTTTTGGTGATTTGTGATTCAACTTGAGGCTTCCACACTATTGGGGCTAAGCTCTTAAAGTTCAAGACTTCAAGCTACATAAAAAGGTATGTTATCTAACTAGGCTTTTGTAGTATAGTTGCTTCATATTATGCTAGTTAGGATAAAACCTTGGAATATTGAATATTTGCAAGTATAATAGAGAAAACATAGATCCAAGGTTTATAGGGTTGCATGTACACCATAGGAGTGTTAGAATGCTCAAAACCCATCAATTTATGTGCACATTTTATTGGTTTGGGGAAAGGGTTGAGGCAGGTCCTGCTGTGTGCAGTAGGCCAAGACACCCTGGGCGGACCGGGTAGGCTGCAGGCTAGGCAGGGCAAATCTAGTCAGGCCAAAGGCCCAATGAGTGGTCCGGATAGGCTGAAGTCCCCGAGGAGGGCGGTCCAGACGTGCCGAGGGCTCAGAAAGCGGTCCACATAGACTGAGGACCGGGATTCGGTCCAGTCAGACTGATGGCTCATTACACATGCTGTATAGTTTGCTTATATGTTTATATGATATTGTTATATCTGTATGGCGTTGGTATTTTGGGGGTAACTCACTAAGCCTTCGAGCCTACATCTATCGATTATTGTTTCAGGTACTTCTGAGGATTGCGGGAAGGCAAAGGCGTGATCGTGCACCTCCTTATATTTTCATGATTTGATTTTGGGGATACTCTGATGCTTAAACTATTTTGAAAACAAATTGTAATAACTTATTGGTTTTAAATGTTTTAAAAAGTTTTAAAGTGGCTTGATTTTTATGGGTGTTACAATATGCTAGACCAACATGTTAGTTATAGGTTAGGGATCTTCAAGAATTGCATTATAGAATTGTCTAATTATATGATGTCTAATAGCCTAGGACCTTTCTTTTATGGAATTGACATCATTACTGTAATTTCCTAGTGTATGCATCATGGTTATATATAACTAAGATCTTATAGCCTGAGAATGTTTTGTTTGGCTTTATTTTCTGTTCTTGTTTGATGAAAGGATTAGGGTAGGATTTGATATTCGATTGTCTGTAGGGTCCAGTGTTATGTATGGCTAGCATACACGAGTGTTGCAGGGTTGGTGGAAGTTTCATGGATGAGTCATATAGGGTCAGCCGACCAGTTGTGAGATGTTTAGCCTTTCCTCTAGGGAGTGAGGATTAAGTGTTCGACTATGCTTATGAATATTGTTAGGGCATTGTGATGATCCTTGAGACAAATACGCATAGGTGTGGAAAGTAGTATGGGCGCGTACTACTGGAAGTATAGGACCCGTATGCGTAGCAAAGAAGTCACCACCCCTAGGGCTTCGTTGGGAGTTGGTTCCCCGTTATGATATGTGGATTATCTGATATCA
Source organism: Lactuca serriola (assembly GCF_051521515.1). Lineage (NCBI taxonomy): Eukaryota > Viridiplantae > Streptophyta > Magnoliopsida > Asterales > Asteraceae > Lactuca > Lactuca serriola. Next base: position 161,542,779 of record NC_136414.1, on the reverse strand, counting down.
TCCTGGTGTATTTTCAGTAGGGTGACTACGAGACAAGTTGAGATCGGACCCGAGTCGGGATCAGGAGCTGGTAGACAGGGTGAGCCAGTATTGTTAGAGGACCACGTTAGGGAGATCATTCACGAGAAGGTGTTTTCTATTGTCTGGTGTTAGATTCCACAGATGTTCGGGTCTATCGAGCTTGCGATGATGGAGTTCTTTGATGATCGCTATGCAGCCATTGCTGAGAAAACTGTTGTTACAGCGTCTGCAGCCGTGACGGCTGCGGACGCTGTAATAGCGCGGGTCTTTCAGTATCGGGACTTCGATAATAAGAAGCCCCTGACTTTTGATGGAGTTCAGTACGCGATCATATCCATGAGGTGGCTATTTTATGTGGAAGGGTGTTTCTTCACTTGTTCATCCCCTGTTGACCAGAAGGTCGGGTGCGCTCTGAACCTTTTGAGGTCAAGAGCGAAGGATTAGTGGAGGCTCACTACTAGTTCTTATTCTGTTGAGCAGAGAGTTGTGACATGGGAGCAATTTTCTGAAATGTCCCGCTCCCAATATGTCCTGCTGATGGAGCATGAGAGGTTAGCGCAGGAGTATCTAGATTTGAGATAGGGTTATGAGACGGTGATGGTGATCACCAATATGTTCACGGAGAAAGCTATGTTCTGCCCTGAGTTTGGTGCATCTGAGCAGCTTCAGATGACCCGTTACTTGATCATGCTCAAGATGGAGATCAGGCAGTTTGTTTCTACATAGTGCTTTGGTTCATTGTTGGAGATGCAGGAGGATACCAGGCGGCGTGCGATTGAGATTGAGTTGCAGAATCGGAGGTCGAGACCGACCCTGGCGCAGTTGCGGCCTGCATCGAAATGGTTTAGGGCCGCTGACTCTAGGTCGAGGAGTCATAAGGGTTGTACTTGTGGGAAGTGCGACAAGTTGCATGATGGAGTTTTTCGATCTTCTTCAGGTTGCCACAAATGTGGGAAGCAGGGCCACATTGCAAGGGATTGTCGACAGTAGACTCCAACTTCTAGCATCATACTTTGTAACCATTGTGATTAGGTGGGCCATATGAAGGCCCAATGAACCTTGTTATCTTCCAAGCCGGCGCAAGCTCCAGCACCGGCTACTTTGAGGATCACTGATGGGAGTCGGGGCAGGGTGGAGTCCCCGAGGGCTCGAGGTCGCACTTTCCAGCTTACTGCCGAGGAGGAGAGGACAGCACCGAATGTTATGACTGGCATGTTTCTATCCCTTATCTTGTTGATTATGTTTGTTTTATGCTCATATGTTTGTACCTTTGGTAGGTACATTTCTAGTGAACTCCTTACCTGCTTTAGTGTTGCTCGACTCGGGTGCGAGCTGGTTCTTTGTTTCTCGGTCTTTTAATAGGGAGTTTGCTTTGCCCATAGGGGAGTTGGAGTGTCCTTTGCAAGTTTCTATCGCCAAAAAACATGGGGTTTCTGCTTCTTCTGTTTATCAGGGTTGCATTCTAGAGATCTTCGGAGTATCTTTCCCGATCGATTTGATTCCTATTCCCATGGATGATGTATGCGTGATAGTGAGTATGGATTGGTTGAGCCATTTTGGTGCCATGATCGACTGTGAGGTTCAGTGTGTGGTAGTTAGAACCCCAAGTGAGGGAGAACTGGTTATTTATGGAGAGGGCACCAGGTGGGGTTCAAGGTTTTGTTCGGCAGCCAGGGCTCGGTTGTATATTCAGCACCAGTGTGCAGGTTATTTGGCTTATGTGGTGGACATGCGGGTTGGGGATCAGGTGTCGGTTGTTGATGTTCCGGTTGTTAGGGAGCTCGCTAATGTATTCCCAGAGGAGTTACCCGGTGTGCCTCCTGAGAGGAAGGTCGAGTTTAGGATCGACCTTGTACCAGGTGCGGCCCCTATTGCCACGACGCCGTACCTATTGGCACCGCCTGAGATGCAAGAGCTGTCATCTCAGCTGCAGGAGCTTCAAGGCAAGCCGTTCATCTGTCTGAGCAGTTCTCATGGGGAGCAACGATTCTATTTGTCAAGAAAAAGTATGGTTCACACCAAATGTGCATTGATTGTCGGGAGTTGAACAAGTTAATGATGAAGAATCGTTATCACCTTCCGTGGATTGATGATCTCTTAGATCAGTTGCGGGGAGCATCTTAGTTCTCCAAGATTGACCTAAGGTCTGGGTACCATTAGGACAGGTGAGGGAGGAGGACGTGGAGAAGACCGTGTTCTAAACTCGTTATGGGCATTACGAGTTCGTGGTGATGCCATTCGGGCTCACCAATGCGCCTGCAATATTCATGGATTTGATGAATCGGGTATGCGATATTCATGGTTCCTTCATCGTGTTTATTGATGATATCTTAGTGTATTCCAAGACCAAAGAGCAGCACGAGGAGCATCTTTGTAAGATTATGGAGGTTTTGAGGTGAGAACGACTTTATGCTAAGTTCCAGAAATGCGAGTTTTGGTTGCGAGAGGTTCAGTTCCTTGGACATCTCGTTGATTAGGATGGGATTTTGGTCGATCCTGCCAAAATCGAGGCGGTTATGTAGTGGGAGGTTCCAAAATCTCCCTCGGATCTCATGAGTTTTCTGGGTTTGGCAGGGTACTACCAGAGATTTATTCGGGATTTCTCCAAGATTGTAGTACCCCTCACTCGTTTGACGGGGAAGGGGGTAGATTTCTGGTGGGGCCCTAAGCCGTAGTCAGCATTTGAGACCCTTCGACAGAGACATTGTGAGGCCCCAGTTTTGACCCTCCCTGAGGGAATCGAGGATTTTTTGGTTTTCTATGATGCGTCCATCAACGAGTTGGGGGCAATTCTCATGCAGAGAGGATGAGTGATAGCTTATGCTTCACGGCAGCTGAAGCCGCATGAGACAAGATATACCACGCATGATCTTGAGTTGGGGGCGGTGGTTTTCGCCCTCAAGATTTAGAGGCATTACCTTTATGGGGTCCTTTGTACCATCTACACGGATCACAAGAGTTTGAGGCATATTATGGATCAGCCGAACCTGAACATGAGGCAACTCAGGTGGCTGGACGTAGTCATGGATTATGATTGCGAGATCCTTTACCATCCGGTTAAAGCGAAAGTGGCGGCGGATGCCCTAAGCCGCAATTCGGATGGATCTTTTGTTCCGGTGTCATGTGTTAGGATATATGTGTATTCTCCACTTGTGAGGTTGATTAGGGAGGATCAGGCCAAGGGGTGAGGGAAGAAAATTGGAAGATTGAGAGGATTAGGGGCGAGATCACCAGATTTGTTCCGGACAGTCGTGGTTTGTTGACCTGTTGTGGTCAGGTGTGGGTTCCTGTATCTGGTGGGGTGAAACAGATTGTGTTGGAAGAGGCTCATAAGTCTTGTTTTTTAATCCATCCGGGGGCCACCAAGATGTATCGGGATCTGAGGTTGAGTTATTTGCGGTCGTGCATGAAGAGGGAGTTCGCCTAGTATATCGAGAGGTTCTTGACCTGTAGGATGGTCAAGGCCGAGCATCAGAGGCCGCATGGCAAGCTGCAGCCTCTAGAGGTTCCCATGTGGAAATAAGACCAGATTTCGATGGACTTCATCGCCAAGTTACCGAAGACGGCAAAGGGTTTTGATGCTATTTGGGTCATCGTGGACCGATTGACCATGAGTTCCCACTTTCTGGAAATTCGGGAGAGCTCGTCGGCTGAGAAGTTGGTCGATGTGTATATTCGCGAGATCGTTTCTCGTCATGGGGTTCTGGTCTCTATTGTTTCAGACCGTGATGTCCGGTTCACCTCCTGATTTTGGAAGAAGTTCCATGAGGAACTGGGCATGAGGCTACACTTCAGCACAACTTATCATCCGCATACCGACGGCCAGAGTGAGCAGACTATTCAGACTCTTGAGAATATGTTGCGAGCTTGCGTTATTGATTTTGGTGGGAGCTGGAACTCCTACCTACCTCTTGCAGAGTTCTCCTACAACATCAGTTTTCACTCCAGCATTGGTGCTCCGCCTTTTGAGCTTTTGTATGGGCGGAGATGTCACACCCTAGTCTGTTAGGGCGAGGTTGGTCACAGGTTCATGGGTTAGACCGAGGTGGTTCTGTAGACTATAGAGATGATTCAGTAGATCAAGCAGAGATTGCAGACTGCTTAGAGTCAGCAGAAGACCTATGCCGACCGGCGCGGATCTGAGTTGGAGTTTCAGGTCGATGACATGGTGTTGTTGAAGGTCTCACCTTGGAAAGGTGTGATTCGCTTGAGGAAGAGGGGGAAGTTGGGCCCTCGATATATCGGACCACTCTGGATTTTTTTTAGGGTTGGAAAGGTTGCTTATAGATTGGATATCCCGGAGGAGCTTAGTCAGATTCATTGCACTTTCCACGTTTCGCAGCTGTGAAAGTGCGTATCGGACGAGGATGCAGTGGTACCATTGGATGATATTCAGGTTGATGAGCGCCTGAACTATGTTGAGAGGCCGGTAACTATTCCGGAGAGGAAGGAGAGGATTTTGCGTAACAAGGAAATACCTTCGGTAAAGGTACAATGGCAACACCTAAGGGGATCTCAGTTGACTTGGGAGCCGGAGGCTAAGATGCAGGAGCATTATCCAGATTTGTTCTCCGCAACAGGCTTTGAGGACGAAGCCTAGTCCAAGTGGGGGAGATTTGTAACATCCCGATTTCCAGGTATGAGATTTATTCTTTAAAAGAAAGTTTCCATTGGAACTTGGCGAGTTGATGGCCTCAACTCGGCATGTTGAAAGGCTTTTGGGTCGCGCATCTTTTTGGACCAACTCGTCGAGTTGGTGTGGAGAACTCGACGTGTTGGTGATTGGGTGAGAAACCCTAAATTATAGGGTTTTACACCCTATATAACCTCCTTAATTCCTTAAGGCTAATCTTTTATCAGCCTCCAAACTCTCATATCAACCTTTGTGAACCCTAATCATCATTCCCTTTCAATTGTGAGCTAGTGTGGCATTTTGGAGCAAAAAAAGGAGAAGGTTGGGAGAAGGAAGCATGGATCTAACAAGAAAAGCTCTTATCTTTGGTTTGAATCTTTTTTAGATCTTTGTAAGTGTTCAAGATTCGATTTTTATCTATCTATGTAGCTAAATCCTGAGTTTTGTCCCTTTTTCTCCTTACTCTAGGATGTTGAAATGGATGGACCTCATAAAGTTTGCAACTTTATGAATCTCCAGGTCAAGGTGACCTTATAGTGGGTTGGATATGGTCTTTAGCCAAGCCTTGATGCCATGCATGGCGTTTAGGTCATATTTTCCCTTTTAGACCCATTTGGGTTCAAGAAATGCATTGGACATGCATGTCTATAAAGCACCAACCTATAGGACATCTTTGAGGCTAGAATCTCTTCTAGAAACGCTGGGTTTCAGATATCAAGGATTTTGTGCTTAATGGTTAAGCCCTTGAGTTTTCAATCCTTGTGGAGGGGTTTTTGAGCATTTGGAAACTTTATTCTTTTAGACACATTTGGAGTTTAGATCTGAGCCTTAGAGTCCCTGAAATCGAAGAACCATTTGAATGTGTTAAGTTGGGAAAAACTTGGCGAGTTTTCCAGCCAACTCGGCGAGTTGGCTAGGGTTTTCCCGACCTTCTAAGTACTATTGAAACTCGACGAGTTCATTGGTGCACTCAATGAGTTGGGTCAACATGGACTGTTAACTTTGGCTTTGACCATGGTTGACCAAGTTGGACTTTTGAGGGTATTTTGGGTATTTTGGGATTTTGATGGGTTTGGTCATGATGGTTGTAGGCATTGAGTTGGGAGCTAAGAATCGGAGTTAGACCTTATCAGTTCTGCACTACTTGTGAGGTGAGTCTCCTCACTGTACTTGCAAGTCGAAGGCACCAAGGTTGGCCCTTTGGATTTGATATCCTGCTGTGAATGTTATAGTGTTGTAATAATATGTTAAGTCGGTATCTTGGTATTTAGGATATTTCTATGCTTAGTGATCTATGAGATTTGTCTGTCTGTTTGTTCACTGGTTAGAAGTATGTTATCTGTATTATGTACACATGATTGGTTGATGGCTGAGGCCTTACTACTTTGTGCGTAAGCCAACAGGCCGAGGCATTCCATCCCGATGGTTGAGGTCCTAGGGTATTCCATCCTGAGGATGATTGGACCCATATTATGTAGGCATTCCAACTCGATGGTTGAGGGGCCTGGGGTATTCCATCCCGAGGATGATTGGACCCATAGTATGTTGGCATTCCAACCCGATGGTTGAGGGGCTTGGGGTATTCCAACCTAATGGTTGATTGGGCCCATAGTATGTTGGTATTATAATTGTACTATTTGTTATGTATTGGTATTTTGGAGGATACTCATTAACCTTTGCGCTTATAGTTTAGATTATGTCTCAGGTACCTCAGTGGATCGTGGGAAGGCGAAGGCATGATCGTGTACCTCTTCATGTTTTGTTTTTATGATTTTGGGATGTTCTCTTATGTCAAACTTATTTTGAAAGGTAAAATGTAACACCCCGTTCTTTAAGTGTTTAATTATAAGTCCCTGAGATTTAAGAGGAAGGGTAATTCTGGTCCTTTTGCGAGAAATGAGTTTCATCCGAGATGGTTTCGGGCTGGTGTATGTGTTAGAAGCATTTGAGCTCTCGTCACCCTCGTATGAATGTAAAGTTATTTGGGAGTGGGTTTAGATTAGAGGAGTTGTGGTGTTTTGAAGTTGATCATTGTTTATAGCTCTTTGTGGTATAAGTGGATAAAGGGTCCCATGCATGCATGGCATGCATGCAAGTATTGGTGAAGTCTAGCTGGGTACGCCCAACATAAGCTGGAAGTACGCCCAGCGTAAAGGGGCGAAAAGTTGCGGATGGCCGGGTGAGTACGCCCAGCGTACCAGGGAGGTACGCCCAGCGTACTCTCAGAAACCCCAAACCCTATTTTAGGGTCAGCCACTATATAAGGAACATGTTGGTTCACCCCTTAGCCTCCTTATGCTCATCTTCAACCTCAGAGAAACCCTAGATCTCGTGTTCTCTCCATTATTGGGTGTGTTTGAACTTGGAAAGCTCTTTTTGGCAAAAGAAAGGCTTGAAGGAGAAAAGAGAAGTTGTCAAAGAAGAAGAAGAACGTGTGGAGCTTGTAGATCTGATGAGATACCATCCTTTGGAGCTTGTTTGAGGTATAAAGCTTCTTGCTTGACCTTCATATTGTATAGATCTATGTATTTTGAAGCTTTGTCTCCATTCTTGTCCCAAAAGTCCTCACCTTGTTGCATAGTTCGATTTGGTCAAGATTATCTGTCCTTTCAGACCTTTGGAGAGGTCTTGAGTGAGAAAAATGAGGTCCCAAGGGTTGTAGTTGTTCCATGTGTGAGATATATAGGTCTTAACGGATTAAGACCTTGGATTAAGAGCTTAAGGACGTCCCAAGTGATAAAGTCTAAGACTTTATGAATTCTAATGATATTTGGCCTATGGATATGAAGTTTGGGCTTAAGAGCTTAAGCCATTAAGAGGTTAAAAGGACTTATTGAGTATTGCAGTTACGCCCCGCGTAGCGGGCCAAAGCCCCGATCCTCGTTTGTGTTTCATTGCAGTACGCCCAGTGTACCAAGGAGGGTACGCCCAGCGTACTCCTCCTGTTGGACTTTCATTTTTGGGCTTTGAGTTTGGGCCGTTGATGGACAATTGGTTATTGGGCCAAGTCTGGGAATTTAGGGATAGAGTATTTTGAGCCCAATTATTGTTATGGACATTGGTTCTAGGCCCATTTGGTGAAGTGGGCCCAATTTGGTAAATTGGGCTAATGTTGGACTTTGTATGAGATTTGGAATTTGGTCTTGGCCGATAAGTGGAAGTATGATTGACCTAATGCTTATTTTTGTTATGATGGTTAGTTCGGGATTTGCGGTGAGTTGGTGGTTCGAGAGTCTGCTTCCTCAATTCAAAGTATCGGCATTCGCGAGGTGAGTCATCCTCACTATATCAATAGGGTCTAAGGCACCAAGGCCGGCCCTTATCAGATTGAGATCCGGGTGGTCGTTGTTATGTTATTGCTTTGAAATGTTTGCATCCTGCTAGTTAGGATGGTATATGTTAGAGACCTGGTTGAGATAGGTATCCCGAGATGTAGGGTGATGCTATGCTAGTGACCAGTTAGGTCGGTATCCTGGTTAGGATGATGATATGTTATGTGATCTGTTTGATCGGCTTGTTGACTGTGAATTGCTATATGATTGTATGTTTATGTGCACATGGTTGTTTGGACTGGAGATGGGTTGAGGCGGGTCCTGCTTTGTGCTGTAGGCCAAGATACCCAGGGCGGACCGGTTATCCCGAAGGCCCAGCGAGCGGTCCGGATAGGCTGTAGGCCCCAAGAGGGCGGACCAGACGTGCCGAGGCTCGGAGAGTGGACCAGGCCGACTGAAGGCCCGGTGCGGGCGGACCAGTCATACTGTAGACTTAGAGAGTGGACCAGGTGGATTGAAGGCCCGGTGCGGGCGGACCAATCACACTGTAGACTCGAGGTACATGGCTAGACTCGGAGGGTGGACCAGGTGGACTGCTGGCCGGTGTGGCGGACCAGTCCCATAGTAGACCCGAAGTGCATGGCTGTTCTGTGATCGGATATGTATGGCATGTTATGCGTGTATGGTATATGTGGTTGGTATTTTGGGGATATCTCACTAAGCTTTCGGGCTTACAGTTGTGGTTTAATGTTTTTCAGGTTCTTCAGGAGACCGTGGCAAGGCGAAGGCGTGATCGTACCGCTCCTCGTGTTTATATTGTGATGAGATTCTGGGAATACTTAAAATAAATTGTATTGAAAACCTTTTTGTAATAACTTTAATGGATTCGGGTTGTTTTCCAAAATTTTAAATTGGTTGAAATTTTTGGTCGTTACATAAAATGGTCTTTTACCCTAGGTATTCGAAAAATGAACTAGATTCATGGTTATGGTTTGTGGCCTAGTTATTAATTGGGGTTTTATTTGATTGGTTAGCACGGGGATTCTCCGGTTCAGTGACCTGAGCATCTGTTTGACTGACAGCAGAATGAGGTGAGTTTGCTAACTATACTATAGGACACTAGGATATGTTATGTGCTTACAGTCTTTTTGACTCTTGTTGTATGTGTTATATGCATGTGTGCATGTTTGCTATATGTATGTGGGGGTGAAATAGACCCAATACAACCTTGTGCTGACATATGAGTTGCAATAAACTTCGGGTGAAATAGATACCAAGGGTGAAATAGATCCTGTACGGCCGCGGGCTGATGCATGATTTGAAATAGACTCGAGGTGAAATAGACTCGGCACAACCTTGAGCTAGAAGATATGTACGATATGCGGTATTTTGGGGAACTCACTAAGCTTTGTGCTTACAATTTATGTTTAAAATGTTTTCAGGTACTTCTGGTTCGAAAGGGAAGGGCCCAGCGTGACTGCACCGTATTCACCCACGTTTCCGCACTCTGTGATTTTGGGGTTGTACTTTGAGAATTATTTTACTCTATTATACTTTTTAATTTATGAAATGGATTACAGATGTTTATGGTGGGTTTTGAGCACTATAACAATCCTATGGTGCACATACAACACTAGATGCTTTGGATCTAAGTTTTCTCAAGTTATACATGCAATTTCATTTTATCCAAAGCATATACCCTAGCTAGCATGCAATTGGAGATATACAACATAAACACTAGTTGGATGAATACCTCTTTGTTGTAGCTTGTAGTTCTTGCCCTTTCAAGAGCTTAGTACCTCAAGTGTGATACCTCTAATAAGTTACAAACACCAAAAGCAAAAGGAGGCTTATGAGAGATAGGTTAGGAAGCAAAAATCGGCTAGGGTTTCACCTTGGAATTCTTATGTCCGATTTTAGGGATGCTAGGGGTTACTTTTATAGTGTGGAATTCCTAGGGTTTCTTACATGTAAACCCTAATTCACCATGACTCCTCACATTTGATAGGCCCTTTGGAATAAACCTTCATGGACTCTCATATAGGTTTAGTCCATCCCTAATCAACATGGATCAGTAGCCCACACTATAAGTATTACTCATTTACCTAATCAGTCCCCGTAAATTTAATTAGTCTCTTTTGATCACTAAATAATGGGTTTTGAGCATTCTAACACTTCCTAAGTGTACATGCAACCCTAATAACCTTGGATCTATGTTTGTCTAATTATCATGCAAAGTTGTTTTTCCAAGGTTATGAACCTATCTAGCATACATGGGGTACAATTTTTCTTTGTATAAAAGATAGAACTACATACCTTGTTGTTGAAAGTGTTCCTTGAAACCTTGTGAGCCTAGCACCCAAGTGTGATGCCTCAAATGCTTCACACAACACCAAATGCTCTTGGAAAGACTTTTGAGAGAACACACCCTTCTTAAAATCGGCCTAGCCCTCTTGTTTCATATGTGTAGCCGATTTTGGTGGAGAATGGGACTCTTATATAGTGTTGACACATCTAGGGTTACACCATGTAAACCCTAATGTGTCATGACTCTTCAGTTCCATGACCCATGGGTTTGTAACTCCCATGGAGCATCCTATGGGTGGAACCCAACTTGATAATCCATGGAGCCTCTTAGCCCACTATACAAGATATGGATGATTTACATAATCAATCCATATATTTAATTAGTTAGCTTATTGATCACTTAATTAATTCTAAATTAATTCTTGATCAAACTAATCAAATAATATTATTAATATATTAGATCTTATAATATATTAATAATCTCCAAGTGTTATTTCTCTCATTTAGTCTATCCAATTGCATGGTGCCATGCAACCCAAATGGACCATGTCGGGTCGGGTCAAGTACTTACCAAAAATAGTTATGGACTTAGACACCTTATCCAACAGTCTCCCACTTGGATAAGTCTAATAACTATAACTGCAATACTTCAGGAACTGATCGGCAATTGTAGCTCTTTCAAGGTCTCTCGGAACTGAGAAGATGTTGATACGCCATTTAAGATAAGTGATCATATAATCCTCTGTTCTAGATATCAGCCGGAGAAATACATGGAACAATATCTTACTTATTGTCCAACAGTTTGTTTCCCGATTCCCGATTTGTTTGACAAAGAACTTAATTGAACACATCAACTTAGTTCTGACCGGGCCCGGTACATAGGTCAAAACAAAATCATCGAGGGGCCCCAGATATCAGCTTCTAATCCAAGAAGGAATAAATAAACTTCGACTCATATGTTTGTTCTACCACTCATTGAATTATACACAAAAGCATGTTTTATAACATCGAGTTACCAATGCGTTTTCGTACAATCAATGCATAACCAACTCGTAAGTAACAAATCATATCTCTAGGTTTGAAGACTTATATGATATCACCATCTCACGATCACTCGAGATAAATTCCATGAAGTGATTCCAGTGAGCGTGGTTTGAGTCCAATGCTCAGAACTTATGAGCACTCATGATTGTCGTAGCCATGTCCAACACCTTAAACCTTTGCAACCAATCATGACACTTGATTCATACCTACTTCCAACATATGACCGACTGTGGAGGTTTGAATAATATGATATACTAAACATAATTATTCTAGAAGTCAAAACATGCAAAAGAAATATAGTAAACGATCGACAAGAGATAGCAACACTTTACTCATAAATAAGACACCTTTTATTCATCATCTAATTTCAATTACACTTTACAAATTTCGAGGTTATCTAACTACTAAATCTAATATCATCCTTCAGCCCTATGCTCCGAGCATGCTGGAGATGCTTAACCCGAGTCAGTCCCTTCATGAGGGGATCTGCTGGAATTTCATCCGATGATACCCTCTTTGCCACGAGGAGTCCTTCTTCTATTCGATGTATGATAAAATGGCATTTTCTGTCGATGTGTCTGGATCTCCCGTGATCCCTTGGTTCCTTGGCTAAGGCAACAACACTTTCACTATCACAGAAAATTTCCACTGGCTCTTTAATAGCTGGTACAACTCCATGGTCTCCAATGAAGTTCTTCAGCCATATCGCCTCCTTTGCTGCCTCGCTAGCCGCAATATACTCTGATTCACAAGTTGAATCAGCCATTGTCTCTTGCTTGGAACTCTTCCAAGAAATTGCTCCTCCATTTAGAGTAAAGACCCAGCCTGACTGAGAACGGAAATTATCCCTATCAGTCTGAAAGCTAGCATCACTATACCCTACAACTCTCAAGTCATCACTCCCACCGAGGGTAAGGACCCAGTCCTTAGTCCTTCGTAGGTACTTGAGGATATTCTTTACCGCAGTCCAGTGTGCCTTGCCAGGGTTCCCCTGATACCTGCTAACCATGCTCAAGGAAAAGGCTATATCAGGTCGAGTACACGTCATAGCATACATGATCGATCCTACAGCCGAAGCATAAGGTATTCGACTCATTTCTGCTATAAGATCCTTATCCCTAGAATATAGGCAGCTTTTCCTAGGTCCTTCATAGAGAAACACTTCCCAAGCCAGGACATAACTTCCTGCAGAGTTGGGATGTCATTTCCTATGAGTAGTATGTCATCCACATACAATACCAAAAAGCTAACTATACTCCCACTAGCCTTGACATATATACAAGATTCATCTTCACTCCTAGAAAAGCCAAATTCCTTGAATTTCTCATCAAAGCAAAGATTCCATCTGCGAGGTGCTTGCTTTAACCCATAAATGGATTTTTCAAGTTTACACACTCTATTAGGGTACTCTGTATTGACAAAACCCTCTGGCTGACTCATGTAGACATCCTCAGCCAACTTTCCATTAAGGAAAGCGGTTTTGACATCCATTTTCCATATTTCATAGTCATGAAATGCAGCTATGGCTAACAGAACCCTAATAGACTTAATCTTAGCCACTGGAGAAAAAGTCTCATCATAATCAACTCCCGGAGTTTGTGAGAAGCCCTTTGCAACCAGTCAAGCCTTATAAGTGTGTACATTACCATCCATGTCGGTCTTCTTCTTGAAGATCCATTTGCACCCTACTGTCTTACGACCTGGTACATTCTCAACCAAGTTCCAAACTTGATTGTCATACATGGACTGTATCTCGCTGTCCATTGCCTCTTTCCACTTGGCTGACTTAGGGCCTGCCATGGCTTCCACGTAGCTGTTAGGTTCATCCAGACCTATCAGTGTCTCATCACTGATAAGTGTATCACCTTCCGCAGTAATATGGAAACCATAGTAATGCTCAGGTGCATTCCTAACTCTCGTGGAACGTTTCAGAGGGACAGACTCGTCAATTGGCTCAACAGGAGTTTCCTCCTCAAGTTGAGGGCTAGGGTTTGAAGTTCCTTCGCCGCTTGACTCTTGAAGTTCTTCAAGGTCAATTTGCCTCCCACTGTCTCCTTGGCTTATAAACTCTCTCTCTCTCTCTCTCTCTCTCTAAAGACTCCTCTTCTTGCTACAAAGACCACATTATTACTAGGTCTGTAGAAGAGGTAACCAAAGGATCTTTGTGGGTAGCCGATGAATATACACCTCTCGCTTCAGAGTTCGAGCTTATCATGAGTCTCGCATCTTACGAAAGCCTCGCAACCCCAAATCTTGATGTGGTCTAGTTTGGGTACTTTACCAGTCCACATCTCATGAGGAGTTTTGGCAACTTTCTTTGTAGGGACTAGATTAAGGATATGGATGGCAGTCTTTAAGTCATACCCCCAAAATGAGATTGGTAGCGAAGCTCGACTCATCATGGAACGAACCATATCCAACAAGGTTTGATTACGCCTCTCAACTACACCATTCAACTGCGGTGTCCTGGGAGGTGTCAATTGTGAGACAATCCCACATTCCCTAAGATAGTCGAGGAACTCTGAACTAAGATACTCACCACCTCGATCGGATCGAAGCATCTTAATGTTCCTGCCCAATTGATTCTCAACTTCCTTCTTAAACTCTTTGAACTTTTCAAAGGTTTCTGACTTATGCTTGATTAAGTAAATATATCCATATCTACTGTAATCATCAGTAAAAGTCACATAATAACGATTAGCATCCCTTGTAGCAACTCTGAAGGGCCCACACACATCCGTGTGTACAAGGTCCAACAAACCTTCACCCCTATCACAAGTACCTGTGAAGGGTGACTTTGTCATTTTTCCAAGTAAACAAGACTCGCAACTATCATCTGACTTGGGGTCAAATGATTCGAAGACTCCAGCCTTTTGGAGTTGGCCTATGCGCTTCTTGTTAACATGTCCAAGACGACAATGCCACAAGGATGCTTTATCTAAGCTATCAGAAGAATCAATATACAACACATTATTTTCTAAATTGTCTACAACATTCACAGCTTCATATACACCATCACAAGGTATTGCTTTAAAGTAAAATACATCATTGTAATAAACATTAATAGCACCATTTTTATTATCAAATGAAAATGTAAAACCTTGTTTGTACAAGCCATGAAAAGAAATAATATTTGTCGCCATTTCGGGCGAGTAACAACACTTATTCAAATCTAACATTAACCCATTATTAAGCAATAAAGAATAAACTCCTATCTTGGTAACAGGTGATGCTTTCCTGTTGCCCATGACTAAGTTTATCTTCACGTGCTCCACTTGCTCACTTCTTCTTAGTGCCTGCAAATCAGTACAAATGTGAATACCACACCCTGTATCAAGCACCCAAGAATTAGCATTAGATGAGTTGTTAGACAATATTGTGTAAATACCTGCATGGGTGGGTTTAACCTTCCCATCCTTTACATCTTGCAGATATTTGGCGCAGCTTCGCTTGAAGTGTCCCTTATCCTGGCAATAGAAGCATTGTGCTTCCTTTGGGTTTGAAGAAGGAGTAATGGGACCTTTCTTTGTCCCACTTGAAGAGGAACCATCAAGAGTCTTACCCTTGGTACCCTTCGAAGGGCTTTTCCTCTTCTTACCCTTTCCCTGCCCAATAGCCAGAACAGGGGCTGTTAAAGGAGTAGAAGTAGCAACCGCTTTACCCTTAAGGCCATTTTCAGCTGTCCTTAAGAGTCCTTGAAGTTTGCTAAGTGTGACTTCCTCTTTGTTCATATGATAAGTCATACGAAAATGTTCATAACTTGGAGGTAAGGAATGGAGAATGATGTCAATCGCCAATTCCTCACGAAAGTCAACATTGAGCTTTAGCAACCGGTCAACGAACCTCTGCATCTTCTGCAAGTGACCGGTGATGGATTCACCATCTTTCATCCTTGCAGTTATCATGGATTAAATTATTTCATACCTCTCTTGACACGCGCTCTGATGGTACCTTTCCATCAGATCTAGGTGCATCTCATACGAGTAGAAATCTTCATAAGATTTTTGGAGTTCCGGAGTCATTGTGGCCATCATGATGCAAGACACCTTGGTGGCATCCTTCTCATGTGCAATGAACTCCGCAAGCTCTTCTGGAGTAGCAGTGGCTTCATTAACAACCTTAAGCTCCCTGTCAAGGACATATTCTTTGTCCTCATAGCGGGTAATCATCCTGATGTTTCTGATCCACTCATTAAAGTTGGATCCATCAAAGATGACCTTACCACACAAGTTCATTAGGGAAAAGGAGTCTGTAGGGTTTGAGCCAGCAGCGTTATTGGAAGACATCTCGAATAAAAGGAAGATAAGTTTCATTACATTAAGAGTCCTTAATAAGTCACCCAAATGAAATATTAAGGCTAGGATCCAACAAACTATTTATAGGTGGAAGAGGGATGCCGTAATCCACACTATAAAATATTTGAAGGTAGGTAATGACGATTTACCAATTTCCACCATAAGAACGAAATATTTTATTATTAGGTTTTATTGGTTTTGAAACTCCTAGATCTTTTGAGATACATTGAACTTTTCAATGGCATGTTTGAATCTCGAATGTGCCCTCTCAAGTTTGTGACTGGGATACCGAGGATCACAAACAAGGTGTTAATAACCATACAAATTGACTTGGTACCCTTAACAATATTACCTAATCGATGTGCCGGTTAACCACACACGCTCCACCGATCTATAATAAAGTCAAGTTACCCTTTGCCACTCTTACTAGTCCATGTTAGTGTGTCGGTTAACCACACACGCTCCACTAACGACTTGGTAAGGTACAAAGTGTAATTTTATGGGCTAGCACCAAATTCACATTTTCCTAAAGTAACTAAGATTGGAAATTTATAATGTATCGTTACTTTATAATTCATTATACTTTTAATGAGAGTTTAAATTCGTATCCTACCCGTTCGGCTAACGACCCTCCACCAATCAAGGAAGCGGTGGGTGAGAGTGGACACCCATTAAGTCACCATTTTATAGGCAACAACCTTATATCCCCCTTATAGACCGGCTTCGTGAATGAGGCCTACTAACGCTAAGAATGACATATTCTTATACATATCTATATAATAAAATTATAATAATAGTATAAGTGTTGATTTTTGAACTTTTTAAAAATCTAAGGTTTAATTTGGAATTAAAGTATTAAAGTGTAAGACTTTTCAAATTCCAAAACTTGAGGGCAAGAATTGAAACTATTCCAAGTCTCTTCAATTTGTAACTTATGAGTTTTAATGGTTCATAAAAATGAAGACTCTTCATTTTATGAAACCTCTTTAGTTCTTTAATCACAATTTAAAGAAGTGACTTTTGGTTATCCATAACTTGAGGACAAGTTATGAACACCATCATTGCCATTAAGATCATGAATTAATCACACGTGGAGGTTACACACAATTCCTATGATCTTCTTGAAACTCATAAGATCACAAATTCATGTCAAGCAATTTCAAGAAATCATATAAACATATACAATACTTGAAAATTAATAAAAGTCATGTAAAATGGGTTAACATAATCATTATCATTTTGAAAAACAGATTTTACAAGTCCAAAACAGATTGGGATAATGATTTTAATCCATTTCCAGCAACAAAACACGAAAAGACTGCCCAGCACGCACCTACTCGTCGAGTGCATGATCCTACTCGACGAGTAGGATGAATTTGTTCATGGACTCGGCGAGTCCAGTCGACAGTGAGCAGAATTTTCGATTTTCAAGCAGTTTTGCATCAAGTATACAGAAAACAATCCTAGGCTCTGATACCACTGATGGGTTTTGAGCATTCTAACACTTCCTAAGTGTACATGCAACCCTAATAACCTTGGATCTATGTTTGTCTAATTATCATGCAAAGTTGTTTTTCCAAGGTTAGGAACCTATCTAGCATACATGGGGTACAATTTTTCTTTGTATAAAAGCTAGAACTACATACCTTGTTGTTGAAAGTGTTCCTTGAAACCTTGTGAGCCTAGCACCCCAAGTGTGATGCCTCAAATGCTTCACACAACACCAAATGCTCTTGGAAAGACTTTTGAGAGAACACACCCTTCTTAAAATCGGCCTAGCCCTCTTGTTTCATATGTGTAGCCGATTTTGGTGGAGAATGGGACTCTTATATAGTGTTGACACATCTAGGGTTACACCATGTAAACCCTAATGTGTCATGACTCTTCATTTCCATGACCCATGGGTTTGTAACTCCCATGGAGCATCCTATGGGTGGAACCCAACTTGATAATCCATGGAGCCTCTTAGCCCACTATACAAGATATGGATGATTTACATAATCAATCCATATATTTAATTAGTTATCTTATTGATCACTTAATTAATTCTAAATTAATTCTTAATCAAACTAATCAAATAATATTATTAATATATTAGAACTTATAATATATTAATAATCTCCAAGTGTTATTTCTCTAATTTAGTCTATCCAATTGCATGGTGCCATGCAACCCAAACGGACCATGCCGGGTCGGGTCAAATACTTACCAGAAATAGTTATGGACTTAGACACCTTATCCAACACTAAATTAATTCCAAATTAATTCTTGATCAATACCAATTAAATAATATGATTTCTCAATTAATATATTATTCATATAATATATTAATAAATCACAAATAACCTCTTTCTCAAATAACCATCCTATCAAATTACTCCAGTAAAGGCAACCTAAAAGGATCACGCTACTATCGGGCCAAGTACATAACAATTATAGTTATGGGCTTAGACACCTAATCCAACAGTCTCCTACTTAGATAAGTCTAATAACTATAACTGACAATGCAACTTCAAAATCTGATTAGCAATCGTAGCTCTCAAAAGACGTTGTCGAACTCTGACCTAGTCAATGACGCGTCCTTTAGAAAAGGGATCATATAATCCTCTATTCTTCAAGATATCACATGGACAAAGACATGGAATAAAGTCATACTCATTGTCCAACAAATTGTTTCCCGATTTCTGATTTGTTTGACATAGAACTTAATTGAACACATCAATTGAGTCCTGACCGGGCCCGACACATAAGTGAAAACAAAATAATCAAGGGGCCCAAGATATCGCTTCTAATCCTCTTAGGATAAAAGGAACAGATAAACTTCGACTTATATGCTTGTACTAATTACTTGTTGAATTATACACAACAACACGTTTTATAACATCAAGTCACTGATCCGTTTTCGTACTATCAATGCACAACCAACTCGTAATCAACAACTCGTATATCTTGATTTGAAGACTATACAATATTATTGTCTCACAATCACTCGTGATAAATTCCATGAAGTGATTCATGTGAGTGTGGGTTTAATCTAATACTCAAATCTTATTTCAGGAGCACTCATGAACGTTGTAGCAAACTTTTGCTATGTCTAAACACTTTAGACAATCTACAAGCCAATTGATGACAATCTAACATCATAACCTACTTCCAAAGTATGATTGACTGTGGATAGTTCGAATACTCATATTATTCTAGAAGTCAAAACATGCAAAAGTGAAACATAAAATAAATGATTGACAAAAGACAATAAACTTTACTTATAAATAAAACCCTTATTGTTTAATCATCAAATATCAATTACATTTATTTATTACAAGTTTCCAACTGCCTATCTAATCACTAAAACTAATATCGTCCCTTAGGCCAATCCTCTTAGCATGCTGTAAATGCTTAACCCTACTCAGTACCTTCGTAATGGGATCTGCGGGGTGATCCTCTAACGATACCCTCTTCACTACGAGGAGTCCCTCTTCTACTTTATGTCTTATGAAGTGATATTTTATGTCGATGTTTCTGGATCTACCATGATCCCTCGGTTCCTTGGTTAAGGCGACCGCACCCTCGTTGTCACAGAAAATATCCATAGGCTCCTTTATTGCTGGTACAACTCCAAGGTCTCCGATGAAGTTCTTTAGCCATATTGCCTCCTTTGACGTTTCGTTTACTGCTATGTACTCTGATCCGCATGTTGAATAAGCTACAATATCATGTTTGGAACTTTTCCATGTTACTGCTCCTCCATTTAGGGTAAATAACCAGCCCGATTGAGAGAGGAAATTATCTCTGCCGGTCTAAAAGTTGACATCACTATACCCTGTCACTCTCAAGTCATCACTCCCACCTAGGGTAAGGACCTAGTCCTTAGTCCTTCGTAGGTACTTAATAATGTTCTTTATTGCTATCCAGTGAGCTCTACTAAGATTCCCTTGATATCGACTAACCATTCACAAAGCAAAATCCACATCAAGGCGAGTACATGTCATAGCATACATGATCGATCCAACGACAGAAGCATATGGTACTCGACTCATTTCTGCTATTTCGGCATCGGTACTCAGACTCTGAGTCTTACTCAGTTTGGTATTGCTATGGATAGGCAATTCTCCTTTCTTGGAATTCTCCATGTTGAAACGTTTCAACACCTTGTCCAAGTAGGTACTTTGACTAAGTCCTATTAGTATTTTACTCCTATTTCTCAATATCCTTATCCCTAGAATGTAAGAAGCTTCCCCAAGGTCCTTCATAGAGAAACACTTCCCAAGCCAGGTCTTAAGTTCCTGCATAACTGGAACGTCGTTTCCTATGAGTAGTATGTCATCCACATATAATACCAAAAAGCTAACTATACTCCCACTAGCCTTGACATATACGCAGGACTCATCCCCACTTCTCGAAAATCCGAACTCTTTGACTTTCTCATCAAAACAAAGATTCCATTTGTGAGATGTTTGCTTTAGTCCATAAATGTATTTCTCAAGCTTGCACACTCTATTAGGGTAATTTGCATCCACAAAACCCTCTGGCTGACTCATGTAGACATCTTCAGCCAACTTCCCATTAAGGAAAGTGGTTTTGACATCCATCTGCCATATTTCATAATCATGAAATGCAGCTATGGCTAACATAACCCTTATAAATTTGATCTTCGCTACTGGCGAGAAGGTCTCGTCATAGTTAACTCCAAGAGTTTGAGTAAATCCCTTCGCACCCAATCTCGCCTTTATGTGTGTACTTTCCCATCCATGTCGGTCTTCTTCTTGAAGATCCATTTGCACCCGACCGTCTTACGACCTGGTACATTGTCAACCAATTTCCAAACTTGATTGTCATACATAGACTGAATCTCACTCTCCATCTCCTCTTTCCACTTTGCGGACTCTTGGCCCACCATGGCTTCCTTGTAGTTGTTAGGTTCACCCAAATTTATCAGTATGTTATCACTGATAAACATATCACCTTAACTTGTTATATGAAAACCATACAACACATGTGAAACACTAACTCTACTGGAATGTCTCATAGGTACGGACTCGTCAACTGGTTCAATAGGAGTCTCATCCTCAGATTAATTGCTAGTGTTAGAGGTTCCTTCATCACTTAAATCTTGAAGCTCTTCAAGGTCAATTTTCCTCCCACTATCCTCTTGGCATATGAGTTCTCTTTCACGAAAGACACCCCTTTGTGCTACGAATACCACGTTCTCACTAGGTCTATAGAACAAATATTCAAAGGATTTATGTTGGTAGCCAATGAAAATACAACGGTCACTATGAGGGTCGAGCTTGTCATGAGTCTCTCGTCTTACGAAAGCCTTGCATCCCAAACCTTGATATGCGCTAACAAGGGAACCCTTCCTTGTCCACATTTCGTGAGGTGCCTTGGCAACATTCTTAGTCAGGACTAGATTAATAAAATGGACGGCAATCTCTAAGGCATAAACCCAGAATGAGATAGGTAAAGAAGCTCGACTCATCATGGAACGAACCATGTCCAACAAGGTTCGATTGCGCCTCTCAGTTACACCATTAAGCTGTTGTGTCCTAGGTGGTGTCAATTGTGAAACAATTCCACATTCTTTAAGATAGTTGTGGAACTCGATACTAAGATACTCACCACCTCGATCGGATCAGAGCATCTTTATCTTCCTGCCCAATTGATTCTCCACTTCTTGCTTAAACTCTTTGAACTTTTCAAAGGTTTCCGATTTGTGCTTGATTAAGTAGATATATCCATATATACTATAATCGTCGATAAAGGTTACATAGAAACGGGTAGCATCCCTTGTGACGGATCTAAAGGGCCCACACACATCAGTGTGTATGAGATCCAACAAATCCTCACCTCTTTCACAAGTACCAGTGAAAGGTGACTTGGTCATCTTTCCAAGCAAACAAGATTCGCACGTGTCATACGACTTTAAGTCAAATGACTCCAACACTCCATCCTTTTGGAGTTTGGCTATGCGCTTCTTTTTGACATGTCCAAGACGACAATGTCACACGCATGCTTTGTCCAAACCATCGGACGAATCAATATGCAACACATTATTTCCTAAGTTGTCTACAACCATTACAGTTTCATATATACCATTACAAGATAATGATTCAAAATAAAATTTACCATTATAAAAAGCATTTATAGAACCAATTTCATTGTTAAATGAAAATCTAAAACCTTGTTTATACAAACCATGAAAAGAAATAATGTTTCTTGCCATATCAAACGAGTAGCAACAATTGTTCAAATCTAGCCCTAACCCATTACTAAGCAATAAAGAATAAACTTTAATCTTGGTGATAAGAGACACTTTCGTATTCCCCATGATCAAGTTTATCTTCCCGTGCTCCACATCCCTACTTCTTTTTAGACCCTGCGATTCAGAACAAATGTGAAACCCACATCTTCTATCAAGGACCCAAGAATTAGCATGTGATGAGTTGTTAGATTGAATAGTATAAATATCTGCGAAGGTTGGCTTTATCTTCCCATCCTTGATGTCCTGCAAGTATTTAGTACAGCTTCGTTTCCAATGCCCTTTTTCATGACAATGAAAGCACTCTGCTTCCTTTGGATTGGATGAGGGAGCAGCTGAACCACCTTTGGACCCACTAGAAGAGGATCCATCATGAGACTTTCCCTTGTGATTCTTTGAGGAAGCTTTCCTGTTCTTTCCCTTCCCATGTCCAATTGCCAGGATTGGGGCAGCAGTAGGAGTGGGTACAACAGACTTGCCTTTTAAACTACTTTCCGCAGTTCTCAGAAGGCCTTGAAGCTTTCTTAGACTGACTTCCTCCTTGTTTATATGATAATTCATTCTGAACTGTAACAGGGAGGCAAGGAATGTAGGATAATGTCAATAGCCAACTCTTCGTCGAAATTGACATTCAACTTTAGCAAGCGGTCCACACATCTTTGCATCTTTTGCAAGTGGGCCGTTATGGACTCTCCATC
This sequence comes from Lactuca serriola, assembly GCF_051521515.1. Taxonomy (NCBI): domain Eukaryota; kingdom Viridiplantae; phylum Streptophyta; class Magnoliopsida; order Asterales; family Asteraceae; genus Lactuca; species Lactuca serriola. The sequence continues at coordinate 161,520,250 of NC_136414.1, read as the reverse complement.
CTTCATTTTTGTTGTTATTATGGAGGCAATGATTTCATACCTTTCTTGTCGAGCACTCTGATGGTACCTTCCCATCAAGTATTGGTTCATCTCAAAAGGCCAGAGGTCCTCGTAGGACTTCTGAAGCTCAAAATTCATAGTGGCTAGCATGATGCACGACACCTTTGTCGCATCCTTCTCATGAGTCCTATACTCAGCCGGTTGCTCACGAGTAGCAGTTTCTTCATCAATCTCCTTTAGCTCTTTTTCGAGTACATATTCCTTTTCCTCGTATCGAATGGCCATGCGAATGTTTCGAATCCAATCACTGAAATTCGACCCATCCAAAATGACCCTCCAACATAAGTTCATGAGGGAGAAAAAACCAGAAGCATTTGAGTTTGAAGCGTTGTTTGAAGTAGACATCTGAAAAGAAAGACAAGTTTCATTAGATAGAAATTCCTTAATATAACACCCAAATGAAATATTAAGGCTAAGACCCAACACAATACTTCACAATTCGGAAGAAGGATGATGCAATCCAATTACAAAATATTTGAAGGTAGGTAAATGACGATTTACCAATTTCACCACCCAAAACTAAAATTTTAAAGAATTAAGTTTTATGAAATTCCTAGTTCTTTGAGATTCATTGAACTTTTCAATGGCATGTTTAACTCTCGATTATGCCCTTCAAGTTTGTGACTGGGATACCGAGGATCACAAACAAGGTGTGAATAACCGTGCAAATTTTCTTGGTACTCTCGATTCATTTACCATCTAATCAATGTGTCGGTTAACCACACACGCTCCATTGATCTATGAGAATTCTCGAGCTACCCTTTACCACCCTTGTTAGTCCATGTCAATGTGCCGGTTAACCACACACGCTCCACTAATGACTTGGCAAGGTGCAAAGTGCAAATTCATGGAATAGCACCATTTTCACATTTTTCCTAAAGTAACTAAGATTGGGAATTTATGAAAAACATTTAGTTACTTTTATAATTATCATTATACTTTTTAATGAAAATTAATGTTCTATCCTACCCGTTCGGCTAACGACCCTCCACTAGTCAAGGGAGTGGAGGGTGAGAGTGTACATCCATTCAATCGCCATTTTATAGGCAATTTCCTTATACCCCCCCCCCCCCCCCCCTTATAGACCAGCTTCATGAATGAGGTCTACTAACGGTAAGACTGAATGTCTTATACATACATACATATATATATATATATATATATATATATATATATATATATATAAGTATTAAGCTTTTAATATTATAATAGTATAAGGGTTGAATTTACACTTGTAAAACCTTTTAATCATTTTTTTTTAAATTCCAAAACTTGAGGGAAAATCTTGAAACTTTTCAAAACTCTTTGGATCAATTTGAAAACAATTAAACTAATCATATAATTAACTATATCACAAAATTGACCTAATCTAATTTCATATAGCAAGATGATTCAAATCAAATTCTACAAATAATTATTTTTTCATAAAATCAAGTAATTATATTAAAATTTAACAATCGTCATTCAATTGGATGAGGATAATCATTATCTTATAAGAAAAATCGAATTTTAACAGTCAAAACAGTTTGTGGTAATGATCCTAATCCAAAACTGGCCAAAAAAAACTCGAAAAATTGCAAACAGATGATCAAAGTCGTCGAGTTCATGGCATGGACTCGTCGAGTTGGACCAACTCGTCGAGTCCAGCAGTCAGAGGGAAAAAATGAAGTTTTTTCAGCTTTGAAAACATTACAATTGCATTAATATAACAGAAAACACCATGGGCTTTGATACCACTGATGGGTTTTGAGCACTATAACAATCTTATGGTGCACATACAACCCTAGATGCTTTGGATATAAGTTTTCTCAAGTTATACATGAAATTTCATTTTATCCAAAGCATATACCCTAGCTAACATGTAGTTGGAGATATACAACATAAAAACTAGTTAGATGAATACCTCTTTGTTGTAGCTTATAGTTCTTGGCCTTTCAAGAGTTTAGTACCTCAAGTGTGATACCTCTAATAAGTTACAAACACCAAAAGCAAAAGGAGGCTTATGAGAGAGAGGTTAGGAAGCACAAATCAGCAAGGGTTTCACCTTGGAATTCTTATGTCCGATTTTAGGGATGCTATGGGTTACTTTTATAGTGTGGAATTCCTAGGGTTTCTTACATGTAAACCCTAATTCACCATGAATCTTCACATTTGATAGGCTTTTTAGACTAAACCTTCATGGAATCTCATATAGGTTTATCCCATCCCTAATCAACATGGATCATTAGCTCAAACTATAAGTATTACTGATTTACCTAATCAATCCCCGTAAATTTAATCAGTCTCTTTTGATCACTAAATTAATTCCAAATTAATTCTTGATCAAGTTAAATAATATAATTTCTCAATTAATATATTATTCATATAATATATTAATAAATCACAAATAACCTCTTTTTCAAATAACCATCCTATCAAATTGCTCTGGTGAAGGAAACCCAAAATTGTCATGCTACTATCGAGTCAAGTACATACCAATTATAGTTATGGGCTTAGACACCTAATCCAACAGTTTATGGTTGAATTAAAAATGAAAATTTTACCTTATAATTATTGGGTCATTTCAAATTGCTCCGGTGAAGGAAACCCAAAATTGTCATGCTACTATCGAGTCAAGTACATACCAATTATAGTTATGGGCTTAGACACCTAATCCAACAGTTTATGGTTGAATTAAAAATGAAAATTTTACCTTATAATTATTGGGTCATTTCAAAGATATATGAGCGAAACAAAAGTTTAGACCAAAACATGTGTAACGCCCATGTTTCTGGGCTAAGCATTATTAGATGATGTAATAGTCTAGTTCAACTATTATAACTATTTTTAAAGTAATAAAAGATGAAATATTTGAGTATTATGTGAATTATGTGAATTTATATGCTTATTATTTATTTATAAATTTATAATAAATAAAGGATAAAAATAAACGTCAAAATTAAAGTGTGAAATGTTGGGTCAAAAATATGGTTTATACCTTACTTTTCTAGGAAAATGTATTTTTGTGTCTTGGACCATAAACAGCTACGTATTTACGGCTGTATACGTGTTTACGACTGTGTTTACGGCCGTAAACAGGTTTACGGTCGTAAACCCATTTATGTCCCATGTTCACCAAGCCCATATTCCCTAGTATATATATAGGTGTTAGGGTGAGGAGTAGAGATTGATGAACACGAATGAGTGTACGGCCTAGAGAGAGAGAAGAACAAGCGTGTGTTAGTGTGTGTGAATCTCTTGTATCCGGATCATCATTCTATTTATCAATACATTGAGATTAATATTATTCTTCTTCTCATTCTCTTCTATTTGATCTGACATCATCCGTTTGATTGGGATTCCGTACCATCAAACGGATCTGATTAATACACAGGCAGAGTTTAAGGACTTACAATTGGTATCAGAGCTTAACCAGCGTCAAAGGCACTCTACAATCGATCTTGGAGTGAGTTTTCATTGGTTTGAGACTAAAGTTCGTGATTTATGCAAAAAGGGTTTTTAGTTTCTTCGAAAAACTGCAAGATTCGAAGCTTTCGACCTGAGCTTACGACCGTAATCACCGTTTACGGCCGCAAACTCGTTAAGGTTCTTGGACCGTAAATCACATTCTTGAGCCGTGAACAAGGAATATTCATAAACCGAAAACTGATTGTTCTTGGACCGTGAACTTTAGACCGTGAACTCCTTTCGACCGTAAACTCGGAGTTTACGGCCGTAAACTATTATCTGACAGTGAACTTTGTTTATGACAGTAAATTGCATTTTGATTGTGTTTTGACTGTATTGACCAGAAGCTTAATTTAATCATAAATAATTTAATTTATGTCTCATATTAATTAAATAAAAATAATGAATTCTCATGGTCAATCAAATCATCACGAGCTGGATTCGGTTATGGGCACAACCACCCGAATTCCTAGACTTTTATCCGCTGAAGGCTTCCCAGAATGGAAATATAGAATTGAGCAGTACATAAAAATGAAGGACATCAAAATCTGGAGAAGCATAATAAAAGATCCTGTCAGAATAACCACTACTGTTGCAGGCCAAGTGGTTGACAAGAAGATGGAAACCTACACTGATGAAGACTTCGAGAAGGTTGAAGAGCAAGAAAAGGCTTTGGCCACCTTGACCATGGCATTATCTCCAGACATTGCTCAAGGCTTCAGGGAGTACACTTCTGCTAAGGCTTTGTGGGAAGCCCTAATTGAAGTCTATGAAGGGAAAGAAGATATGAGGGAGAGTCGCCAAGATATGCTGTGACAACGTTTCAATATGTTTAACTACGTTCCTGGAGAAACTCTTGAAGCACTGCTGCAGCGGTTCACATCTCTTAACACTGAAATTATTGTAGTCGGGATTACTTATGTTGGGTTATGAGCATTCTAACACTCCTAAGCATACATGCAACCCTAAATACCTTGGATCTATTTTTTCTCTATTATACATGCAAATATGAACATCCAAGGTATTATCCTAATCTAGCATACAAAACAATGAATATAACAAGATATAATACATACCTCTTTGATGTAGAATGTCTTCATGAAGCTTGAGTGCCAAGTGCCTCAAGTGTGACACCTCAAATGGTTCACACAACACCAAATACACTTGGAATAATTTGAGAGAAACTTGAACACTCCTAAAATTAGCTAGCCCTTTCTTATTATTCATATTGACCTATTTTTCCCAAAGAATATGATCTTATATAGTTGTTACAATTAGGGTAAACCCTAATTGTCATGGCCTTCCATTTCCTTGGATCCATGGGATCAAATACACCATGGAGCATCCATGGACCATCCTATGGGTTTTAGCCCAACTTGATTATCCATGGAGCATTAGCCCACTATACAAGTATGGATGATTTACACAATCCACCCATATATTTAATTAGTCTTCTTTTGATCACTTAATTAATTCTAAATTAATTCTTGATCAATACTAATTAAATAATCCTATTAATATACTAGAACTTATAATATATTAATCAACCTTAAGTGTTATTTCTTTCATGATAGTCTATCCAAGTGCATGATGCCATGCAACCCAAATGGACCATGCCGGGTCGGGTCAAGTCGTACCAAATATAGTTATCGACTTAGACATTAATCCAACAGTCTCCCACTTGGATAAGTCTAAAACTATTATTGTGAATGACTTCAAGAACCGACCGGCAATCGTAGCTATCAAAAGCTTCTGTCGAACTCTGACCTTTGTCAATAACTTGTCCATTAGATAAGTGATCATACATTCCTCCATTCTAGATATCATATGGACTGAGACATGGATTGTAAATCATTCTCTCTGTCCATCTGTTGTTCCCCGATTTCCGATTCATGATGACTGACTGATTGAACAAATCAAATCAGTCCTGGCTTGGCCAAGCACTCACATGTATCATCATTAAATCATCGAGGGGCCCACAGATATCGCTTTTATCCTGAAGGTAAAAGGAATGGATAAACTTCGACTCATATGGCTTGTTCTGCTACTTGTTGAATCATACACAAAGGCACGTTTTATAACATCGAGTTACCAATGCGTTTTCGTGAAATCAATGTACTATCAACTCATAGTAACAACTCATATCTCTAGGTTTGAAGAATATAAGATATTATCGTCTCATGATCACTCGTGATAAAATCCATGAAGTGATTCAAATGAGCGTGGGTTGAATCCAATACTCAGAACTTATGAGCACTCATGAGTGTTGTAGCACAACTTTGTCCACCAACTTGGACCTCTACAAGCCAACCCATGACAGTCTTGATTCATATCTACTTCCAACATATGACCGACTGTGGATGGTTTGAATAACTTAGTCATTCAGGAAGAATAACCTAGTTATTATGGAAGTCAAAACATGCAAAGTGAAACACAAGAATAAATGAATATAATATGGTCTCAGAACTTATGAATATAAATAAAACACCTTTTATTTATCACCATATGATTGCACATTATTCATTTTATACTGTTTCAACTATCAACTTTATTCTTAAATTTAAAACTATAGTTGTCCCATGCTCCAAGCATGTATACTATGTTTTCTAAACACTAGGCATGCCATACACCAAGTATGCATACTATGTTTGTCTATGACCCTTACTTTATGAAATAAACCAATTGACCAAACTTTCAATGATTCTAATTTTACACTCCCGAATTCTTATGGCAAATGCAGGAATTCCAAATTCATGCCATTTTACCTAAATATGTTAGATTCTCAACTTATATGTAATGATTATGCACAAAGTCACAAAGGTTTGACAACAAACATTACAGAGCATTCCAAAGGAGATCAACTCCTTGGAAACATCCTTCTTGCATTAAGTTTCCTAATCTTATACAAACTTATTGAACAACTTCCACCAATGGGATCATTTCCACATTCCCTTTTTGACTATCACTTCTGAACAAGAGTTGCCTCTTTTCAGAATATGTCAATATGTTCCTTCCAACAATTAACATTATACTTCCAACTGTCCCTGAGCAACCAATCTTTGGTAAACCTTAGATTGTCCTCGACAATTGCTTAATTAGTTTAGTCATATCCAGTTCTAGACCTTTTCCCTTCTTAATTCCCCAGGCATCTGGAAAATTTTAGACAGGATGAATATAGCACATGTAATCGATCCTATATCCGAAGCATATGAGACACGATTCATGATGTCTCACATAAAGACTAAACCAGTCTTTTGCTATAATATTTTCATTTCTATTTGCCAAGTTCTCATAATTCAGATTATGAAAAGGGATGTCGTAATCATAATCGAATTTTAGAACGCAAATAATGAACCCATATATAAATTTCCTTATATTGAGCCATTCCAACATGAAATTCACATATATTCTTGACTAAATTTGATTAAAATCTCAATCTATGCTTTTAGAATTGGAATGAAGTATAATTTCCTCTCCCTTAATTATAACAAAACAACTTTTTCAATCACTGCTGCCTCACGAATTGAAACTTTTGTTTTCTATAATTAACATTGCTAACTTGCAACCTTTATCATAATTATCATGCTCCCACAAACATGATGATTATTAGAATAACACTTATACTCCCACTAGCTTTGACATGTACTCAGAAATCAGCTGGACTTCTAGAAATCAATACTTTATTGACTTTGTTACCAAAGTTCAGATTTCTGATACTAGATTGCCTTGATAAGACTTTATCCAAAACATACACCTCTCTTAGATAGCTCACAGGTGTGTCTAAACAATTTTAGAACTATGAAAAGGGATACCGTAATCATAGTCTCAATTGTTTAGACCTTTGCCACTTCTCACAAGTCCATGTTAGTGTGCCGGTAAACCACACACGCTCCACTAACGACTTTGAGAATGCAAATATCACAATTACTGTCTAGCTAAAATCTACTTAGTGAAAGTGTTTCCTCACCATCATTTTCATGAATCGAAGAGAAACCTTATGACACTTAGATTTAATAGTGTGTGTGTTCTTATCCATGTGAATTTGTCAAAACCATAATCAAAGACAAGGTTAGTGACAAATCCAAACTCATATGGATTAAACTTGTGCAATCTTAAATTCTTGCCATTTGGCAGCTCAGGAGCCTGCCATTGCTTCCAAGTAGCTATGCAACCAATTGAGAACTCTCAGAACTCCTATGCAAAGCCAACTTGAATAGGCACAAAAATTTCAACACGATAGGTTATAAACCTCAAGTCGTGTGCTAGTGAAGGACTTTAGGTTTTATTCTTGATTAAGTCTTGAAACTCTCAAGAGCTTTAAGGCTCCCACTGTCCTCTTGACATATAAGACTCCATTGTCAAATATTCAAGAGATAGTGCGGATTCTTTATCAAGACTAACACTTTGCACAATTGGCCTAAGTTGATCTCTGTTTTATCACAACTTACCAATTTCAAATGTATAAGAGTAGATAACCTTTTACTTTTACATTTGACTAGTGTTAACAAACCCTCTTTAAGATATGTCACTCAAGTTACAATCTTGGAGTATGACTCTAAGAATTGTTTTGGAACGAAGTATGACTCATCTTTTTGATTTAACCATTTCAACAATTCATGACTCCTCTTCTTAGTCATAAGAATGCACTAAGATGACTTTAGAGGACCAATTGTGATATGGTGTCTTAATCATTAAGATGATGGTAAACATGATACTAGAGTACTCTCCCATCTTTTCATATTTGAGAGACTTTTATCTTTCTGCCTAAGTTGATTCTTCTTATTCGCTCTGCCATACATTGGAACTTTCCAATGTTTCAGAATTATACTTTAGCCTGTAAGTATAACCATATTTACTAAGCTTTAGTAAATTATGACGAATAGTCTTATCGATCTTTTGTGGTGGACTTAACCAGTGCACAAGAATGTATACTCGGTCCCTTAGTCCTTTACTTGACTCACACATCCATGTGAACAAGTAGTTAGTCTTAATTTTTCCAATGCTTGAAAGTTCTCATCCATCATGCTATACAACTTGCATGATTCCAAGTTTCAGTCCAATTGAAACTTGGGTGATGAGAATATTTCCTTATTTGGTAAATTTAGACACTACCACAAATGAAAGAATCAAATTCATATTTCCACTCTTGCTATTAATGGAATCTTATAAGCAACAAAACTTTTCACAAAAGCCACTGTAAGGATATTTTAAAATAAATTTTCCTTTTATTTAAAAAAAAACTTTGCGGAAAAACTATCCTTACAGTGCAATAGCACATGAAAACTTTGTTGTTATCTATTCCTAAGAAGTAGCTCAAGAATCTGATCTTCAATCTATGAGATAGAAATCCATCTATGCGATCAGATTCAGCATATTCTTTCTTTAAGTTTCCTTCATTTTCCCTTTGATTCTTAAAACATCAACATGTGACCCAGTCACATCATGTAATAAGAATATTAGAATAGAAACTTAATAGAGTTTGATAGTGGACTTTACCTGAAGTAGAGTCAAACTTATTGAATTTACCAGCCTTATGATCTTTCAGGTAAATTTGGCAGCTTCACAATCAATTCCCCTTCCTTTGGAAATTTATCATATGGACTCTTTGATAATGGTATCGGTACTATCATAGACTTAGCTTTTCTCTTTACCATTTGGTCAACTGAGTTGACTATGGTCGATCCCTTTCCATTGGGAAGAGAGAGCTTTATTGGATATCCAATGTCATCATTGTCAATGTCCACAGCATTTTAGGAAGCTGATCTTAGCAAATAGATAAGATCATTAAGGGTCTTGTCTTAGTCTGCTTCATAGGATTCCCAAAAGATCTCACTATGTGACTTACAAAGTTGTTGAGCCACCAACTTTCTCAAGACTTTGACACCCAACTCTCCCGGCTTGTCAATATGTGACTACATCTCTAAGATGTGATCACACCTAGACCTTGCCTTGCCAATAGGGCTTGAGTGACCTTAAACTTTTTAGGAACTTGTGGGTTAGGGAGAATAATTAGGAGGAGGTGAAAGAAGTATGATTTCCATGGGACATCATCTTCATTTTGGAAAGCTTGTTTCAAGAGATTTGGGGAGATCATAAATGTCTAAACTAGACATCTTTTTGGGAGATATTCAAGATAATTGATTTAAAGTCCTTAATATAACACCCAATATGAAATATTAAGGCTAGGACCCAACACAATACTTTTATAACTTGGAAGAGGGATTCTGTAATCCAAGCTATAAAATATTTGAAGGTAGGTGAATGAAGATTCACCAATTTCCACCATGAAAAAACGAAATAAATTCATTAGGTTTTTTTAATTGTATTTGAAACTCCTAGATCTTTTGAGATTCATTGAACTGTTCAATAACATGTTTCAATCTTGAGTGTGCCCTTCAGGTTTTGTGACTGGGATGCCGAGGATCACAAAACAAGGTGTGAATAACCATGCAAATATACTTGGTACCCTTAAGTGTTTACCCCTCAATCGATGTGCCGGTTAACCACACACGCTCCATCGATACTATGATAAACATTAAGTTACCCTTTGCCTACCTTGTTAAATACGAGTTAGTGTGCCGGTTAACCACACACGCTCCACTAACCGACTTAAACAAAGTGCAAAGTGTAATTTCATGGATTAGCACCTTATTCACATTTTCCTAAGTAACTAAGATTGGGTATTTATAAAAGGTTTAGTTACTTAGTATTTATCATTAATACGTTTAATGAAGGGAGAATTCTAGTCCTTGTCCTACCCGTTTGGCTAACGACCCTCCACCGGTCAAGGAAGCGGTGGGTGAGAGTGGACACCCATTAAACTTCCATTTTATAGGCAGTAACCTTATACCCCCTTATAGACCGGCTTCGTGACTGAGGCCTACTAAAGGTAAGACTGGCTTGCTCTTATACATATATATTATTATTAACTTATAATATTATAATAGTATAAGGGTTGAATTTTAACTTTTAAAATTCTAAGGGCTTAACTTGGAATTAAAGTATTCATAAGAGAAAACTTTTTCAAATTCCAAAACTTGAGGGCAAGTTTTAAAACTATTCAAAACTAATTAATTCCATAACTTATGAGTTTAAAGTAGTTTTAATTAAAAACTCTTCAAGTTCCATAACTTGAGGACAGGTTATGGAAGACTTTAAACTAATTAATAAAAAAATAACTTTTTTTATTGTAACTTATGGAACTAATTAAGGTTACAATTTTTTTTATTATTTAATGAAGAGACTCTTGAACTCCATAACTTGAGGATAAGTTATGGAGTCATAAAACCATTTAATTAGAACTAGACTCTTCATTTTGTAACCTTTGCCAACTTTTATGAGTTTTATGATTCTTAAATGTGACTTTTCATATAACTTTAGGACAAGTTACAAAAACACACTTTGGAATCAACTCTTAGATTAAAATGGATTGAAATCAACTATTTCACAAAACTTTTCTATTAATCTAAGAACAAGATAATTCAAATCATCAATCTTCAAGAAATTAGCATGAACATACAAACTAATACAAATCTTGAAATTATGACAATTATCTTAGAAATTGGATCAGTATGAACATTACCACATCAAAAACAAGTTTATAAGTCCAAAAACATCTTAGGGTAATATTCCTAGTCCAATTCCAGCCAAAACAATCGAATATATGTTGTCAGGGGGTCTAACTCGTCGAGTGCACACACCAACTCGGCGAGTTGGATGCATTTTGCCTTGGACTCAGCGAGTCTGCTGTGCAGACAGCATCAAAACTCGATTTTTTCAACTACTTTTGCAAGTATAACAAGAAAACAAGCCTAGGCTCTGATACCACTGTTGGGTTATGAGCATTCTAACACTCCTAAGTGTACATGCAACCCTAAATACATTGGATCTATGTTTTCTCTATTATACATGCAAATATGAACATCCAAGGTATTATCCTAATCTAGCATACAAAACAATGAATATAACAAGATAGAATACATACCTCTTTGATGTAGAATGTCTCCATGAAGCTTGAGTGCCAAGTGCCTCAAGTGTGACACCTCAAATGGTTCACACAACACCAAAGACACTTGGAATAACTTGAGAGAAACTTGAACACTCCTAAAATCGGCTATCCCTTTCTTATTATTCATATTGACCGATTTTTCCCAAAGAATATGATCTTATATAGTTGTTACAGTTAGGGTAAACCTTAATTGTCATGGCCTTCCATTTCCTTGGATCCATGGGTTCAAATACACCATGGAGCATCCATGGACCATCCTATGGGTTTTAGCCCAACTTGATTATCCATGGAGCATTAGCCAACTATACAAGTATGGATGATTTACACAATCAACCGATATATTTAATTAGTCTTCTTTTGATCACTTAATTAATTCTTGATCAATACTAATTAAATAATCCTATTAATATATTAGAACTTATAATATATTAATCAACCTTAAGTGTTATTTCTCTCATTATAGTCTATCCAAGTGCATGATGCCATGCAACCCAAATGGACCATGCCGGGTCGGGTCAAGTCTTACCAATTATAGTTATGGACATAGACATTAATCCAACAACTTACACAAAGTCTGAGATAAACAAGAAGCTACTTAATGCTCTCCCAAGGTCTTGGGACATGAATGTAGCTGTCATCAAGAAGACTAAGGATCTTAGCCGGCTCTCTTAATATAGTCATAATTTTCACACTTGTTGCTATACTCTTCCTGAAGTTTCCTAAAGTCCTTGGTCTTTGCTTCTAATTCAGCCTTCAGGGGCTTCTGTCCTTTCCTGAGTTGATATCCTTCATATCTCAGGTCCTCAACTTCTCTTTTTAATAAATCAATTTGTTCCCGAAGAAATTTAATCGTAGTTTCACAAGCTGGAGTACATGTAACTTCAGTGATCGGAATGTTTTAAGAACTCATTGTTTTTCTACACTTCAAAGCATCAAGTTCTTCAATTACATCAACAAGACTAAGATGATTGAGATCTTTTGTCTTCTTGATGATAGCCAAGTTCATATCCCATGATTTCGGAAGTGAATTCAGTAGCTTTTTGTTTATCTCAAACTTAGACAAGAAGATCCCAGCTATATCCATCTCAGTAGTAAGTGTAGTAAATCGTTGCAACTGAGTTTCGAGGGTTTCTCCAGGGATATAATCGAAAATGTTGAAATTTTGTCTTAACATATCCTGATGACTCTCTTTCATGTTTTCAACTCCCTCGTAGACCTTAAAATCAATTAAAAAGCACAACTAGAAGCCAAAATCAAACTTAAAAGTCAAACCCTTTGATTATAAACCTCAAAAGTCAACCTTAAAAGTCAAATTTAAAAAGTCAAACTTGAAAGTCAAACCGAAAAGCTAAATTTGAAAATTTAAAAGTTAAACGAAAAAGTCAAAGTTTAAAGTCAAAGGTCAAACTTCGAAGTCAAAGTCAAAATTTAAGGTCCAAAGTTAAAAAATAAAAGTCAAAAATTAAAATATAATTTTATTTATTAATTTTAATTTAATTTATTTTTTATTTATTTATTATTTTTTTATTATTATTTTTTTATTTTGGATAAAAAAAATGAATTTAAAATTAAAAGGAATTGAATTTTGGGTTAAAAGTGTCAAATTTTGAAAGTTGAAACCGAGAATAACGGTTTTAGCTTAAATTTTGAAAGATTGTAACAAGTGATCAGGTAGCCGAGTTGGTAAGGCGCGAGTGTTCTTGATCTGGAGGTCGTGGGTTCGAAACCCAGGACCTCCAAGTGCGCTTCCAATTTTTTATATGTGCGAAGCGAGGCGAGGAACTAGCGCTGCGAGGACCTGGTGCGAGGTGCGAGGCCGTAAACCACCGAGGCCGAGGCCGCAAACTCCGAGCCGCAGACCTCGGGTGGTGAACCTCGGGCCGTGAACTCCGAAACCCTAGCCGCCGGCCGCAAACTCCGCCACACCCTCGCAGGTTTCGACCAAAAACACCGATTTTTCGACTTTGAAGCTCCAAAACTCGATCAAAAACCCTTTTTTATGAAAAACACGAAGAACAAACCCCCCTTATTTTTCAGAGATATATCCAAAAACGCAAAACTCTTTCGAAAATAAGATCAAATAATGCTCCAAATCTGACAAAATTGACTGATACAACCAAGCTTTGATACCCATTGTAAGGTCCTGGGAAAGGATCTTACCAGTGATCAACAACAAACACAATCGAATAAAAGAGAATAAGAGCAGAAAAGAAAATAAATCAAGCTTCCACACGTTCTATTACTGAAAACGTCTGATACAACTCGATATACGACCGTGAACTACTAGGCATCAACAACTAAAACACGACTGACTAACCTTCTATATATAGGGAACCACGACCGGAAACAGTTTACGACCGTAAACTCATTACAGACTCGTAAACAAACAGTAAACCTACCAAAATACTCTATCAACCCAAAAACACTATTACAATGCAAAGCCTAGACCAAACCACTAATTGGGCCCTTCAATCTCCCCCTTGGTTTGGTGCTAGCTTGAAGTTAACCTTTATTGACTACCATAACATCTGCCTGCCCCATCCCCCCATTCCACATACGCTTATTAAGAATCTCAACAACCATGGTCGTATATACTTTCGCATCATCCACAAAATATCCTTTGTAATCAATATCTGAAAATTGCTCAGGTGATGAATGTCCCACTTTCGAAATTGTAACAAATCTCTATGATCATAGAGACGGATGCATCCATCCTTGAGCTTGATGACAACAGCTGATGTAATCTCATCGAAAACCCAACACTCCATTGAGCTTAGAGATCCATCTTGATAGTTCTGAAGCACAGGGAACTGTTTAACCTGTTTAGTGGCAGGCCACATAACAACTTGCAGAGGTTTGTCAGGCTTAGGATCAATAATATCAGGATGCTCCAACATAACGGATTCAACAGTTTTCATGGAAGGAAATCCCTTTTTAACCTGATCCTCAAGGAAGTGCTTGAACTGGGTTGCCTGTGGATTATCTGTGAGATTCGAGAAGGGAGCTCGTGACAATTGTGTCAAATCTATCCTATTCCATGAGTTGAAATCATGACTATCTTTGTAAAGCTCAGAATTGCCACTCTTTCTTAGCACAATCCACATCTTAAGAGGATCATGAAATCCCCAAGAAACAATTCCAGATCTATCACCGAATGTATCTCTAAACCGAACAACCTCAAGATCAGTAACAGTAATTGTTGGTTCATCCCAAGAAGCATTCTGGTTAAGGTTTCTTTTAAACAACAGTTGACCCCTCTTAGCAGCTTCCTCCTGTACATCACGTATTATTGCTGAAACATGAGGAGCTTGGGAGGCTCCCCCTCAACGCGATTAACAACCCTTGATGTCTGAGCAGTCGGCATGGTAACCGGAAAGGCTTGAGTATGTAGATTAATTTTATATTCATCAGCAGACGTTTGAGATTTTTCACCAAGGTCTTCTTCAAGCTTCTTCTTTAGCTCAAAATAACTTGAAGTCAAAAGATTGAAACGGTCTTGAAGATCATAAATCTGCTTTAACTTTAAAGCTTTGTCTTCAAGAAGATCAGCTACTTGCACACCGAGCTTTGAATTGTCAGATTGAAGTTCAGGAAAGAGTAGTTCCATAAAAGTTGAAGAGGCAGCGGAAGCATCATTAGGCATGAACTCCCTTTCTATACGAGTAAGTGGCGTAGTTTCAGCACCAAGAGTATCATTTTGGACTGGAGATTTAGGACTATCATATTGCACAGATGACTCCTCCTCAGGTATAGCAGAGGACTCCCCCTCAGGTATAGCAGAGGACTCCCCCTCAGGTAATGAAGAGGATGCAGATGGAGATCTGTAGACAACTTCTTCGTCTTCATCTTCAGAAATATTCTTCAAACCAGAAACAGATCCAAATGAGCCACTCGAAGACACATTTATTGATTTGAACAGCGATGTGTAATCAAACAACCAATCCGGACCCACTCTAGCGTCCGTCTCATTTTCTTCCAACCAATGCACGTCATAAGATTCCACAATCTCCTTTGTCTTCTTATTGTAGACCCTATAGGCGGTGCGAGCTGCATACCCCATGAAGTAACAGTCATCTGCCTTGGCATTAAACTTCGGGTTGGTCTCTAAGTGAAGAAGGGTGCAAGGGCAGCCATATACACGGAAATGACTGACAGATGGCTTGTGACCATATAAAATCTCATACGGGGTATTCATCTGAGCTTTGTTGATCAACACGCGATTCTAAACGTAGCAGACAGTTTTTATCGCCTCGGCCCAAAAGAAAACTGGCAGTTTTGAATCACACAGCATCGTCCTTGCGGCGTCTTTTAACGTTCTGTTTCTCCTTTCAACAACACCATTTTGTTGGGGTGTGTGAGCAGAGCTGTATTGACGCATGATACCCTTTCTGTGCAAAAGTGATCGAGTACAGAATTCTTGAACTCTGTTCCGTTGTCGGTACGAAGCGCCTTCACCCGATTGTTAGTTTGGTTCTCAATTAATACAATGAATTTCTTAATCAAATCAGCAACTCCAACTTTTTTGGATAGAAAGAAAACTCACGTAAATCGAGAGAAATCATCAATCACAACACGACAATAAGAATTTTTGTTGATGCTGAGAACATTTACTGGTCCAAACAAATCCATATGTAGCAATTGAAGCACCTGGCTAATTGAGTTTACCTATTTTAGCAGGTGTGGTTTTCTATGATGCTTTCCTTGGGCACATGACACACACTTTTCGAACGTGACGAAGTCTTTGACAGGCAATCCATGGACCATCTCATTTTTCGCAAGACGATTCAAGTTCTTGGCGTTAGCATGACCAAGTCTTCTGTGCCACAGCATTGCAGTTTGTTCGGAGATGTTGGTGAAAAGGCACGTAACTAGTTCTGGAAGATTGTTATTCATATCAATGATATAAGCATTCCCATCCCTTTTAGATTTTACAAGTATCCACTCTTCTGGAATGACAAAGTCTGGCTTGAGAATCATGCATTCCTTATCAGTGAAATGCGTAGAATAGCCCTTGTCACAGATTTGAGATACACTTAACAAACTATGCTTCAGTTCGGGAGCGAAATTAACATTCTCGAAACTTAAAACCCCATTTGTGACAGTTCCTCTTTGAGTGATCTTGCCACCTTCTCCACCCGCAAAGGAGATGTATCCCTTATTAAATGATTGAATGTTGTGCAGTTGGGCGATATCTCCTGTCATATGCCGGGAGCAGCCGCTGTCGACGAACCAGGGTCTGACGACATTCCCCCGCAACCGTCCCTGTAAGATGCGCGGGTTTAATTAGATTTGGGAACCCAGGCCATAATTTTCTTGGGTGGGCCCGATGCCTTCTCAGATTCATTATCATTTAAAGGTTTTTCAATGGACACGGATGATAATTTGGAAGCTAGTTTGGGCAACCATTGATAATTAGGTTTTCTAATAGTCCCGGGTGTTTTTGAAGTTAAATGATTATCAGTTTGCTTGAAGCATGTGGGTTTTCTACTAGATTCTATTGAAGACCCACCGCTGCTTCTTGACGAAACCGACCTTGGCTTGGCCATGCTCGGTTTTGGCAAACTGCCTGGGACTTTGTGATGAAAAACTTTGTTATGTTTTTGAAAAATGGCCCGTTTTCTACCCCGATCATCTTTCCAATCATCATTCCGGGAACGATTTCTAGAGGACTTTCTAGTTAAAGACCTTCCTCTGAATTCATTCTCTCCTCTTGGAAATTTGAAATGTACAAACATACGATTTTGACAATTTCTAGCTATATGGCCACCAACACCACAATTGATACAAATTTGTTTGTTATTGTTATAACTTTTACTACATTGATCAGATTTGTTTTCCATACTAACACCCTTGCTTCTCTCACAAGAACATGTACAAGAATTAGGTTGTGAGGCAAGTGAGGGTACATTAGATGGAGAAGATTGTGAAACTGGTGGTTTTTCAACTTTTTCATCACAAACATCAAAATTGCCAACCACATTATTTAAAACAGTATCGGACACTTGAAAACCATTCAAAATAGTATCAGAAGAAACAGAAACACCACAAAAACCATTTTCACTTAAAACATCAGAAAAATTATTTTCTTTATTAAAAACTAAAACTTCAGGTTCAGACTTAGTTTTATTTTCAGAAATAGATTCTTCAACTTAGTGCTTTGACTGATTCAAGGATTGATCTGAAGGAGAAGTAGAAATGTTAGTATTTTCAACATTAATAAATCATCCCAAAACAAAACCAGACGGCTTGCCATAAACCATAAATGATTCATTGGCAATCTCTTCTCTGGACAAAGGTTGAAACTGATATGTATGATTGAATGGAGGAGGCACTTGATTATACCCTAGACCCTTTGATTGATTTCGTTTAAATTGCATGTAGTGGTCTATCATATTTACAACTACCTTACTCGATACATCAAATTTTCTAAAATCAAAATCAGCGGTTTCAAATGTGCCCTTTAAAGATTCAATTTCAGCCACTAGTTCAGCGTTCTGTTTCATTATATAATCATAGTTCTCGCATTTATTATTGTATTCCTCTTGAAGTCTCCTAAAGTCCTTTATTTTAGATTCTAATTGGGCTTTAAGAGGTTTTTGACCTTTTCTGAGTTGGTAGCCTTCATATCTAAGGTCTTCTACTTCCCTTTTTAGTGAATCATTAAGTTCACGGAGAATTTTAAGGTTCTCTACTTCACTACCTAATGTCTCAATTTTCCCATGCAAAGCTTTAACATAATCAATACAATCTTGAGAGCATGAGGGTTGACTTACCTCGGTTGTATTAGGTTCATGAGAAGAAGATACCATCAACGCGAACTGCAACTCCATCATTTTATCTTCAACTGCAACAATCTCTGCCGGAGCGTCATCACTGACCTGTGCCAGGTGGGCATTTTCAGGTCCGGATAAGTTCAGGGCCTGCATCTGATCCTCCCAGTCGAACGATTGTGCAACCATAGCCTTCTCGTTGTTTACCTGAGCACCGCTTCGATTGTTCCAAACTGCAACTATTGTCTTATCGTTATTCAATCTTCTGTCTGGCTGTGGACAATCACGAGCAAAATGCCCTGGCTCGTGGCAGTTGAAACACCGCAGCTTTCCCTGGCTGAACCCAACTATCAAGATGGATCTCTAAGCTCAATGGAGTGTTGGGTTTTCGATGAGATTACATCAGCTGCTATCATCAAGCTCAAGGATGGATGCTTCCGTCTCTATGATCGTAGAGATTTGTTAAGTCAAAGTCATCTCGGCAACCAGCTTCAAGTTCCAAATCAAGTGCTGAGGCACCCATCGGATCGAACAAGAAATCGGTTAAACTCGAATATAGATGGGTACCAAAGGTGAAAACTCCCAAATCTTCTAATGACTCTAATATTTCATCATCTTCTGTTTATGATAAGCAGGATATGTCATAGGAGAGAGTACCCTGCATTGATGACAAAGATCGACCCAGTTTCAAAATGGACTGGGTTCCAAAGACCAACTGATCCTGCTCTGTGTTGGAGCAACTATGGAGGCATATCATCAGACTTCGGTTTATTGGTAGTGGCTGCTCCTGGCATATGATTGGGGACATCTCTTAACTGTACAGCATTAAGACCTTTGTTGAGAGTATGTGTCCTCTTGCGGGAAAGGAAGAAAGGAAGAGATCACAAATGGGGTTAGTGCTTAATGATATGAAGAATTTTTGGATCTGTTCTAAGATTATGCTTACTGTTCTCAGACGTTCAGAATGCAGATTCAATTGGTGAATTACGGTTTGTGTTTTCTTCTCTATACTCCTAAGTTTTTCTTCAGCTGATTCGTTTTAAAGAGTAATTTTTTTTTTTAGGATAGTTTAAATTTGCGCATTTACTTTCATTTCTCTCCTATGCACAAATTTAGGGTGAGAAATAAAAACTAAACAAAAATTAGAAAATTTTAATATAAAAAAAATCCAAAAACATTAGAAAATTAGAAAATCAAAAATATGGTGTTAATGGAATGTGCTTGTAGGAGATGTTTTGGGAGGTGATATAATCATGTGATAATAGGCAATCTGAATCTATGTAAGGGACTGAATCTGAATTGTCTAGGCTCTGTGTTCGATGCGCAGGTAGGCACGAAAGATTTAAAATGGACTTGACTAGGCATAGATGAACTTAAGGAATCTAGAGACTTGAAAAATCTTGACCTAGATATATCTATTTAGCTTGACAATACGATGCTCGGATAGGTTGAGCAGAGAGATATACATGAGAATCCACTGATAACATTAAATGAACCCGTATCTAGAACTGTGGATTAACTTTTCCTCGATGTGCAGATTTTGTCCTTAATTCCGGTTTCATGGGGTGACCGGGGAATTCCGATATATTAGGTATGTAGAAAGTTATTTTCTTTCTTTCTATCAGTTAGTCATATGTTGCCTCCTTTGCATAATCGAGAGATCTGACCTGGACTGTAACATATGCAATTCTATCTCTCTGCATCTCTCTATGCAATTCTTTCTATCTGTTAGCCATATATTGTCTCCTCTGCGTGACTCAAAATCCGACCTGGTACATAGTATATGCACCATTCTCTTCTCAATCCCTCTAAAAACCTCAGTTAGTCATATGTTTCATCCTTTGCGTGATTGGAAGAGATCCGACCTGGATGTACAGCATATGCATTCTAAATCTATCTTCTCTCTTAATAATTGTCTGCTCACCCAGTGTAAGGAGTATTCTGGAAGTACTTGATGGCTGGAGCATATCAGGAAGCGGGAAACACGTTCTAGTACAATTAAAATTGAACACATACAGTTCGTCTGTAGATCTCGCTGCTCAATTTAGGTGGACAATAATATCTTTGGTCGTCGTCGGCTGAATGGTCCTTAAGGAATATTATCTAGGAACTTAGAATCATATTGTCTTGTCACTTATAGTATGTCCTAATTTTTTCACAATCTCTCAATTTAAGTGGATCACAATATCGGCGATTAACCAGATATATTCATGAAGGGAGAGGTACTGATAAACGGATAAAGGCTGTCTAAAAACTTTGATCCCAAATCACTCTTAAAGTTAGCTATTATTTTTGTTTTTGTTAAGCTTGTTCATAGTGTTCTTCTAATTTAAATAAAAGGGGGAGAAATTAAAAAAACAAACAAAATTCAAAATAAAAAATAGTGTTATTTCTGTTTTACTTTTTGTTCTAAGTTTTCTTTTAGTTTTGTTTTGTCTTGAAAAGTGAATTCAGGTGAAGATGAAACTCATGGAGTTTTTGTGTCGAAGATTTCTGAGCCAAAGCCTCGTCTGTGAGCATCGAAGAATTCTCATTCGAAGGAGCAAGAAATGAAGATTATTCTTTCAACATTCAATCCTTCAACCCCAGAAGCAAGGTGAATCAGAAATTCAAGATTATGTGACAGATTGCATTGAAGCCTCCTCAATCAGTCTGTTGCTATCGTTGTACCTGCTGAAGTGATCCAGAAGATTTGTTCTCTCTGATATTCTCTCTGAAGATTCTCAAGCTGAAAGCGCCATCTTTCAAGAATCAGTACAAGAAGCCTCCTCACCCAATGTGCGTTTAGATTCAAATCTTGAAGAAAAGCTCAAGTGCTCAATATGAAGTCATTCATTGAAGATTCATCAAGTACATCTTGAAGTTGTGAAGAATTTGAAGATAAATGTTGAAGCCAATCTCCCAATGAAGATTAACATGAAAAGCCAGCTAGTTTTTAGGGGGGGCTTTTTGGGTCATTTAGAAAAGAAAGTTATAAACCAAGGGGGGAATGTTGGGTCAAAAATATGGTTTATACTTTACTTTTTTAGGAAAATGTATTTTTGTGTCTTGGACCGTAAACAACTAGGTTTTTATGGCCGTATACGTGTTTACGGCTGTGTTTACGGCCGTAAACAGGTTTACAGCCGTAAACCCATTTACGGCCCATGTTCACCAAGCCCATATTCCCTAGTATATATATAGGTGTTAGGTTGAGGAGTAGAGATTGATGAACACGAAGGAGTGTACGGCCTAGAGAGAGAGAGAGAGAGAAGAACAAGTGTGTGTTAGTGTGTATGAATCTCTTGTATCTGGATCATCATTCTATTTATCAATACATTGAGATTCATATTATTCTTCTTCTCCTTCTCTTCTATTTGATCTGACATCATCCGTTTGATTGGGATTCCGCACCATCAAACGGATCTGATTGATACACAGGCAGATTTTAGGGACTTACATGAAATAACCCCGATATCTTTACATAAAGTTGTAGTGGTCGAAACAAGGATTCCGAGGATATAAAGAACGCTGAAATCTGAGTTATAACAAAGAAGTTATGACCCGTCGAAGTTTCGCAACGGAACCAGCACGACATCGGGAAGCGTAAATAGTGAAATTACGATAGAGCGATTTTTAGCCTTAGCGATCTAAACGAAAGTCATAGAATATGTTAAACAGAGAGCGTCCACAAAGAGAACGCTAAATCTGACTCCGTATGAGGAAGTTATGATTTTTCAAAGTTTCGGCTTAGCAATGTACAACCCGAAGTTCGTGTTGGGTTGCAGATTTATTTTGTATTGCGTCATTGGGCTCGGTTTATAGTCCAGTTTTGCACTCCGGTTTGGGCCTGTCCAACCGTGAGCCTGTTAGGTTTACTATATAACAATATGCTTGCATGCATATTAGGTTAACGATCTAGAATACAAGATAGAGAATTACGATAGCTTTGATTTTCTTTATCGTTCATGTAAACCTTTTAACCCTCTACAGTTGATGTTCTTGATCGAGCTCTTCTGAGGGTTGTTTTATAATCATTCGACACATTTGATTCATTCTTGAGTTGTTTATTGTTTTCGTGTTCTTGCTGTTTAATCTTTATTTTACCTGTTTGAAGATCTAATCGATCTTCAAGATTAAGTTTTAATCTCATCAATTGGTATCAGAGCAGGAGGCTGTGTAATCAATACACTTCCTTTCTGTGAAAAAGGTTTCAATTAGGGTTTTCCGCAATTACTGATATTTATTGAGCCGTCATCTCATTATTGACGTATCTTGATATTTATTGTTTTGCCCTAATCTGATTTATTACAAGTCTGATCTTTAAACAGGTTATTCGATCATTATGGATGAGTCGCAATCGAATCCCATCAATATTTCGAACAGCATTGGATCTACCACGAAAATTCCCATCCTGTACACCCATGATTATGAAGTCTGGGCGCATCACTTTGAAGATTATGTTATAGGATCTGAGGATAATGGATACCTCATCTGGGAAGCAATCATTAATGGACCGTTTTCTCATTCTGCAACTTCAAGGATTATTAAAACTCAAAAGGAGTATAATGATCTTCTGAAAGATGTTAAAGATATTGCGCAAGATGAAAAGGATAAATTTCAGTGCAATATCAAGGCGTTAAGATTGATCAGATTCGCCCTTCAGTCCGACACTTTCAGGCTGGTAAGTTCATGCACGACGGCAAAAGAAATATGGGACAGGTTACGTGAACTGTACTCTATAGACGAAGATCTAGAACACTCCATTCAAACATTACTCTTGTCTGAGTTTGGTGAATTTAGGCAAGGAACTGAAGAAACCGTGATTCAAACGTTCGATCGCTTCAATCATCTTCTTAGCAAGATGATCAAACATGACATCGAAAGAAAGCTTATTGAGCAGAAGGTTACGTTCTTAAATGGTCTAAGATCAGAGTGGAGGGCAGTCGTGTCCACAGTTAAAGCCCACGAGCAATTTAAATCATATTCCTTGGCGAAACTGGTGGGCATTCTCAAATCTCAGGAGAAGATTGTGTTGCAGGAGAAGAATGTGGTTTCAAGCCTAGGTTCGTTAGCCCTCTTGTCCAAAAGTAAAGTTGTAATGGAGGACGAAGACCTCAACTTGGAGGATTATGATCTCACGTCTGAAGATTATGCTATGATGGTATCTAACCCCAAGAGGTTCATCAAGAAGAGATTCTCCAACAACAAAAACCGAAACTGGCAGGGGAGTTATAGCTCAGAAAAGGTTAAAGACGAACCGAAGGTTGAAGAGTCTAAGAAGGAACCGAAGGCAGAAGGTGATTCTGGAGTAAGCTGCTACTATTGTGGGGGAAAGAACCACTATCCAAAGGATTGTGTCCTCAAAAAGATGGCTGAAAAGGATGAGGAAAAGGATGAGGAAGCTTTGCTGCAGAAAAAGCTTGATGAGATAAGGAAGAAGAAATCTACCGCTAACCCTTCTATGAATGCTCTAATTGTGCAGGGTTCGGTTGCTGATGACGAGTTCGGTGGCGTGGAGGTTTGGTCAACCGATTCTGAAGACGATGAAGTGAGGAAGCCCTCTCATGGAAAGGCTTGTGTGGCAAAAGAGGAAAACAGTGGAGGAAGATGCTTGATGGTGTCTGACGTATCTCAGATGAGGGGATACAACACTGATGGTGGAAGCAATGAACCGAAGGAGCAGCAGGATATGTGCTTTACAGCCAAACCGCTCAGCGTGCAGTTCAACGAGCTCGATGAACTCATCAAGAAGGTACAATCGGTGTTTGTTTCATTTAAAGTCCCACAATGCTCATATGAAAAAGAACTAAAAAGCGTTAATTCAAGAATTTCTCATCTAGATAGTAGTTTAACTCAAACTCGAGTCACCAATTCTAACATAACTGATCAATTAAGCAGGGTGTCTTCGAAGAGTGAGGAACGGCGGATGTGGATCGAATTGAAGGAGTCAGAATTAGTCAAAATAAAAGATGAAAACATTTATTTGCAAAGAGACAATTTAAAGTTGTTGAAACAGCGAAATGTTTTTTGTTTAATTGCCAAACGTCTTTACACTAATATTACTCAGCTTCACTTGGATTGTGAAATAGGACAAAAGATTCATCGCATGATTTTGCCCTTCCTTGAGTTTAAGGAGGATGAAATTGATGCTGAAGCTTACAATTGTGAGAGTGTGATATCATCTGATGACGTCAATCCGACCTATATGTATGGACTGGACAAAATAGAATCTTTCATTAAATCCAAGGACCATAAGGACATGCTTAAAAACCTTTTGGATGAAAATGATAGACTTAAACTGAGAAACGAAACCATACAAAAATTTGACTCTTTAAACTCCAACTTGAGCTCAGAAAACAAAATTGATGTTGAAAATGCATCTGAGCTTAATGAGGATGACAATATGAGTGAAATTTCTGTAGAGGACACGGTTGACTGCTCAGAATTTGTGAAAAGAGAACCTGAAAACCACAAGAATTTAATTTCAGAAAATTCAGTGGAGTTCGCTCGATTGTCCCAACAAAAGTCCCCGATCTTAGCAGAAAAAGGCGTTGTATATCAAAAGGTTAGGACCACTCCAAATCAAGTGTACAAGGTAACAGTAGTAACCGAACATCAGACTACTGAACTCACAGCTATTGTAAACGAAGACAATGTTGATGGCTGCGATGAGTTCTTCTGGTCAGCTCCAATCGATAATGCTGATAAAACAGTGGGTTTGTCTGACAGGACCTCATGGAAAAGCAAAGGGAGATACGTACCAGAACCCTTGAATAAACCTGATAACTTCGATGTGCCAAGCACAAGCGGTACGAAAGACATTCCTCAAGAAAAAGGAATTCCAGCAAAAGAAGTCACAACTTCAAGTGAAACTTCCTCAGTTCAGAGTGAACCAGCTATAGAAAAACCGAAACCGAAAGCTAATATCCATCATCAACCGAAGCAGATGAGAAATCAGAAACGTCAAAGGAATCAGAGATACAGGAAGAATCTCTCTGAAAGAAAACAGTTCTGGCAATCCCAGAATGCTTATTTCTCTCATCAAGACAAGAACCTGAAGTATGAGAAAAATCCTGTTGAAATGCAAGAGAATAACTCCAACCGAAAGCAAAGGTTCGGTTCTAAGAATAACTCCAACCGAAAACAAAGGTTCGGTTCAGAGAAGGAAACCAACCGAAAGCAAAGGTTCGGTTCTGAAATCAAAAGAGATCAAAACTCTAAGGTCAGTCCCACAAATGATCAAAAGCAAAAGGGTCACCTAGAGTCTCCAGCCAAGAAGTCATCTCAATCTAAGCCCTCTCAATCTCACTCAACTAATTCTGCTAATTCTTCCAACTCTTCTTCACCTCATTCTAAATCCCATTCTGCTCTTTCTCAAAAATCTCAATCATCAGCAGAACAAAAGGGAAAACAGAAGGTTTCAGCGTCTGAACCAGAGTCAAAACCAAAAGAACCAAATCCTAATAAAATTAAAGTTTTTACCATCAAAAAGAAAGATGAAACAACGCTAATAAAATGAACATGTTTTGTTGACATCTCTCTTACTATTCCTGTTCCTGTGAAAGGCTCACGAGGACCCAAGAAACTTTGGGTTCCTAAATCTGCTTAATTTTGCAGGTTATTAGTGACGAGCAGTTTGACGAAGAATGGTACATTGATAGTGGCTGCTCGTGTCACATGACAGGGAGGAAAGAAGAACTAAGGGAATACAGGTCTCTTTCAAATGGTGGAAACGTCAACTTCGGGAACAACTCCTTCGGCACCATAAAAGGATCGAGACTATGACTTGGCCAGTTCGGGAACAACACAACCCAGCTGGGGAAATCTTTCCTCAAACTGGCCAAGTCATAGTCTCGATCGCTAATCTATTCGAGAAGTTCATGGAGCTCTTTGATGAACCAGAGAAAGCCACTCTATCAGAAGCAGGCGCAGCAGACAACAAGGTAGATCACATGAAGCAAGTTGTTGAAGACGCTGCAAGAAGAATGAATGAAGGAGAATCAAGTTCTGATGAACCTCCATCACTTAATACTTCAGTCGAGGGGGAGGATCAACCATCGTCAACTCAGCCGACCTCACAAGTTGAGGGGGAGCCAAGCACTTTGCCAACCAAAAGCACTTCACCAACCGAAAGTGCCATACCATCCGAAGGTGCATCAACGCCTGAAAGCTCCACACCTCAAGAAACCTCTGAAGCTCAACACATTCCTGAAAGCTCATCTATCGAGGGGGAGCATGCTGACATGTCTTACGACTATCAAAGCCAGTCCGAACCAGAAGAAATGATAAACGCAGAATTAGATCCAACCTTTGATCCAAACTACCCTTCTCTCACCAAATGGACCAGGGATCATCCTATTTCTCAAGTTGTTGGTGATGTATCTGAAAAAGTTCTGACTCGATCACAACTCAAGGCAAAACAGACTTCCTTGTTTTCTAAAGTCGAATTCTGCATGTTTAACTCATTCGTATCAAAAGTTGAACCGAAGACAGTTAACACTGCTCTTGATCACTCCGATTGGGTTCAAGCAATGCAAGATGAACTAAACGAATTTGAAAGGAACAAAGTCTGGTGCCTCATTCCAACTCCTCCAGGAGCCTCGGTTGTTGGTCTCAAATGGGTCTTTAGGAACAAAATGGACAAGGAAGGAAACGTCATTAGAAACAAAGCTCGTCTAGTAGTCAAAGGCTATTGTCAAGAGGAAGGGATTGATTATGAAGAGACTTTCGCTCCTGTAGCTAGGCTTGAATCCGTCAGAATATTCCTTGCCTATGCTGCCCACAAAAACTTTGAAGTTTTCCAAATGGACATAAAGTGTGCATTTCTTAATGGAGAACTCGAAGAAACAGTGTATGTGGAGCAACCTCCTGGGTTCGTGAACGAAAAATATCCAAATCATTGCTACATTCTGGATAAAGCTGTATACGGATTGAAACAAGCTCCGAGAGCCTGGTATGAAACGCTAACTAAATTCTTAAAGATGTCTAAATTCAAACAAGGTTCGGTTGACCCAACCTTCTTTCGCAAAAAGGAAGGTAACCACCTTATGATCGTTCAAATTTATGTCGATGATATCATCTTTGGCTCAACGAATCCCAGCCTAACAGCTGAATTCAGAAAGTTGATGGAGACTAAATTTGAAATGAGCTCAATGGGTCCTATTAACTTTTTCCTTGGCTTAAATATTAGACAGGAACCCGAAGGCATCTTTATCAATCAGGAAGCCTACACGAAGACTCTCCTAGCAAAGTTTGGTATGATGGGAGACTCCAAAGTCAAAGTCCCAATGGCATTCGGCACCAAGCTCACCCCATCCTTGGACAAACCGACTGTTGATATCACGCTCTATCGACAAAGGATAGGCTCACTGATGTATCTCACTGCTAGCAGGCCTGACATTATGTTTTCTGTGTGTTACTGTGCTCGATTTCAGGCAAATCCACGCGAACCTCACATGCTTGCAGTGAAGAACATTCTACGCTATCTCAAGCGAACCACCTCTCTAGGTCTATGGTATCCTTCCAACTCAGGCTTCTTCGTTCAAGCCTATTCAGATGCGGACCTTGGAGGTTGTGGACTCGACAGAAAAAGCACAATTGGTGGCTTCCAATTCCTTGACGGGAAGTTGGTTAGCAGGCAGTCAAAGAAACAAACGTGTGTGTCTTTGTCCACTGCAGAAGCTGAATACATTGCAGCTGCATCCTGCACCTCTCAAGTGATTTGGATCCAGAGTCAACTCAGAGACTATGGACTCAATATGAAAAAGATCCCACTATATTGCTGTAACGCCCGGGTTTCAGGGCTAAGCATTTTTGTCAATGTAATAGTCTAGGTCAACTCTTGTAACTCTTTTTGAAATAATAAAGATGAAATATTTGAGTATTATGTGAATTATATGTGTTTATTATTTAATTATAAATGTATAATCAATAAAGAATAAAAATGAGCGTCAAAATTAAAGTGTGAGATAATCCCGATATCTCTACATAAAGTTGTAGAATATGTCTCAAGGTTTCCGTTCATATAAGGAACGCCGAAATCCGAGTTATAACGAAGAAGTTATGACCCGTCGAAGTTTCACGACAGAACCGGCACGATACCGGGAAGCATGAATAGTGAATTTACGATAGAGCGAGATTTAGCCTTAGTGATCTAAACGAAAGTCGTAGAATATGTTAAACTAAGAACATCGATAAAAAGAACGCCCAAATCTGACTTCGTATGAAGAAGTTATGAGATTTTAAACAGACCAATCTTGTCCCGGCTTGTTAAAAATATAACTTTAAAAATAAAGTCAAAATTAGCCGACGGAGTCTAAACGAAAGTTGTAGAGTACGTCTTCACCTACGCGTGGATATAAAGAACGTCAAAAACGGAGTTCGTATGAACGAGTTACAAATTATAATAGCATATTTACGTATTAAAATAAAGTATAAATCATGTATACGTACACATATATATACATATGTATATATCATTAGAAAGGTATCGACGATGCGGTCATTATAAGACTAATGTTGAGTTCTTTCGACATTAGCTTAGTACAAATATCATTAAATCCATTTATAATAGTATTATAGAGGGGTGTTTAGTTGTTTATATAACTAAAAGGTCATTAAGTAATTATGGAGGGTAGTTTTTGAAAATTCAATTAGTATAAATAAGAGCCTTGGGCTCTCATATTTCTTGCACCATTCTCTTGATTCAAGAGTCTTTCTCTCCTTATCCCCCGAGCATTTCGGTCCCTCGTGATTCGACTTCTCTTTCTGTAGCTTAGTATAGTAAGGTGAGCGCTGAAGCGCTGCACGAATCTTTCTTAGAAAGATTCAGCGACGAAGTTCTGCCCCTGCAGAGCCCGACTCCTAGCTAAAACCCCCTTGTAAGTAAGTTATGCTTACCTTATTTTAATATAGCTTATATTTAAAATTAGTATTGTTATTATGAACTTATAATAAATATTTGAGCTATTATTATAACTTATATAAGTGTCGTTATAATATTTTTTTTTAACTACTCGCGGTACGGGGAATCTGGTTTAAAGGGCCGCATAGGGTTGTTGGATTTCAGAAGTGCTATATGCCAAAATGGTCCTGCCCTCCGGTGTTTTATGTCTGGCCCCTGTCTGTACATAGTGGTTGGAAAATATTGTTTAACGCTTATATAATAATAATAATACTAAGACTAATAGTTGGTCACGGTAAATATTAGACTAAAATTTAGCGATAATAATGCTAGGTTTCGTCGAAGGAAAATAGAATCGTTAGAAGCAAGCGCTGCCCGATTTTGGAATCATCACCTTAACAAGTGAGTGCATAGTTACTTTCAACTTACACATAGATATGAAGTATTTTATATAAATTACGTGCTATGTGTGCATATTATCTGAATACTTGCTATCTATGCTAGATGAACGTTGTTATACATGTTTTCAATGATTTAAATTGTATATGTATTTTATATCTACGAAAATGTTGGGGTAAAACATGGGTAGATGCAATAGGTGATGTGTGATAAAATGATGAGAGGCCTCGATGTTGATGTTGTTGATTCTGTCATCTAGCGGAGTATGGATGACGACCACAGACTCTTCTAGACAGTCCAGTGGAACACTAGCAGGCTCGCAACCTGTAGGTGTTTGTGAACGATATGTTCACCGGTGTACTCCATCCCCCACATGGTTGCCTTTAGGACATTTATTGCTGAGGAATCCCCTTAGCAGTAGTGTCCGTCCTGATGATGATCCTTAGGCTAGGTCCCTTATGATAGGTGTTTAGGGACGTAAAGTGAGGATAACGGGAACGGGTAATCGGGTTATTGTTGATCGATGAAATTAATAAACTTATTTATTGTGGGTTGAAAACCCTATGTGCTCACCAGGCTCCCAAGCCTGACCCACTCAGTTTTATGTATTACAGGTAGTGGCGCATGAGCATAGGTGTGATGTTTTGGACGAGGGATTACGGATATAGGCCTGTAGATATGAAATAATGTAGTAAGGCTTATATTGTACTGTTTATGCTTTTGATCTGTACGAACATGACATCCCGAGTCTTTTAATGAAATACATTTCTATGGAAATGCTTTTGATAAATCTTTATCATATTTTTGTTTTGGGACAAATTCCACAACACTTTCATTTAAAATGTAACTCTGATTTTTAAACAAAGCATAAACAAACCGGTCTTTTCTGGCCGTGATTTTGGGGATGTCACAATTGCGACTCTGAAAGTGCAATTAGGATCTGGCATAACCCAATGCAACACTCCAAAACCAAACACATAGCACTGAGGTATCACTTCATCAAAGATCATGTGGAAGATGGAAATGTTGAAGTATACTTTGTTAGAACCACTAATCAACTGACTGATGTCTTTACCAAAGCTCTTCCCGAAGCCTCATTCAACAAAATTCTAGAAGGGCTAGGTATGATGGAATTGGAATCAGTACCACAAACTACCTCTCAATCTCAAACGTAAGAAGCGAAATTGACCGAACGTTCGGGTTCGGTTGCATCATCTGCACTCGCTCATCATTTCAAAGGTAGTTTTCTTGGTTGTAAATTTCTTGTACAAAGTTGTTTATCTATTCGTCTAAAGTATTTCCTACTTGAATGTCAAAATTCCTTGGTTTCTAAAAATTTTTCAAAACCGAAACCTACCGAAGGTTCGGGTTCGGTTTTCCAAAATTTTTCAAAACCGAAACCAACCGAACGCTCAGGTTCGGTTTTCAAAAATTTTTCAAAACCGAAACCAACCGAACGCTCGGGTTCGGTTTTTCAAAATTTTTCAAAACCGAAACCAACCGAACGCTCGGGTTCGGTTTTTCAAAATTTTTCAAAACCAAAACCAACCGAACGTTCGGGTTCGGTTTTTCAAAAATTTTCAAAACCGAAACCAACCGAACGCTCGGGTTCGGTTTTTCAAAATTTTTCTCAACCGAAACCAACCGAACGCTCGGGTTCGGTTACCAAATTTTCCAAAGTTTTTTTTTAATCTTTCTAAATCTTATTTTTTTTCTTGCTTGTTTTTTATTTTAATTTAATTTATTTTTTTTATATATCAAAAACTCCAAAAATATTTTTTTATTTTATTTGTGTGTTCGTTCGTCTATGGAGATAAAAATTGTTGGATTAGTTAAGTGTCCCTAGAAGCATGCTGTTGTATGTGTCCCAAGCCTCATAAGATTTTGAATATTAGCCTTAATGACCTGGTATAAACAAACCTTGTCTTCCCAATTAGGCTACCACATTTATTCTAATCGTGAGCTACCTCACTCTATTTTCATATGAGATAAGAGTTTTCTGCTTGGTCCTTATTTTTTTGCAGCTGAGGTACTTTACTTTCTTACACCATCTCCATTACATTTCTCCATTACATTCGTTTCATCAACGTAACCCTTAAGACTCTCAGAAATTACCACTGAGGTTTATGGTTACACAACAACTGTGTTTATGATCTTAGGTTCGTGCCACTACGAGCTGAGTGAAACCCAAACTTCAACACCAAATCTAAATTGACGGTGAACAATTAATTTGCTCAAGTTTTCACCAAAGAATTGACGGATATACCTTGATGAAATCTCCAAATCTATTTTTTGTGATTCCTATGAAATTGTTAAACCCCATAACATTTCTTCCCTTGGAATCTAGTTTTATTTTTTTTTTGTGTGTTGAGATTTCATATTTTCCAAGCCACTTTAAAATTAATTCCTACCTACTTGTTCAACAGACTACACCGGTCTCACAAGTACTTTGTTCACTTTCTTTCTTATTTCAAGATTAGAATTGTTGCATCAAAGCGAAAGCCACCCTTAAGGAGCCTAATTAAAAGAAGCCTTTCAACACTTCTTAATAAGTGTTTGATCGTTATTCAACGGGAAACCACACTAACACTTTAAGGTCTCTCTTGACCTTGAAGGAAGAGATTCGTGCCCGGGATCATTTGTTTCGTGTCATTATTGACATCACATTTATTCCTAAAAAGAGTTGCTTTATTTCTTTTCTTTTTACACTCTTAGCACGAAAATCTTTGATTTTCCAAAATTCTGGTACTAATAATTACAGGCTGTTTTACTGAATTGGAGGTTATTTACAAGTTGTGGTTAAAAATAATCCACGTGGGCGATTTATTCAAAAGATGCCATTCAAAAGACAAGATGAAGGGTTGCTGACTCAGGCGGGAGATAAACGGATTGAATTTCAAACGGCGGTAAAAAGGGACGCATGCAAATTTGAAACGCCCATTCTTTAATTGACGTTATGGACGCGTGTGCGAAGATGAAGCGGTTCCTCTCTGGCACAAACAGGCGCGTGTGAATTTAAAACGATTTCTTCTGAAACGGCACTTGTTGGGCGGCGTGTTACAAGGAATCTGACACTCTCTTTCATGCGTGATCATCGCATACCTTAACTGTCACGCATCTGTCATTCCGGAAAAACCTTTCGTATTTCGATAGAAGATTTGAACAGATTTTTCTCTCTCCTTACACCCACTATAAAAGGCAGTCTCCTCTCCCATTTACCTCTTTACTGCATCCGAATTCCCAAGAGAGCAAAAATTCCCTTAAACCCTTACTGTTCATCTTCTTCTTTCCAACTTCAACAATGGCAGAATCATCGTCAGTTCACGCTACTTCCCACATCCTTCCCATTCGCCCTCAACAGTGTTTGGTGATCGATTTAACCCCTCAGGCGTACGATTCCTACATGTTCCCGATTATTGAGTGCCTGAAGTACTCGCCGATCGCTCCTGCACTTTCTAAGGTTGAATCTGTGCCTATGGAGCTCCTCTCGCAGGTGTATGCGACTGCACATTACGATAAAGCAGTCGATAGGGTTTTCTTTGAGGTTTCTGATCACAAGACCTCGATTTCAAAGCAACGATTTGGCGTATCGCTAGGGTTTGCTGCTGACCCTTCCAGGGTTAATCCGGAGACGATTCCGATTGGCCATATCTACAGTATGTTTTACAACATGGGGTACACGGAGGTGCTCACCTCCGTCGCGAAATTTAAAAAGTCTTGCTTGCCGCCACAGTGGAACGGTATGTTCACTGTTCTTTTTAAAGGTTTATCTGAACGGAGCTCAGGATCCGATGGCTCTAGTCGACTCTTCCTGTCGATCATGTACGGTGTCTACAATGGGATCAACGTTAATTATGGGTTGGTTCTCTGGCAACAACTCATCCAAAGCCTCTCTTCTTCTTCACGACATTCTGAGGTGTCGTATGCAAGGTTTTGGGCTCTCATCACAAAATGGGCGATGGATAAATTTGATGTCCCCACTGCTGCCGGTGCATCGATGTCTTCGATCGGTACTTTTCATACCACGAAGATTATCGTCTCAGATGCATCAAAGTTCTCATTCATTAGCTCTATTCCGGAGACCATGTACGGCGATGTTCCATCTGACAGCCGGATCATCCGGACTATTAAGGAGTTCAAACAGTCAGGACCAAGGGAACTCACACAGGAAATGCTCAAGTCCATCCATGATGCAGACAAGCCTGTTCATAGAGGCAAAAAGGCAGATAAAGGAAAGCAAGTGGCAAAAGGGGCTAAAGGCCCTTCTCCCAAAAAGAGGAAGGCTACTAAACCTGCTCAGTCCCCGCAGCAGAAGAGGCGAAAGACAAAACCAAAGCGAAAGCTCATTATCGCTTCCTCTTCCGACGAGTCGGAGGGTGAGAGTTCGGATTCGGAGGGCTCTCAAAGAGGCAACACCCCTCCAAGAGGCAACACCCCACCCAGATCACCTACTCCTTACATGGAAATCCATAACTCACCAATCCCCTCTCCTACTCAAACAATTCCCACTTCCATTCCCACCATAATCCCCACTACCAACATTCCTAAAACCTCTTTCCCTATACCACCACCCATTTTCACCGATGCAACAACTGCTACTGCAAAGGTTACAACCAACGTATCTGATACGGGGGTTCATACCAATGCAACCGAACCAACACCAGTAACCGAACCCATACACACAACCGAAACCCAACAACCAACCGAACCTACTACCACTCAAACACCAACCGAACCTACCCCTCCTCAAACTCAACCTGAACCCACTCACACCACTACACCACCAGCTTCACCACCACCTCCATATCCCGGTCATGCCTCTGACGGAGATAACCCTTTCCTTGGCGAGGAGAACATGCAATTTGATTCGGTCTATTTCAGTCCGTTTCAGGTCCAAAGCGACGATGATGAGGAAGCTCCAGTAACGAAGAAACATCTTAAGGAGCTGCATAAGAAGGTTGACCTACTTATTGCTTCATCCTCCAATTCTCAATCCTCTCTCTCTGAAGCTGCTCTTCAGAAGATCGTTGATGCCTTTTCCCAGGCTCAGCAAGCTTCATTCGCTTTAGCCACTGCCGCCATTGAAGCCTCGACAAAAGCATGTGAGGCTGCGACCGAAAAAGTCGATAAACTATTCTCTGACGCCTCTTCCCTGTTAAAGTCCTTACAGGAGAGCGCCGATGCCACAAAGACAACGTTGGAACCAATCGTTCAACAATTGGCCACGTTCGTCTCAACGGAGTTGCAGTCGTTCGCTACCCTTCGCCAATCAATTAGTGACGACAACTCGTCCCTTCGTGCCTCCATTGACGAGCGCCTCTATAAACTCTAAGAGGATCTCGCTGCAGAAAACTCGTTGATGGACGCCCTTGCAAGCAAAACCACCGCCCTCAAGGTCAAGAGCGCTCAACTTTCCAACTCTCAGCAACAACTTGACGCTCTTCGATCCGAACGGGAGGTCATCAAGACATGTGTTTCAGATGTACACTCTGCCATATCCAACATCCTGGAAGCACACGATCCGATTCTCAACCACTCTGTGAGGCGAACCCTTGCAGAAAAACTTGCTCCTGCCCTGGATCTGCTCAGTAAAATAGAAGGGCTACCTAGTTTCGTGTCCTCTCCGAAACAAGGGGGAGAAGTGAAGTCCGGATCGACACCACCTCCTTCCTCAAAAGCTGCTCACACAACCGAACCTCCTCCTACTGGTCAAACTTCGGGTTCGGGTGTGAAGGATAAAGGAAAGAAGATAGCTGAGGAAGAAGATGAAGATGATAAAGAAACCATTGCTGACTTGCTGAAACGCAAAAATAGTCGCAATGTTGATAATGACAACATTCGTGTGGCGCGAGAAGCTGAAGAAGCCGAACGCAAGAAGAAAGAAGCCCACGATCTCCTCGAGAGCAGGAAGACTCTTTTCCCTGCTTGGACTCGAGAGAGAATGATTAAGGAGGCTATCGATACTCCGAGCATCCTATGGCTCGAACCGGTGATCTCCTTCGACTGCTACAACTCTGTCAACTCGCAGTTCGACATGCCCTTAACCCGAAAGGCGTTTACCTTCCACGC
Organism: Lactuca serriola; assembly: GCF_051521515.1. Taxonomy (NCBI): domain Eukaryota; kingdom Viridiplantae; phylum Streptophyta; class Magnoliopsida; order Asterales; family Asteraceae; genus Lactuca; species Lactuca serriola. Next base: position 161,484,612 of record NC_136414.1, on the reverse strand, counting down.
CTTCTCCAGCATTTTTGAAGTCCCTCATCCTAATCCTGAGGTTGATCGGGAGTTAATCGATTTCTATCTGAAGGCTGCTCAACCACAGTACCAAACATGGAGCGCTCAGAAGATCGTTAATGTTCGGGTTTTGAAGCCTTATTCTGAGGGGAGATTCATCAACGTTCGGTTCAGAGTGATTCGAGGGTCTGCAAAAACCGAACATCTTATATCCTTAGCAGATCTACCGAACCTCAACCCCCATGACTGGATTGTTCTGCATAACATCCTCTTGACGAATGAAGCTGAATATGGTCCGATTATAGACCATCTCAAAAGGATGTTAGTATGCTATATCATGGAGGTCGCCTTGATGGATCAGGAGGTAGCCACTGTCTTCAAGAAGAAACCGAAGATATCTCCTGTTGGCTCAGCCAGTGATCTGAACCAGATGAAGATGGGCAAGATTGACCCAAGGCGTAATTCGGTCATGTTCACTAGGGCTAAAGGACAGAAATGTCTCTTTGCCTTAGCGGATAAACATCTTTATACCACTGCTTGTCTTGAGCATGTGTTGGGGATCATCCATCGGTGTAAAGAGAATGCAGCGGATGATATCAAATACTTCAACGATATGATTCAATGGTATATCAGATTCAGACAGACGATCCTTGCTCTTATCTCTCGTCTGTTTCAAACTGTAAAGAAGAAGGTTCCTGCTGCTGCTGGCCCAAGTAAGAAGTGAAGATCTCGCTCCAATTGACACAAAGGGGGAGATTGTTGGGTTGCAGATTTATTTTGTATTGCGTCATTGGGCTCGGTTTATAGTCCAGTTTTGCACTCCGGTTTGGGCCTGTCCAACCGTGAGCCTGTTAGGTTTACTATATAACAATATGCTTGCATGCATATTAGGTTAACGATCTAGAATACAAGATAGAGAATTACGATAGCTTTGATTTTCTTTATCGTTCCTTTAAACCTTTTAACCCTCTACAGTTGATGTTCTTGATCGAGCTCTTCTGAGGGTTGTTTTATAATCATTCGACACGTTTGATTCATTCTTGAGTTGTTTATTGTTTTCGTGTTCTTGCTGTTTAATCTTTATTTTACCTGTTTGAAGATCTAATCGATCTTCAAGATTAAGTTTTAATCTCATCAGTTCGAATATTAGATCTAGCAGTTTTTAGACGACACAACCTAAAAGTGAATCGAAGATCTCGTTAATAGTAGCGTAACGATAAAAAGATAGACGAAAACGGACGTCGGATGAAGAAGTTATGAATTTTTAACGGACCAATCCTGTCCCAGCCTGTTAATAATATAACTTTTAAAATAAAGTCAAAATTAGCCGACGAAGTCTAAACAAAAGTTGTAGAGTACGTTCTCACCTGCACGTGGATATAAATAACGTCAAAAATGGAGCTCGTATGCGAGAGTTATGATTTTGAGAAGTCGGAGTGTGAATTTGCGAAGCTGTGACAAGATCGATGATGTGGCTGAATCCCAGCCGTCCGATAAGCTCGCACCGGATGAAGACATGTCGCCTTCGCAATTACGCCCCGATTCCGAGGCCGAGTACGCCCAACGTACTTCAGTTCTTATCCACTTCCGAGACTGGCACATGCGAGACAGCTGGATGCGAGCTGGCATCCTTATCCGAGCATTACGCCCAACGTACGTCCAAGGCTGGCACTATAAATAGAGGTGCAAAGTGTTCCAATTTCTCACACCATTTCTCCCATCTTTCTCTCACTACTTTCCTTCTCTAGGGTTTCTAAACCCCTCCTAAGCCTAGGTAAACCCCCTAGCACCCGAAGAAAGCTCCAAGGCTCCCAGAGTCTCCAAGAAAAAGAGTTTTTTGGTTTGAATCTCTACCCGTGCAGAGCCCGATTTTCAAGCAAACTTCCCAGTTTCGTCAAAGAATATTATTTTTAGAAGTGAGGTGTTGTCTGAATCACTCTGTATCAGGTGAGTGTATAGTCACTTTCATCTGACACATAGATATGAAGTATTTTATATAAATTATGTGCTATGTGCATGTATATGTTATCTGTTTACCTGATATGTTTGCTGGATGAGAAGATCTATACTTCTTTCTTTCAGATCTGAAGCTTTTTCCTTCAGATCTACACTTTCTCATCTCAGGTCTAAACTTTTTATTGAGAACTAATCTGTATGCTTTGAGATCTATTTTGGATGAAAGATTTGAACTTCTTTCCTTCATATATGAACTTTTTCTTCAGATCTAGACTGTATATGTATTTTATGCTTTGAAATCTATGTTGGATGAAAGATCTGAACTTCTTTCCTTCAGATCTGAACTTTTCTTCAGATCTAGACCATATATGTATTTTATGCTTTGAAATTTATATTGAATGAAAGATGTAAACATTATTTTTCAGATCTAGACTGTATAAATATTTTATGCTTTAAAAGTTATGTTGGGTAAAAGATGTAAACATTGTTTCTTTGTAGATCTGGACTGTGTATGTATTTTATATCTACAAATATGTTGGGTACAACAATGGATAGATGAAATAGATGATGTGTGTTAAAAAGATGAGAGGCCTTGATTTTTACGATGTTTAAGATGATCCAGTCGTCTAGTGGAGTATAGATGACGGCCACAAACTTTTCTAGGCAGTCTAGTGGAACGCTAACCGACTCACAACCTGTAGGTGTTTTGAAGATGTACTCCACCCCCCCCATGGTTGCCTTACGGACACACATGGCTGAGGAATCCCCTTAGTAGTAGTGCCCATCCCGGTGAAATTCCTTAGGATAGGTCCCTTACAATAGATGCTTCAGGGACGTAAAGTGAGGATAACGGGAACGGGTAATCAGGCTAGTGATTTGATGAAAATAAATAGTGAACTTATTATTATGGGTTGAAAACCCTATATGCTCACCAGGCTCCCAGCCTGACCCACTCAGTTTCTTGTATTACAGGTAGTGGCAAAAGCATAGTTGGATGATTTGACGAGAGATTATGGATTTGAGGCCAGATAGTGTTTTGTGGCCTAAGATGTTTATTTCTTTTTAGTTTATGCTTATGGCCTGTATCGATGATTGACATCCCGAGTTTTTGTAATGTAATGGAAATACGTTTCTTTAAGAAATGCTTTGATAAAATTTATATCATATTTTGTTTTGGGAACAAATTCCGTAATACTTTTCTTAAAAAGTTACTCTGATTTTTATTAAAAAGCATAAACGAAATCGGTCTTTTCTGGCCGTAAAAATATGGGGATGTCACAACATGAAATCCTCACATACTACCAAGCTCCCTGTATGGATTTATGAAGGAATTTGACATAACATGTGTAGCTCCTCTTCACACCCAAAATCAACAATTTTCACATTTCGCCTTTGCATTTGTTTTTAGTGTTTCCAATCATTAACAAACTTAACCAATACATATTTATAACTAAACTAAGTCTTAATATGAATATTTGAATTAAAATTATTTATATCTTAAAAATGACTTAGGGGATTAAGTACTTATTTTTTCAAGATTTAGAAGACATTAACATACAACACTAACCTTTCACTTTATATCTTAAGCGTATAATGACTTCTAAGTGTTACTAAAATATTGTCATATGATATTTTGATCACTAATGATCTTCTAAACCATGACTTAATCATCATATCCATCTCAATTTCATTCTTAAGTCATAATTCCACTCCATAGTTAGATGATCCCAATCTCAACCTTAAATATGAGTTAATTCTAGTCCATTAAGGTTATATGGTTAATTATACTTTAAAATCATGTTATAGTTCTTTCATAATTCATTCTAGTTACTTAAGACAATTCATTTGAAAAATCAATTTAATGTTTGTTTTCAAAATTATTTAAAATCATTCCAACGGTAGATCACCATTGGAATCACTAATTTCAATCATAATATCAATGAATCTCATGGAATTATAACTAAAATGTATATTGGAATCCATAAATACATTAATCAATCTAAATTATAATCCAAAAATATATCCATAGCTCAATGTATAAGTTAAGTATGCCTATGTACAAGTCATTCATGTGATTTGGGTTCAAATAACCCAATTTCATCATTAGAGATGAAATTTAACCCTCAGTTGAATGAATGGAAACCTCATGATGATCTAGAGTGTATTTAAAGAATTTGAATTAACTAAAAACATCAAATGATTTGATGAATTCAGATTTTGTGTTGGAGCCAAACCGTAGATCGAATTCGAGCATAAGACTAGAGAGATTATACATCAATGCGTCAATAGTTTATCCCTAGGTTCAACCTTCCACTTGAGCTTCCAAACATAACTCAAATTCTATTTATAAATGCTTGGAATTGACACAATAGAGTTCTCTCATACTCACTTGTTTATCTATATATCAAATGGAAGACAAAATGTAACATCCTGTTTTGGGACGTTTCTTAGTTCAGGGTTTGTGGACCATAATTCAAACACGTAAGTCATTGGGTTTGAAGAGAATGGAGTTTAGACTCTATTGGATGTTGATGGTGTTGTATAATTAATTCAAACCTTGGATTGTTCATTGGAAGTTGAGGGATAAAATAGGAAAGGTAATGTTTGGGGCTTCTTGCATAAATTAATGATTTTAGTTCGAGATGTTTTTAGTTATAAGTAACTAAATAGAGTGGTGGGACTCGTCGATACTTTTCTATGGATATATATAAAGATCATCGAAAATGGAGTTGAAACTAAGAAGTTATAATTTTTTGAAGTTAGACAAAGGGATTCTGGTAGTACATAGGGCGTACACAAAGGGAGTAGGCAGGGTGTACATGCTGAGGGTGGGACACGTTTTTAGTGGATTACGCAGGGCATACCCAAATTTACGTAGGGCGTAATTCTGCTGTGTAAAAACTCTAATTTTCGGATTTTGAGTCCGATTTAAGGTCTGTAACCCCTTGGGGGTCTTTCCTAACATTAGCTTCCACCCTCTTGAGCCTCTAACTTGAAACCCTAGCCTCCTCTCACTTATTTTGATCATTAACATCATTTATGAGCTTATTTCTCCATTAGAAGGTGGAATCTTCAAGAATAAGGTGGTGGCAAAGTGTATGGAAGAAGGATTCAAGCATAGACCCAGCAAGATCACAACATTTCTGGACCATTGTGAATAAAAAGCTTCAAACTTGCTCATTAGTTTCATAGATCTTGTTAATTTTCATATTTGTCACTTTTTGGTCACTTTAGTGCATAAAGTTTAGATCTTGAAAGTTTGTGACCTTGTTATGGATAAAGTTGAAAACTTTATCCATCTAAACATCATATTGATTCAGATATGAATGTTGGAGACCTGGACTTAATAGATTAAGTTAAGAAAGATGCATTTTTGGTCCCTTTTGGGACTTAAAAACTAGACCATGTTTGTTTGGACCGTCAAAATGGATAAAGTTTGAAACTTTATCCATTATAAAGCTATTAGGAACCAAGATCTTATGTTATGAGTTTTGCTCTTTATGGTTTAAACTCTTATTGAAGAAAATATTTTCAGACTGAAGGCCACAACATGGCCTTAGGTTGCCACGACATGACAATTGAGGATTTATCGTCTATTTTGTCTTTTGTGGGCCACGACGTGGTCATGGATGGCCACGATGAGGTAGTTGACTTTTGAAGTTTAAATATTAAGACTCTTGTTGCACTCTACCATTATTTAACTTTTAGGTCCTTAACTATGTCAACTAGAGTCCTTTATCTTTATTTTTCCATTTTTAATCAAATAAACTTTCAACAATTAAATATTCGAAAAATTTATTATTTAAACTTAACCAAATTACTAACTCCTTTATTATTATTATTATTTATTATTTTACTATTTAATAAAAAAATTATTTTTTCCCCAAAATCAAGATGTTACATACAAATACATATTTGGAATCAGGATTAAACACTGAAGTTCAAGCAACTCAAATGTTTTCCATGAATGTTTTTTTATATTCATTTGGAGATCATGGTATCATTGGTTACATTCATGTCATTAAGATTAGAAAAATTAGATGGATCGACAAAATTCATAATAAAAGACATAGGAAAATATCTAAAACATATCGACTAATTTGAAGTATGTCATTTATTAAAGTTAGAGTAAATTACATGAATGGTCATTTGGTTTGGGGTAATCTACTGTTTGGTTTTAACTCCTTTTTAACTAGGACTACTCATATGGTTTGGTTTAGTTTGGTTTTGAGTTTTGGTCGTACAATGTCGGAAATACTTTTATACCCTTATGTATTTATATCGTTTATTTATTATTTAATTTATCGGTAACACCACTATTACCCTCACTCCACCATTCAGTGTTTAAAGATCCGACTACCACAACTGGCATCCTCATTCGCCTTCAGCAACAACCACTAGTCATATATGAAAACCACCACTAATGAGCAAAAGAAAAGCTAATGAAATCAAATAAAGGATATTCCAAATTCAAACATGATCAACCTTCATGTTTCCTTTCCTAATGATGTGATGTTTATTGGCGATTGGTTCCGATTAAGATTATTAACCATATTAGGATCCTTTGATGTTTCCATCTTGCATCCACTTTAAAGTTAAATTTTTTCAAAAACAAATTATTTTGTATTTGTGTTGATAACCAAGAGATTTCTCGATCAATCAATCTTCTTAATTATGAAGCCACTTATGTTCCATTTACATATATTGGTCTTCTAGTCAAATCTAACATGAAGTTGCCCTTAATCGATCTCACATTATCGACCGATTAAATGTTATACTTAATAAATGGAAATCAAACTCTTTCTTTTGGTATACATCTCTCATAAAGTTTCACTTTCTATTAATTCATCCAAGAATTAGGTTTGAAATAGTTCTTTCTTGGTTTAGTTAGAGCTTGACTAAAGTAAGTTGCTTCACTTGAAGAGTGTTCAATAATCATATTACTTTGTCTCCAATTTTAAGGCACAAAGGAGTCACTATACGATCAATTTATTTTGTTTTATATATCGTTGAAGGAGACCGTTGACCATGTTTTCATTAGTTGTTTGAACGTCTTTGAAATTTGGAATTGTGTTCTTTCCTGGTGCGATTGGATTTAGGGCTATCATTTTCGCTCCAACAACTATTCTTTAACCTTGTCGTCCCTTCACACAACTAAAAAGTCAGGTTTCTTCATGCCTTCGTCTACTCGGTTTTTTGGTTGTTTGATAAATGAGGAATACACTACTACTAAAAAAGGTCAAGATTTTTTCGATAAAAATGATAGATGAAATTTAACTTAATATGTTTATTTGGATACATAGAGCAAATATGTCTAGCTTAGATTGGACACAAATGGTATTGTTCCATTAGAGGTTCATATTTCTCTTATGTCACAAGTAGACATATGAAAGCAGCCGCTTTATGTATATAAACGATCATGTCTCTAACCAACGATGGTGGAATCAGGGGATTCATTGATATTGATGTGGTCATTGTGGTGTTTCACTGTTTTGCCCATGTTAACATGCTCTACTTTGTAACATATTGCTAGTTATATATCTAATTATCTTATTACATTTATCTCGTGTAATATTTAAATATTGTAGTGACTAGTGACAATTGTAAAGTACATCTATAAAGACCATAAATAATTGTGTTATAATTACCTTTTTAGACAACCGTGTTTGTAAATTTGGAGGTGGTCAACAAAGCCAAAACAATGACGAATCCCATTAAAACCAATTTATTACACCCTAACTAACTTTTTCCACTTAATGTTTTAAAAAGGCTTTTTTTATTGTTATTTTTTATACATTGATGGTGTCAGTTATATCAAGGATGTACAGATCATTATTTGTTTTATGACTTACTAAACAATATTTTATATCATTGTTATGTATGATTTATGTAATGATATTATTAAAGTATGCTTATGTATATTACTCGTGATTAAGAGGATGCTTAAATTGTTTTGAAAATGAATTTATACTAATTATTTACAATCTAAAATTGTAATAAGAAGTCTTTATTTCATGAAAACATATTTTTTTTACAACATTCTTGTTTTTAGACTATTTATTTAGTGATATGGTTCTTACTATTATAAAAAACCAATTTATATAAAAAATATTAGAAATTAAATATTTTTCTACAATTGTCATTCAATTTAATTTAAATTTGATTGACATGTTAATCTTGTATACTTGTCATCATCTTAAATAGTTAAGAAGAAAAATAGAATCAAAAATACAAAAATATTTAATTTCTCATAAAATGTATATTTTAGATTTATATAATAACTACAATAATATTATATCTTATATAAAAAAAATAAAAAAATCACCACTAATTTATCTAACGACAACTAAAATCTTTACAACTTACCATACAATCAATTTATTACTAATTATATAAAGAGCCCAACATTAAATAATAATAAAACGTATTTAAACACTATCTTATATAACTTGTACTTTAGCAATTGTGAGAGTGACATTAGTAAAAGTGAGAACCACTTTTAGATATTTAAAAAAGGAGTTTAAAGGATCTGCTTTGAATAATCAAAGTTGTGGACCATTATACTGCCACCATTTTCAATCCCTTTTGCCAACTATCTAACTTAGATTTTGTAACCACATCTGCAACCTTGGTATGGTAAAAAAGATGTTAAGAGCATTAAAGATATTTACTTATAAATCAACCAATTTGTACTGTAATATATATATATATATATATATATATATATATATATATATATATATATATATATATATATATATATATATATATAAGGGTTCAAACGTATAAATAAAAATAGTTACTCTTAAATAAAAAGATACACATGAGTTAAACAAGGAAAAGTTATTAAAAGTATATCAGAATTTATATAACATCCTAAATAGTTTCATTTAGAATAATTAGATTTTATTATAATAATAAGTTATAATGATTATATCTTGTATAATAATTATTTATAAAATTTAGAAAGTACTTGTAAAAGAATGGTTGTAAGTCAAGTGTGCAAAAAGATAGTTTAAAAATAAGATAGAAAGTGTTTAGTGTTCTGATAAAAATATATAAATATTGATAAAAAAAATTCATAATATGTGTTTCATATAATAATGAAATTCCGGTAACTATATTAATAACTATTATAATAACATGACGTGATAAATTTTAAAAGGTTAATCTTTTACAAACCTACAAATATATTGATCACAACTATTTATCTTGATATGTTTTAATATCTTATTGGATTCTTGTATTCGTATACTTTTCAATTGTGAAATTAAATATTTTTTACTTATTTTTTTACATATTTATTATGATATTTATTATATTTAATAAAATTAATAAGCTTTTTACGTTTGACTTCATCTAAAAATGATAGGAAAATATATAGAAAGTATAAATGGGATGATATTTAATTTCTCATAAGTATGTCTATTTAACACTCTAATTATTATCTTCAGGTCATAAAATATATATAGTAAAGTTACAATTTTTAACAATGATGTATAGGGGTGTTTGGAAAAAGTTGTTATTAGCGAGTAACTGATAACGAATAGCTGATAGCTGGTAGCAGGAAGTTGTAACTTTTATTTATTATATAAGTGTTTGTCAAAAATAGCTAGAAGCTTTTAAATATGTAATACTTAAAAAAAAATTGTTATATATATATATATATATATATATATATATATATATAGAGAGAGAGAGAGAGAGAGAGAGGGAGGGTAATTTTGGAAATTGGCTTAAGAAACTTAATAACGTTTTGTTAAACACTATGTGAAGTAGCTTTTAAATTTGAAGCGTTTTATTTAAACTAAAAACTAACTTTCATATTGTCAAACGAAGTTTTTTGTTTAAACCAGAATGTTTTGTCACAAACTATAAACTAGAAGCTCCAAAACGTTCAATGTCAAATATGCATGTAGTGTTTTTTATACCTTTTAGATGTTAGATTTTTTTAAAACATAGAAATAGAAAAGGTTTTTAAGAAAATTCAAAATTAAACCTTTTATTAGTTTAATTTTTAAACTACAAATGATTTTTGATCTTTATTCATGTTTTTATTATATAATTCTATAGATTTTAAAAACCTACAATTAGTTTTTAAAAAATTTATATACAAAAAAAAAAAAAATAAATACAACTTCTAATTTTTGCTATACAATCAGTTTTTGTCATAAATGTCTAAAATCATAATTACATATTTATTTGTATGGTTTTTAGCCAACTTGTATCATGTGTTGTATTTTTTTTATTTAGGTCTAACATTCAAATCTCATATAAATACAATTAAATATAATATAGAAATAAATTAAATTTATCGTTCTAAAAAAAATAATAAATAATAAATAAGTCATTATGAACAATATATTTGACTTTTATCCACAATAACATTTCAATTACAAAATGTAATCTATAATCTAACACCTTAATTAAATATATTTTCAATCATATATCACATTTATTCAAAACAAAACAAATTGTTCAATAGCATATAAATTTTAAATAAAAACATTAAATGATGTAATATAACAATATATACACATAAAAATAAAAATAATATAATAAGGATTTAGACAATAATAGGTTAAATTCACCAAATCAAATATTTTTTTGGACGGATGCTGATCGGCTATACACACGGCCATCTGTATGTATATGTAGAAAGAGAAAATTGTTGGAGTGATAGATGAGTGAGAGAGAGAGAGAGAGAGAAGAGAGAGAAAGTAGCAGCAGAGATTTTGAGCTTAGCTACAGTCAACGTGCCCCACCGTACCGGATCTTTGACAACCCTCTTCACTCTCGGCGAACCGCTCGATAAACCACCGGAAAATCTCATTTTCCGACGATCTCCAACGCCGGAGAAGATCACATCTTTGTTTTCAATTTCCTCCGGCATTCATGAATGTCAGAGGGTTTTGATACTCTGCGAGACCTTTCTGTCTCTAGATTCATCGTCTTTTCTCTCTAGGAAAAGCTTTATGGAGTAGCTCTTTGTCTAATTGTCTCTCCTTTTTACCTCCATTTTTTTATTCTTAAAAACTTTTTCTCTCTCCCTTTCGTCAACCGTAGGAACTGAAAGAAAGGCTAGAGAGAGAGAGAGAGTGAAAACGATTGCTGCTCCTTTCTTTCGTTTCTCAGAATCGAGATTTCAGAGGTTTTGTGATCAATTCAAGGTATGACCAATGTGTTTCGCATCATAAATCTTGGTGAATCCCTAATTTTACTTCTCAATTTTGCATTGCCATTTTTGTTTACAATCGATGAAAATGTCAATGCGCATGAAGAAAGAGGTTTTTCGTCTTGAAAGATCGTAGTCATGGGAAGTAATTTTGTTGTATTATTGGTGCTGTCGTTGTTGTTCCACAGTACATTTGAACAACAGCAACAACCACCATCAGTTGCAACCAGATTTAGGGCAGAACGAGCTGCTCTGCTTCAACTCAGATCATCATTAGGGTTAAGATCACAACAATGGCCGATAAAATCTATTCCGTGTTTCAATTGGGTCGGAATCTCATGTCAGAACGGCAGTGTTACCGGAATCAACATTTCAGGGTTTAAGCGAACACGAGCTGGAAGAAAAAACCCTCAATTTGCAGTCGATTCACTTGCGAATTTAACCAATTTGGTGTCCTTCAACGCTTCTCGATTCACCCTACCTGGTTCAATCCCTAACGGATTAGGGCTTCAGCTTCAAACGCTTCAAGTTCTTGATCTTAGATTCTGTCAAATCTCCGGTGCAATTCCTTCTACTCTCGGGAACTTATCTAATCTTCATGAATTATATCTATCAGATAACTCTCTCACAGGCACCATTCCATCAACTTTAGGTCAATTATCGAATCTTTCAGTTCTCGATCTATCCAGAAACTCCCTCACCGGATTAATCCCTTCATCATTCGGATCATTATCCAATCTCTCTTCACTCGACATGTCTCTAAACTACTTATCAGGAATCATCCCAGAAGCTTTCGGCAACCTCCCAAATCTTTCCTTCCTAAATCTTTCTGGTAACAGCCTTTCGTCTCCAATCCCCACACAATTTTCCAACATCACCACCTTAACTGTTCTTGATCTGAGCTCCAATACATTCTCCGGAGAACTACCATTAGAGCTCACAAGATTAAACAACTTGCAGAGATTATCACTCGGGAACAATTTACTTTCGGGTAACTTATCAAGCAATTTGCTTTCACTTCCTAGATTGATTTTCCTCGATGTTTCTGACAACAATCTCACTGGTTCTTTACCTAATCTTGATTTCAACCCTAATGTCACATCCGGGATGTTAAATCTTTCCCATAACATGTTTTATGGTGGGATCACTTCCATTTTGAGAAAATTCAATTCAGTGGACCTTTCATACAATTACTTCATGGGAACAGTTCCAAATTATGAAAGATTCACAATTTTAACAAAAAACTGTTTAAGAAACGCGACAACTCAGCGAACTGTTCGAGAATGTGCAACATTCTATTCTCTCATCGGACTTCCATTTGACAATTTCGGCCTCCCGAACGGCACCCTACCGCCACCGGAAACCGCCAGTAAATCCAACAAACGGTGGATCATACTGGCGGCGGTTTTGGGCGGTGTTGGCATCCTCGTCCTCCTTGCAATCATCATGATACTGGTGGTTGTATGTTGCCGGAAAAGACGCGCCGCTAGTCCGAGAAGAACCGGGGTGGGACCCGCTCCAGCCGCCGCCACCACCGCCGCACCGCCGCCTTCCGGGGTGGATTTTTCCAGTCTGGGAGAATCTTTCACTTACCAGCAGATTGTTGCAGCCACTGGTGATTTCAGTGATGAGAATTTGATAAAAAATGGACATTCGGGTGATCTTTTTAGGGGTGTTCTTGAAGGTGGGATACAAATAATTGTGAAAAGATTTGACTTAGAGTCAGTAAAAGATGGATACATGATGGAATTGGATTTATTTAGCAAGATTTCGCATCCCCGATTGGTGCCACTTTTGGGGCATTGTTTGGAGGGCGAAAATGGAAAGTTTTTGATATATAAATACATGCCAAATGGCGACTTATCGGGTGCTTTGTATAGAAAAAGTGATTCAGATGATGATAGTTTACAGTCGTTGGATTGGATCACAAGATTGAAGATTGCATTAGGGGCAGCTGAAGGACTTTCTTACCTTCATCATGAATGTACTCCACCTCTTGTTCACAGGTATAACCAAAAATATATATATATATATATATATATATATATATATATATATATATATATATATATATATATATATTCAATCATAAAAAGTAAAGATCATATATTTGACCTTTTAATGTGTTTTATATATACAAGGTTACATGTAATGGTGTGTTGATTTTAATTTTAGTTTTTGTTTTTTTGGTGATTGAAGAGATGTTCAAGCAAGTAGTATACTTCTTGATGATAAATATGAGGTGAGATTAGGGAGTTTAAGTGAAGTTTGTCCTCAAGAAGGAGAAAGTCATTCAAATCGTTTCACAAGGATGCTAAGATTACCACAGTAAGTTTTTTTTCTTTTTTATCTCATTAACCTAATTATGATATTTCTTGTTTTAGAATCTAGAAAAGTATCTTTTTATATGCTGAATGAAGTTTTTTTATGTTTAGGGTATGATTTGATATCAAGATCTTTATTTAGAAACTTCTTTGTTTATGTTTATGTTTATGTATCGTTTAAGGAACATATAATACGTATAAAAGTATGCAACTTTAAGAGAACTTTCCTCCTAAAGTAGAAAACTAGATATCACATTTTTATATCATAAATTCACGATTATAAATTTTACATAAAGTTTGATTATATTATTTTTTGTACTAGTTTTATATATGAATTCTCATCTCCTTGCCCTAATGTTTTAGAGTTGAGGTTTTCGCAATAACTTGTTGAATAAAAAAAATGACACGTTTTTTTTTTATTGCAATAATTATTTAATTTTAGATTTTAACCGAAAATTTTCTCTTCGATTCATGCAGGACATCCGAACAAGGTGCTTCCGGTAAGTTTCTTGATTTTTTTTTTCATTTTGCAATATTTTCTTAGCAAGAAATAACAACCTACTTTTATTTTTATTTTTACTACATCATTGAAAGTACAATTCTATAATTGGTAGATTTTATAATAAGAAAAAAATAAAAAATCTAAAAAAGTCGTGTGTGTGTGTTTAGGTGTGGGGACCGCGACATGTGCGTATGACGTGTACTGTTTTGGGAAAGTATTACTTGAGCTAGTAACGGGCAAAATGGGAATTAGTGCAACAAATGATCCAACAACAAACACAAAAGATTTACTAGAAACAATCCTTCCATACATCAATATATACGATAAAGAACTTGTGACCAACATTGTGGACCCCTCGTTGATTATAGATGAAGATTTACTCGAAGAAGTGTGGGCCATGGCGGTGGTGGCTCGATCTTGCCTCAACCCTAAGCCCGCCAGACGGCCGCTAATGAGATACATTTTGAAAGCTTTGGAGAATCCATTGAAGGTGGTGAGAGAAGAAAGTGGAAGCTCCGCTAGGTTGAGGACACCCTCTTCTAGAGGATCGTGGAATGCCGCTTTGTTTAGTAGCTGGCGGAATAGCTCCACCGAGATGGCGGCGGCGGTCGTGGCGGGGCCGAGTAGTTTGAAACAGTCCGGGACCACCGGGTCTCAGTCTCAGGGAAGCGGCGGCGGTTATAATGGTGGTGGTGGTGGTGGTGATTCGAAGAGGTCGAAGGATGTGTTTCCTGAGCCGTTGGATGTGCAAGATGAGGAGAGATCCAACGGTGGGTATTGATGTGGATGATTATATAGAAAAGAGATGATTTGTTTTTTCTTTTTTTCTTTTTTTAAATTGGGTATACAAGAGATAGAAGTTATAACATTTGTTTTTGGTTTTTTTTTTTTTTTTTTTTTGGTTTTGTTTGTTGTTGAAGGGTCAAGGGGGGCTTGTTTTGTTGTTTATGGGTGGAAGGAAGCAAGCGATTTTTGTTTGTAATTGGTGGTTTTGGTTGGGATCTTGTGGAATTGTAAATTGTAATGGATTTTGTTTTGAGCCATTTTTTGGTGAGAAACAAATTGACATAATTACCGGTTTTTCTTTTCTTTCTTCCTTGTTTGCTACATATTTCATGACATAGCAGGTATTTAATGACATGCATCCAACTGAGACTGATATACAGGTTGTATTATACCAATATTTGATATGCACGGAATTGAGACTAGTATATGACATAACATGTGACATGCATCGAACTGAGACTGATATATGTCATATATATGGCATGACTAGTTGTATTTGTATCTAATATGCATCGAAGTTTGACACATAACATGACATGCATGGGATTGAAACTAGTACATGACATAACAGGTTTTAGACATGCATCGGACTGAAACTGATTTTAAATAGCAAAAAATTGAATTTTGAGATGGGATTTGGGATCTCGTTCTTGATTTGTGTGCTAAAGACATAAATACCATTTTTCATCTTTAACATTGAACTAGTCTCCTATAAGCTTACAGAAGAGAAACACAACAAATTTATTACTTTCCATACATAAATAAAAAAACACAAATCTTTCCATTATCGCCCTTGCCAACCAGATATCGACTTTGAAACTCGAAGGATTGAATTCTGGCTCTTCTCCAATCTGGTTTCAGTATGTGTTAGTATATGTATATATGTATATATGTATACACATACTAGAGAGAGAGAAAGAGAAAGAGAGATGACCCAGATATGTCATTGACTGCTTTGACAATTTCAGAAGAGTTCATTTCAACAACTTGACCTCCCAAAATAATTTCATCAAGAATAGTATGTACCTGAAATTAAATTTCATAATTATTTTTTATATTGTTTTTGGTTTTAATAAATGATAATAACACTCATTCTCAAGGTATGAATGAAGGAAAAAAGATTTAACCTTGTTGAAATTGAAGACTATATCGAGTTCACAAACATTACTGAAACATTTGTCTAATGTCTCCACAAATACTGAAATCCAAGACATTGAAGAAACACTATAAGTATATTAAAAACTAAAAAGGATAATGTTGTCTTTTTTTTTTTTTTTTTTTTAATTTGAAAGGGGCTAGTAATTTAAGATATATATATACCTTGCATAAGATCAAGAATTGCAAGCTCATTTTCAGAATCATCAAATATGACAATGAAATACAACGTAGCAAAAGTCTTGTATACAAGTCGCGTATCCTGCAAGAAGAAAGGATTATTATTTGATTATATGATAAAGATTTCACCTAAGAATAATATGATCAAATACATTCCTTATATACTGAAATTTAAAACTTAATTGTGAATCCAAAAGAAGCACAACATACCTTTCCAAAAGTAGAATCTGCTTGAACAAAATTGCTCACATTCTCTGCTCTACTGCATAGAACTGTATTCAATTTTCAAACAAATTAAACCCCTTCTATACACCAATTCAATTAAACAACTTGGTCATTAGGGCACAAAGTTGAAAGATCAAATTCATATGATTTGTGAAATCTAGATCGAAGAAGCTAATCAAAGAAACCAAGGTATTGATATTTCCCTAATTAGAAGGTAGCAACTTCTAGGTTTACAAAGTCCATGAGATAGATTGTTCACTGATTGCATTATCGCATGTTCATTCATGCAATCATGAAAATGAAACTCGAAGTAATATGATTTGGATCATTTTAGCGTGAACAGAATTGGATCAGCCTAAATATCATATTCTGATTATTTTCCAATTCACATTCACAGCTCAACTAATTAGATATAATAAAATAGTTACTCGTTGAAGAAAATACAAACCTCCATAGATGCTACGAATGATTTCTTGTTGTTTCTCCATAGGCTAACCTTGCATTTGACATCACAATCAATGATCAAACAATTGGTAAAATCAATCGATTAGTTGCAGTTTTTTTTTTGTTTTTATGTATGGAGACCAAGGGAAATTACAAAACCTGATGGTCGTAGAATTTGACGAGGCGAGGCTTGCCTTCGTCGTTCATTATTATCACCGCTCGTATCATCGCCGGCGATGACTGTTCTTCACTTTCCGACGCTGTGTTTTGTAAAGAAATCCAACGGAAAATTCCTGTTTGTAAATCTTAATTCCTAAATCAATTTATCATGTTCAAAATTTGAGCTTTATGGTATGAAGCTTTTCACTAAAATGAAACATATTTGGATCTTGGAGGCTAGAAAAGTATGTTTTCAATTTCTCTTATGTTTAAAATATGATTGATTACTTCAATTAAAATACCTAGCAGTAAGTAAATCCATAAAATAATAAATAGCTTTTACCGGATATTGGAGAGATGTATTTATTTGCTAAATATATTTTATGTTAAATTTCTTGTCGATTTTCACTAAATTGTGAATTAGGTTCAAAGGATTGGTGGTAGAAGAAGTAGAGCTCCAAATTACTTTGTCATAGTTTTGCCATATAAAAAGGATGGTTTCTGTGTATGGTGTGTGAATGTGTGTGAGAAAGAGAGAGTGTGTTTATGTGAGAATAAGTTGGGGCGACAAGCTTGGCATGTCGAATTCAAGGGGTGGCATGCGCCGAGACATTGTTGGTGATTTTACTGTCATCAATATATTTAGTGTAGTCATGATCCTATTTGAGACAAATTGAGTTTCATTTAGTTTTATTATGAGTGCACATTCAAATAACTAAATAGGTTTCAGAAACATGGGGTCTAGGGGCAATGCCCCTTGTAAGATTCCAAAGGACATTACCCTTGGTGGGGTCTAGAGGTAGCTCTCCTAACGAGGTCCACGAGGTTGAGCCCTAACTAAGGGTGTCACTGACTGAATTTGAATTAGGCATGTAAATTCAAATTGATTTTTTTTGGATTATCTTAAATTATGATTTCATAACACCCCAAACAAACGGAGCTTTACCAAGCCATATGCCAATCCATTCTCCATAGCCTCAGTGAAGTGCATTGGCATGATTAACCAGTTATAATCTAATTTTAGAATAAGTTTTTGATATAAGTACAAATTGTATTTCCTCTTTTAAAACAATACAATGTCTTATTTGTAAGGAATAAGATAGTGCTCGACTAAATTTTGATATTTCTAAGTTGTTAAAACATATTTAATTGTTGTTAGTTGTTGAATTACCTTTCTCAAAGTAGTTTCGATTTTCAATTAACTGTTTTTTTATTTTTGTAACTTTGTATATATTTGTGGATCGACGCAAATTTTCCAAAATGTTATTACATGCTTTACAAGTTTCTTATTTATTGGTTTACTTTTTGGTACAAAATCGGGTGATTAAAAACTAAGAGGAGGTTTGCCAATGGTTGTATGTTGCACAATTGTTATGAGTAGTATTAAACTCCTCCACGACCTCCAATCCAACACCATAATTGACATTAAAGAAGTACTTCGCCTAAACCCTTGCAAGGCATCATAATAAAGAAAAAGAGCAAGAAAGGAAATTTATTAAGAAAGGGGAAAGAATGAATCGAAGTGGAGAGATAGTGACAAGGGTGTCAAGTTGTATTTGATGCGATACAACTAAAATAAATACAATAAAATTATGGTAGACGCAATGAAGACGTATGGGCTTACAAACATACATGTTAACGATTAAAGTCTAAACACCAATATCAATGAATTTCTATAAGCATTTGTATCGAGGCCTTGATGGTGGGTCCCACCCGTACTTGTGAATGATCGAAGAAACGGTTTGGCGTTTGGCTTTGGCCCAATAGACAAACAAGTACACACGTGATATAGTTAGATTACCCGAATCTAACTAAAGGACAAAGCAAACTTTTAATAACAATAAACAATTCACCATCTTAATCCAAGTAATTTTACACAAAGTAGCTCCGACCAACACCACCAACAATTCTATAAATCATAATCATTTATCAACTTCTCAATATATAAGTACCCGCAAGAATAACACAAAAATATGGTAGCTACTTCTCTATAATTTTTTACTATCTCATCAAACTAACTAAGCATCAACGAGTACTTTTGGGCTACATCATGAAAATACCCTTGACCTTTTATGTTTCCTCTTTAGGGACAATGAGTCGTTCTTGGAATGACATCTCATACAAGTCATAAACTCATTCGTCTTTCTGACATATCATCAAGTTACATAAGAACTCTAGCTAATATAAACTTCGCATAATAAATATTGGTAATCCGGGACAACAAATATGGTCACTACTTCTCATACGAGCATACATTACCAAAAATCATAATCATTTATAAACTTCTCATTTATCTCTTGCATTGTACACACCATTTGTTTAGTCTGAGATGTTTTACTCTGATATATTGACATGTGTTTTGATATGATACTCTGATTTGATACGATAACTTATGTTTTTGGATGAAATGATTTGATAACTATGGTTTATTTAATAATTAAAAATGAAATTTTTGGTCATGATTTTTGGGATGTTACAAGTACAACTCATTCAAGCTCATAGTACAATTTTGCATCAAGCTACAATTCTAAATCCCTAATTCCATCATTGAAGATAGAATGAACCATTCCATTGGACAAAATGGTGATGCCTTGGTGTTCTAGAGTATAATTCTACTATCCAAAACATATTCAAATCATTGATAATGTCTCAAATTCGAGCTCATAAAAGCTAAGTTTAGAAAAACCCCCAAAATCTCACTCAAACCTTATAAAGAAAGTTATTAATGAAGTGATGTTGTAAGGAAGGATTAGCAACTAGGAACTCCATTAATTCACTAATTGAAAAGAATGAAAAATGTATTTAAGCTCAAGCTCAAACCCTAACTATGAAAACTTGGGAGTTTTAAAGGGATAATATATACATTTCCAAGCTATAGTTAAGATTTAAGCTCAAAACAGTAAATAGTTATTCCAAAAAATTCTTATCCATCATTTGATCCTTAAAAATTGCCATCTACAACCTCTCTTGGATTTGAATCCGTTCTCAATGAAAAGATGAGGCAAATGGTTTTTATGCTTTAAATTTTTAACTCTTTGTACTTATGGTCCCTATGATCAACTCCAACATCTAACAAAAAATCACCATTTTTGTGTTATGGATGCCAAGAATCCTCCAATCGACCTTTAAATTTAACACCATTTTTGTGTTGACTCTCTTTTAACACCAAATATGAAGTTCAAATATGAAGGCCTTTAAAAAACACCATTTAAAGGTTAGTTGTAGTTAAATCACCATTTTGGTGTTAAACAACCATCCTTTTAGTGTTATATTGTTGGAGAAGCTCTAACTTCCATTTTCTTTACATATGACCCACTATAAGCTCTTAAATCTCATCTAACCTCTAATATTATTATACTTATCATATATAATTGATTTCCTAGTCATTTTAGTCCTTAAACCAAGTGAAGACTATGTCAACTCAAGTTATGGTCCCTATGATTAACTCCAACATCCAACAAAAAATCACCATTTTTATATTATGAATGCCAAGAATCTTCCAATCGACCTTTAAATTTAACACCACTTTTGTGTTGACTCTCTTTTAACGCCAAATATGATGTTCAAATATGAGGGCCTCTAAAAAAAAACACCATTTAAAGGTTGGTTGTAGTTAAATCACCATTTTGGTGTTAAACAACCATCATTTTAGTGTTATATTGTTGGAGAAGCTCTAACTTCCATTTTCTTTACATATGACCCACTATAAGCTCTCAAATCTTATCCAACCTCTATTATTATTATACTTATCATATATAATTGATTTCCTAGTCATTTTAGTCCTTAAACCAAGTGAAAACTATGTCAACTCAAGTTTCATTAATTTGACACTTTTATCCCTTCTTTAAATATTCCCACTAGAAGTTTCAACTTAAACCTATTCATAAAAATCTGATACCAAATTAATCCTAAATCTTAGGGAGTCCATAAGTTTTGGGGATTGACACGTTTGACCATTCATTCTATAATCTCTCAAAATGGCATTTATAATCATTCCTAACTATAGGATTTCATCTTAAACTTTTAATTATTATTCCATAACATTTAAGTCTCAAAACCTAGTTAAACTGTAACTACGTATACGTTTCTCAAATTTGACTCTTTTAGTCCTATAACAACTTTTCTAACCCTATATTTGGTCTTCTAAACATCTTGATAACTTTAAACATCTAATGTTAATTTATTTTATTTCTCATTTTAGTTTATTTATTTGAATTTAGTTTATTTGTTTTTAGCTTATGTTAATTTTCAAATATATATATATATATATATATATATATATATATATATGTGTGTGTGTGTGTGTGTGTGTATGTGTGTGTGTATGTTTCCATTAAATGGTCAAAACTACTCAGCTCGAATGTCGATGTTACAGTTAACTACCACCTTGTAAAAAGTTAAATAAATACTCATTTTTTTGCTAGCCCATTAATAAACATGCCATAAATTTTAAAGCAACATATCGATCAAAAAAGAGAAAAACATGATTATGAAGAATGTAGCCATACTTGCAGTGACTATGGCTTTCGTCTTTTCATACTTTACTTTCCTGGTCAGTACAACATTCTTCATCACCTTATGCATCATCCAAGGCTCGGGCTCATTGATGGAGCTTAAAGGGTGGTTTAATTTTGGGGAAATTTTAGACAAGTTGTGCAAAATAACAATCCAAGTATATCCCAACATGATCACTCTATATTATTAATAAACTAGATCGTTTGACATGTACCTACAAAGGAAAACCCTCCTTGCATCTTCTTATACTACTCCCAAAAGTTTATCACATACAAAACTTGATCAAGAATCAAAATAAGAACAACAAAAATCAAAATATATGAAACCCTAAATCTTGAAGAAGAATTGAAGAACATAGAGAGAATACAAAGATATCTCATGCACATACCAAGCCTCCACTACCTGCACAAGAAATATATACCTGACCCGACTGGATCACCCACCAACTATCCAAACCCGGAAAAGACCTGCGATCAATATACCTGCAACCCCTTAAGAAACAACAAAACAACATAAAATACCCAAACGAATAAACCATGAAAAAAGATACAAGTCACCTATAAGTTTGACCAAATAATTAAACTTTATTATTTTTAACACAAGTCGAAGACATTTTAGGAGAGAACAAAAAAAATTAAGTTTTTTTTAGTTAATATGTAGAGTGAAATGACTCAATGTTGCATTTGTATGAACAATGTTGTGGTTTTAACATAAATTTATAGTGGTTGAATAAGGTGGTATGTGAGAATTTATGTGAATCTCCCTATTCTAATAAAAGAATATGTTTATTTTTCTTTAGCCATGTGTCACCCTATAATGATCTCCTAATTAATGTCATGTCATTTGTCAACCTATTGATTCTCCATTTTAAATTTCAAAATTTAAATTTCTGACTCTAATAACATTAAATTAATAATATTATAATAAATTTAAATAAAATTAATACAAATTATAAGGTTACCTATTTAATTAAATCAACGATTATAATTTTATATAACTAAAAAATATCTTTTAATTAATAATTTATTAATAATTTTGAGTTTTTACTATGAAAATTTAATTAATTTTGTAACCGTGATTTCCACGGGTTATAACTTATAAACGAATTTATAAATATAGACGAGTTAAGTAAGAGTTGATGTATTAATAACAGTGTTAGGTGAGAGTTGTTGTATTCTTGTCAACTATTTTATCTCTGAAAATATAAAACATGATAGTTAGATTTGTACAACCACATGAACATTTAGAATACGAAAGAAAATAATAATGCAATATCCAAAATGAGAGTTGTTTGGAACATGAAATCCTAGTATGAAATTAACATCCCAAAATTTACGCTATTTGGTAAATGTCTACAAAAATGATTACTCATATACAAACATTTCTAATAGCCATTTTTGTGAATATGCTAGCCATAAAATATATATATATATATATATATATATATATATATATATATATATATATATATATATATATATATATATATATATATATATATATATATATATATATATAAACATGCCTCAATTTCTAAAGCCAATTATCGATCCAAAACAAGAAACTACGATTATGAGGAACGTAGCCAAAATTGCGATTATATTGGAGAAAGAATAGTCAAACTTGGAATTAGTTTTAATATCATAAATCTACTAGTTGATTTTTTTTATTGAAATCAACTATCATTATCATGTACTTTTTTCAACTTTGATTTTTAAGTATATTATATTATTTTATTTGGTTTCATTGATTGATTGGCATGTGATGATTACAAAATAAACGTTTATTTTGTAATAAGACAGTGGCATAGTGTGAAGGTAAGATTAAACTTAAGTATTACGACTCATTATGTTTTTCACGACATGATTTAAGGCCACATGCATATATATAAAAAAAATCACATAATTATAGATTTATATCAAGTGTTTAGATTTATATCAACATCTAATAACAAGTGCATAAATAAAAAAAAATCACATAAAGAAATTCATAAAAGAAGCAACCATGAGTTTTATTGATTGATCATTAGGATTCGTAACACTCAAGTTACATGGCAATAAACAAAAACGTATATAAAAAAAATCTAGACTAGCGTTTCTTAAGGAAAAGATAATCATAAAAACAAAGAGATAAGAATGGTAGCTTCTAGTAATTATCCTTGATGATAACAATGATAATATCGACTCCTTTATTCTCCCGGCATGAAGATTACGAATGCCTAGCTTGATAGATAAAGATTGCAAGCGTTCTGAGCTCAAAGGTTTGGTCAACAAATCTGCTAACTGATCATGAGTGTGAATACGAATTGGAGTGATTTCTTTTGATTCGACTCGTTCTCTTACAAAGTAGCAATCCATTTCCACATGCTTGGTTCGCTCATGGAAGACATGATTATGAGCAATATGACGCTGACTCATTGTCACATAAGAGAGGTGTTGGGTGAATCAGATTCACACCAAAATCTGTTAATAACCAACGAGTCTAAAGTATTTCGTTGACGGTGGTAGCCATTGCTCTATACTCCGCCTCGGCTGATGATCGAGAAACAACCGATTGTTTCTTGGACTTCCAGGATATTGGTGCACCACCTAAAATTAACAAGTATCCAGTTCGTGATCTTCTAGAGAAAGGACAACCCAACCAGTCAGAATCACTATAGGTAGTTAATTTTGTCCCTCTTTCTTTTGGTAATAGAATTCCTTGGCCCAGAGTAGCCTTAAGGTATCTAAGGACTCTTACAGCTGCTTCCCAATGATTTTGTCTAGGATCAGAGACAAACTGGCTTAAGACACTAACCACGTAAGTGATATTGGGTCTGGTTGCTTGAAGGTATAAAAGTCTGCCAACTAAACGTCGATACATGTTAGCATCAACCGGTTTATGTTCGCCTCCCTTATCAAGCCTTAGGTTCTGTTCCATGGGAAAACGACTAGGTCTGGAACCAAGTAAACCAGAATCCTTAAGAATGTCTAAAGTGTATTTCCTTTGGATCAACACGAGACCTTCTTCAACACGTGCTACCTCAATTCCCAATAAATACTTTAAATTACCAAGGTCTTTAATGCTGAAACTTTCATCAAGATTGGATTTTGTGCTTTCAATCTTTCTCAAGTCATTTCCAACTATGATCACATCATCAAAATAGATCAAGGTTGCCACGAAAGTGTTCCCATTTTTGTGGATGAAAAGAGAATGATCCGCGTGTGACTGTCGAAAATCAAGACTACAAAGAGTAGTCGTGAACTTATGATACCAATTCCTGGAGGCTTGTTTTAATCCATACAAGGATTTCTTAAGTTTGCAAACTCGTGTATCATCATCTTTTCGAAAACCTTTCGGGACCTTCGTATATATTTCTTCTTCCAAATCATCGTGTAAAAATGCGTTATTTACATCCAACTGGTGTATGATCCAGTTATTTTTTATGGCTATCGTCAGCAATACACGAACAGTCATGAGTTTGGCCACCGGTGCAAATGTGTCATGGAAATCCACACCTTCCATTTGAGTGTATCCCTTTGCTACAAGTCGTGCCTTGAATCTCTCCACGTCAACATTTGGTTTGTACTTTATTTTGTACACCCATTTGGAGTCGATTGCCCTTTTTCCTTTTGGCAAATGTTGAAGTTGCCATGTTCCATTTTGTTCAAGTGCATCAACTTCCTTTTTCATCGCCTCTCTCCATCGTTCATCCTGTACTGCTTCACTAAAACACTTTGGCTCATTGTGTGTAACAATGGCAGCTAGAAATGCTTTGTGGGCATTAGAAAATTTATTTTAAGAAATATAGTTAGCAAGAGGATGTACCGTTGAGGCGACGTGACTGGATTCGGGTTGTGGATGATGTATCGACGGGGGCAATTTAACCTCATAGTCCTTGAATTGTGGGTTGATTTTCGACTCGTTTTCCTCTTTGATCTTCATGTGCAATGTCATTATCGGTTTGCATGGGAGTTTCATCGTTGTGTATGGGAGATTCTAATTCTGACGTGATTGTTTCTTCACCTGTGTAATTTTTGTGAGTGAGATTCTCGACTGTAGGCTGGTGGTGAGTGGGGGATGACGTTTGAGTGGCTGGTGGTACATCCTTGTTGACAAATTGAAATATCTCTTCTTCTTCATGTACCCCTTCATTAGTGTGTATACGCTTCATGGGGAATTCATTTTCAAGGAACCTGACATCTCTTGAAACCACCAGTTTCTTGTGCTCCATGTCATAGATCTTATATCCCTTTATGCCTTGGGGATACCCAACGAAAATCCCCGGTCTACCCCGTGGTTCAAATTTATCTCCATTTGTTTATGTGCTTTGGTAGTAGGTTAAACACCCAAAAACACGCATATGATCATAACTTGGTTTTTGATTGAAAAGAATCTCGTAGGGTGTTGCACCATGAAGAAATTTAAAGGGTAGACGGTTGATCATATAAGTGGCTATTAAAATGCATTCCCCCCAAAAAGATTTTGGCAAATTAGCTTGAAATCTTAGGTCTCGTGATGTCTCCAACAGGTGTCTATGCTTGCGTTCTACCACCCCATTTTGTTGTGGGGTGTATGGGCAAGATGTTTCAAGCAATATTCCTTCATGTGCATAAAATTCATGCATTTTATTTGAAACGAATTCCCCTCTGTTGTCGTACCTAATCCGTTTAATTTGTTTTCCAAACTGAGTTTTGACCATTTTATGAAAGACAATGAGACAATCACTCGCCTCGTGTTTATGTTTAACAAGAAACGTCCATACAAATCGACTAAAATCATCCATTATTGTTAAAAAAATAAAAAGCGTTTGACAAAGGAGTTCTATATTTGCCCTAAACATCACAATGCACTAAATCAAAACAAGTCGTTGTCTTTATTTCACTAATTGGAAAGGGAAGTCTAGTGTGCTTTGCCTTAAAGCAGGCATCACACACTTGAGTTTTATTATTTATAGAAAAATCTTTAATAAAATCTAAACGTGAAATCTTTTCTGGTGATGGATGACCAAGTCTCTTATGCCAAACTTCAAATGTCGTGGATAAAGCTTCTCTTCTTTCCATTGTCCCCATCTGATACAGCCCTCCAATGCAATTACACGATCCAATCAAGTCCCTCGTCACTAGTTTCTGCATTACAAAGAAATCAGGAAAGAATGTTATAGCACAATTAAGATTGTTTGTAAGTTTGCTAACAGATAGAGATTGTAATTAAAGTTTGGCACATGCAAAACTCCTTTTATTGTTACTCCTCCTGGTAAGGTATGTTCTCCTTCACCCTCAACATGAATTTTATCCCCATTAGGAATGATGACGAGTGCTCATTTTAACTTTGTGACTTCATTATCTAGAAAATCACCTCTATGTGTGATGTGCTCGGTTGCACCTGAGTCAACCACCCATTCACATTGTGTGTTGTCTCTACCTGTGAAGTTGGCCCTTGGATTGGTCTCATTCTTTGTTTCCTCCTTGAAGTGCTCAATGAACAAACAATATTGTTCATCCGATAGCCCTGGTATAGGACTAGTGTTAACTTCCACGCATGCTGCCTTGGGATTTGGATTATCCTTCTTTCCGGGCCACCAATCTGGATACCCGATCCTTTTGAAGCAACCGTCTTTTTTGTGCCAGTCTCTTCCACAAAAGTGCAATTTTCTGCCTTTTCGTTGCTTGGTTTGAGGTTTTTTCTATGGTACCTTGCTTACTGCTTGTG